>NC_071530.1:145324622-145627652 GCF_026979565.1 Vidua chalybeata
GAAGTGGATTTTTTAAAATATATTTCAGAAGATTGTGTTTATCTGTAAAGAATGGAGGGGCTGGGGGGCTTGATCTGTTTCTCTTTGAGCAGGTTTGTGCCTTCAGGAGGTTTTGGTGGAGTGTTTTACCAAAGGGAGCATTTCTGTAGGAAGCTCTGTTGGCTGGTGTGGAATCTGTGAGCGACATTGACAGCAGGATGGCTGCCGAGTGACACAGCCCCGCGTTCCCCACTCAGGCTTTTGGTCCCATGACATGGACAAATAAGTGCCTAAGAACTGGGTTTATGAGAAGTCAGCATGATGACTGGTAAATACTAGAGCTAGCCAAGAGAAAAAGCCGAGAGAGAGAAGGTCTAAAATAGATTTTATGTTTATTTCCACATAAGGTTTTTGACTGTGAGTTCCCTCTGAGATGAATACCTATGGTCACTGAGAGTTTTCTCCTCACAGTCCGTAACCCATAGAGGATGCAGGCAACCAGGGACTTGGTGTCAGATCCCATACTCAGCTGTGTTTGAGCACAGCTCTTCTGCTAACCAGGAAAAAGTCTCAGCCACAGTCTACAGGGTGGGTGTACATCCATTGCACAATGCTTTGCCTGCAATCCTTCCTGAAGGAGTTAATGCATTTTGTAAAAATAATGAAAGTTCTTCAAGCCAAACAGGAAAAAGGAAGAATTTGGCTCTGCAGCTCACAGATGTCATTATGAAGGCAGAGAGATAGCTCTATATCCCTGCCACAATTGGAAAGGGAATTGGGATTTGCTGCATACTTTCACTCCTCCTCCAAACAGAAAAGGCTCCAATTGCAATATGTAGATGAAAACTTGTCTCTCACACCAAGAACTCACAGAGAGAGCCTTCAGTTTTGGATCTATCTGTTGTGCAAAGCTTAAGCCAGCAGGGATTCACTGAAACTTGTGCAGGATAAGACAAAAGGAAAGAAATCCCAGCTGGGTTTTCAGTTAGGATCTAGAGCAACTCCTTTTCCCAGGGTGGCAGTGGTTGCACACATGTCCTGATCTGCTGGCAGCCCATCTCTGGTTTTAGAGGTCTCAGTGGCACCTATTTCAGACTAAAGGAGAAAATGCAGGGTCCTGAACCTGGAGGAATAACCCTGGGCATCAGTACAGGTTAGGGCCTGACCTGCTGGAAAGCTGCTCTGTGAAGAAGGACCTGGGGGTCCTGGTGGACAATAAGCTGTCCATGAGCCAGCAGTGTCCTTGGAACTAAGAAAGCCAAAGGTATCCTGGGGTGCATCAGGAAGAGCATTGCCAACAGGTCAGAGAGGTGATCCTGCCCCTCTGCTCAGACCAGTAACCTGGAGTGCTGTGTGCATTTCAAGAGTCCTCTGTACAAGAGGAACGTGGAGCTCCTGCAGTGGGTCCAGTGATGGGCAACAAAGATGATGAAGGGACTGGAGCTTTTCTCTTCCAAGGAAAGGCTGAGGGAGCTGGGCCTGTTCAGCCTTAAGAGGAGATGACTGAGAGGGGACCTCATCAGTGTCTGTCAGTGTCTGCAGGGAGGTGTCAGAGGATGGACCAGGCTCTGCTCGTTGGTGCCCAGCAATAGGAAAAGAGGCAATGGGCAGAAACTGATGCACAGGAAGTTCCACTTGAACATGAGGAAGAACTTCTTTAATGTGTGGGTGACTGAGCACTGGCACAGATTGCCCAGAGAGGGTGTGGAGCCTCTCTCACTGGAGATATCCAAGAATGGACACAATCCTGTACCATGGCTACTGAATGACCCTGCTTGAGCAGAGAGGTTGGAACAGATGACCCAGTGTGGTCCCTTCCAGCCTTACCCAGTCTGTGATCCTGTGACTCTGGGATTCTGTGAGGTTCAGGTGAATTCACCACAATCAAAGTGTAACACACTGATTTAGTCACCTTTTGGGTGCTCAGATGGGTTCTTTGTGTATCCTTTTTTGTCACCTGCTTGACACTGTGCAGAAGTTTGAACACTGCCATGCACTGTGGCCCATGAAGGTCCCCGGTGGCCCCAGCAGGATGTGTGATGACCAGCTACTCACCTTGTTTGTCCAATGGTCTAAAATAAAGCTGTTTGGGGCTGCTGGGGGATTAGAGAATTGGGTTTGCATGAGTTTGTTTGCTCGTGCTGGAGGAATGTCATACTCTTCAGACCTGTCCACCTGTTAAACACACGTGTACACACCTGTGTGGACAATTGTATAGAGCTTGTTGCTTTAGTGATCTACACTTAACATACACAGTAAGTTCCTTACAGATGTAGCTTTACCAAGCTGGCACAAGATATTATTTTTTTTTTCATTCATGTTGATTCATTTTGTAGTCATCTATGTGCAGGCAAGGAAGTACAGAAACCTATTTTAACTGTGAGCTAAAGGCAGTGCATTAGTCCTACACAGCAGTCAAAGGTGGGAGAAATGGAAATTTGAAAGGCTTTAAGTATGGGTGGATTTTTCTCAGCTTTCTCAGAGATGGGTGACCCTCTCTATCCCATCCCCAATGAGAAAGTTTGTGTTTGTCAGACAGAATTTCCTCTGCCTAAAGAAAGCCAATTAGAAACTATTGCTTTCAGCACTAACATCTAGCCTTTGACATTTCTCCCCCTTGAACTATTCTTTCCAAAATGGCCCACAAGAGGACAAGCTGCACAGACCACTAATTAAACTTTTGAGAGATTTTGAGAGATTTTAACAGAGCCCAGCTAAAGCTCATAATTGGTCATCTACAACTTCTTGCATCTGTAATCCTTCCACAGTCTGCCTGGCCAAAACCTTGGGGTGCTAGGACTCCATCCCCATTCACTCGATTCTTGTGGGTCCTTTCAAGTCAGTATATCCTGTGGTTCTGTGGTTCTGTGATTTGCTCAATGAGAATCTGACTGACCATCCACTGCAAATACTGTCCTGTGCTGCAAATTCAACAGCAAATTTAAAAGAAGTACCTGTAAGTTGTAATTGTCTTTTCTTAAAAGCTTCTTTCACATACTAGAAAGGGGGGGTTCTACATTCTTGACCATCGTGAACATTGCTCACATCTTCCCTCGAAGCACAGTGTTAGGGATGTTCAAACAGGGCTCACTTGGGGGCTGCACAAGCAACTTGAAGGGGACTTTTAAAGCCATTTATGTAAAACAGACTTTGCAGCAACTTGTTCTTTAGCAGGAAAGTGTGGCCAAGGAGGTGTTGTGTATGAGTCTGTGCTCTGATAAATGAGGCTATTAGAAACAAGAGATCACAGAACTTGGAAGCTACCAGGAAATCTGATTTCAAACCCTTTGCTGCAGGTCCCTTTAGCTGAGATGCCTGCAATTCCTATACTGACCAGGGCAGAAGGCACCAAATGCAATTTGGCATTCTTTTGATTCTCTGTGGTCATTATTTGTTTGAGCAAAATTGCTCCAAAACTGAAGTGCAATTGCCCTTCTGTCTCCCTTTTGCCCCCATCTTTAGCTGCTATATTTTTAAATAAGTTCCTCTACTGGCTAGAGATCTGGAAAGTACTTCCCTCCCCCCTCACCTCTTCCTCCCACTCAGTCTGGCTGAGGCATTGCTGTACACAAACACGCAGCCACGGGTTCATCTGTGTGTACCAGAATCCTTCCCATTCCATTTTTCACAGCCTCACTGAAGGAACATCCAACTCACATCTCAGCTGAACTTTTGAACCCAACAAGGCTGAGATAGCTCAAAATCAAGCAGAACAGGCTGAAGTGTGCCTATCAGTTTGAGTAGCTAAGCAAGTGCAAGTCAGAATTCTGTCCTCACTGATGTATGATAAGGAAGAACTGGTAAAAGGCCTGATCATTGTCTAATCTTCCTCACATAGAAATATCATGTGCCCTCTGCTTGAAAGTGCACTGGAAAGTGTGTGTCCTTTTGCCCAAAGGCAAAGCAGAGCAGTACAGAGCTGAGCAATTCACTAAAAGATAGTCTGGTCCTTCAAGACCCTAAATGACTTGTGTCACTTGTGATTAGTTAGATGGCTGCTGCTTTTTTCTGAAGTTGTTGGTCATAAATGCTGGTATTAGAACTTTGAACATAGAATCAAGGAAACACAAAGTAATATTGTTGGTTAGCACTGTATACTCAGAGCTGACCACACCAACAGGACTGGGACCACGTTCCTGTTCTTGGACTCCTGGGCATAAGACACAAACACTTATGAAACAGATACTTCAGGTTTCTTCCCTGACTTCTGTCCAGGTAGAGGAGACAAGAGTTGAATGGCTTCATACAAAAGTTTCAAGGAAGAAGATGCCAGAGAGGACATGGATAGGACACAAGCAGCAGTTTCTGATTGCAATCTGTTTAAAATGCTTCTTTTGACAAAGACTGGGTGTAGCCTAAGACAAAGAAATGAAGGGAGTAGGGACAGGAGAAGAGAGCAATAGGTAAGCTGATTGCAGCTCTTGCAGCGACACTGGACATGCTCTTTTTGCCAGCCATTTCAAAACAGTTGCTGAGAATCAAAGAGCCAGCTCTAAACCAGCAATTCATTCATTTAATAGCTTTAGAGGCTGTTCCCTATTAAACAAGGCATGGTAAATCTGTTTCAGATTAGCAGAGCAAAAGAGTTACAAAAAAAAACCCACTCTGGTGTTAAGTTTTGGCCTGTACAAGCTGCATCTCAAACAGATGCTGTGTCCATTCTGCTAAATATAAAATGGCCAGCCCCAGTGTCTGGCCCTGACCCCAAGTGACGTGGCCTGACTTCAGTCTTTGGGTGAGCCCTCTGTGTCAGACTGACCCCACAAGTTGTGTGGCATTTGGCCCTGGCTCCCTTCTGTGCTGCAAGTAGTGTCCCTTCAGTCCTAAGATTTATCGTTATTTCTGTGCTGTGTTTTTGAGTACAAAGGCTCTGAAAAAAAAATCTAAGGGTGGTGTTGCAACCCACAAGAGTGATGTTTTTATGGCCTGAAGCTGAAGGGAAGTGTTGCATCCCCCGGGGTATGCATGGTGCTCTGCAGGAGGATGGACAGCCTTGGGAGGCTGTGCAGGCTGGAGTGTGGTCATCTACACCCTGCCTGCTGGCAGCTCCTGGGAAGAGGGCGGGCCAGAGTCAAGGAGCAAAACAGAAATTCAGCATGTGGGCAGGCAAGGGTCTGGGTATCGAGCTCATGCCCTGTCCCTTTTAGCCTACACACATCCAGAGGAACTGAGCAGGCTCCTCTGTGGGTTTTATTATCACATGCATCCACCTGGAGTTAAACACTGAGCAGAGAACAGCCCCTGAAAACCTCTCAAGCCCTCAATGCTCCTCAAAAACTTCTCGCTAATGAAGAATTACAGCAGGTGAAGCACCACGTCTGCTGACAGCCTCTGGATAGGTGGAAAACACTGGGAAATTTCAGCAGTATTTCAACTTCCATCTGCCTGAAATTGGGTGCCAAAAGGAAGGCAGTAGTCTCATTTCTCATGGCAACTGAAATGTTTGATATGTTTAACAGCTTTCAGTTAACACAAGAACAACTCAGATAAGTTTTTTTTAACAGAATACTGACACTCCCATAAATAAAACATAACTGCTGTACTTTTATCAGAAAACAAATGTAAAAGAAAAATGAAAAATTTCTCAAGATACCACAGAATAGAGAAATTTGCAATCCAAATCATACCTCCAGGAAAGCTTTCCTCAGCCTAAGGCCAAAAGGAGAGAGGTTCCTTGCTGCAGGAACCATCCAGCTAGTAAAAACATCAAAGATGAGTGATTACCAGGTTGATGTCTACCATCTGCACAGCATCATGTTATTTAGGGGAGGTTCCTGACATTTGACCTTGGAAAAACGACAGCTGCTGGAAAGACTGACTACGTGAATAAAGAGACACTTCAGAATATATCCTGTCTCAGGTAACATTTTTGACACTTTCACTCACAGCATTCTTATTTTCAAGTTGAGAAAGTACTGAAGGATGCATGAGTGTGCTTGAAAAATGGTTGTGATGCCAGGCCTAAAGTGTGTCATAATCACTGGCTTAACATCCAGCTGAAGGCCAGTAACAAATGGAGTATCGAGGATATCCAGGATTTTTCAATGTCATCTTCAGTGATTTGTATGATGAGACAAGGGGTGTGCACCCTGCAGCAAATTCCAGATGATGCTTAGTAAGGGAAAATGATTGATCCCAAGTGACAAAGCTTTAACCCCCAAGGACTTTGAGAAACATGAAAACTGTACCAAGAACTTCCTGAAATTCAGCAGGGAGAAGTGTCAGGTTCTGTGCAGGGGTGGAATAATCCCCTACATCAGTACAGGCTGGGAACTGAATGTCTGAGACTTTATAAAAGGGAATTTGGATGCCAAAATGTGTAAGGAGGCAATAGTCTGGTGTCATTACAGGTGGTGCAAACAGCACATGGAGTTACATCAGGAGAAACAGATTCAGGGAAATGATTACCTCCTTTATTCATCCCTGGTGAGACCAGTTTTGGACCCACCAGGATGTCAAGAACCATAAAAACTCAGCAAAGGGCTGCAAAGATAGTTATGGTAGGGCAGTTGATCTTCAAGGAGAAGGTTAGGGAGCTGAGCTTGCTTCTCCTGCAAGGGATGGCCTAATAGCAGCCTGCATCTGGGTGAGAGGAAACTGGAGGGATGATGAAGGATGGAAGATGATTCTCTGTGCTTTTTGGTAGTGGCAGAGAATATAATGGGGCAACAGATACAAATCATGGCTTGGGAGGCTGAGATAAATCTGATGTTTAAGACAGTAACAAAAAGCGAAAGGAAACTGAAATAAGTTCTGCTCAATGGAAGGAGCAGGCCCAAAGGAAAGCCAACATAGGAGTGCATAGAGTAGATCACAGCAGTGCTGGGATCTCCTCTGTAAAACAGAGTCAACAGTGAAGGGTGCCAAGAGTGCTTAAAAAGGTGAACTCTGGAGGCTCCACCTACTTGGAAAAATAAGCAGTTTCTGGACAGAAATTCTACTGTACAGCATGTCCTCTGGATATGGGAGGAAGGCTTAGAGTTTTAAAAACCCAAGGCAAAAATCAAAGAGGCATAAGATCTCTGTTAATTTTGAAAGAAATATTTTTCTTTCTGACCCACCTAATGTTCAGAACAAGCCTCTAATAGAGCAAGCACCTGAGGGTTGGTGTGAGCAGGTCAACATCATTTAAAACCTGTAAACATCATATTTCTTTTTTGAACAAATAGGTGGTCAACATTGACAGAACTACTGCTAAGGATGGGCTTTAGAAAACATTAGTTAAAGTTATTGTTAGGAGGCAGCTGCACTGCCTTTTTCCAGCTCCAGTTGTCACTGGAAAGGTAAGAGCTCACTGTAAATAAAACTTGATTCAGAGGCATCAAACTGCAGAGCACCAGCTGGAGCATGAGGGAATTCCACTGAAAATGCCGACAACAAGGATGTCACAAAAGCTGGGAACGTTCAGGGCTGTGTTGAGGGTATCCAATGAACAGAGATAGAAAAATCCTAAGGCCTGCCTTACTTACAAAAAGTACAGGTCAGAGTAAGAAGGAACAACCAAAGCAATGTTAAAAGCAGCTGGAAAAAATGCATCTTAAAGGGCTACTTGTATTTATTTTCTATGAAGCACAGTCCTTATAGCTTGTATCCTAAATGGCCCTGGTGGAAGATCCAGCACTCAGACACATCATTTCTCTTTACTTCACAGCTCATTTCACTGCAGGTGATGCCCAGCAGTGATCACAGCCTGGGGGGCAGGAGCTCCCACAGTCTGTAGTGAGTTACACCCGCTGCTGCTTCCTGGGTCCTCACTGCAGTGGGCTGATCACCAGTGGTGCCAAATGGAAAAAGAACCTTTCAGGAAGTGTGTGTTGATCCCTGTTACCTCACTGAACTCTCTAAGTGTCTGCCAGCATGGCTGAGGATTAAATCCAGCTTTTCATCACCCAGAGCTGAGACATAACCTAAATGGATGCAAGGCCACAGGTGTTTAATTGTGTGTAGCAAAGGTTTACAAACGTGGCTAATTATTATTCATTAATTTTGGTATTACATTGCTGGGTACAGCTAAGGTTAGGTTAAGGTTGGTTTACTAAGTTGAGGCTAATTTGTTAAATTAAGGTCAATTTTCTAAGTTAAGGTTAATTTAGAAAACTAAGGTTAATTTACTAAGTTAAGGTTATTTTACTAAAAATTAGTCTTGAGAGACATTTTGTAGCAAAAATTACTATTGAAGTGGTGAGGAAATTCCCTATCCTTTTCTGCTTGAGAACCAAGGCCAGAATATAAGACTGGAATACTTTGAGGTTGTTGGTAATTACAAGTACTGGAGCTAGCACAAATATGAGTGTTGTGGGACGAGCAGATTCTGAGTGCACGTAGGCACGCTTTGTGTAAAGGCCTGAGTGTTGCAATCCACCCACACGTGGTCTGTGGCACTGGGCAGCCTTGCCAAAAGGGAGAATCCATCCCAGCAAACAGCACCATGTGTCATGGAGCTTGAACACATCTGAGCAATGAGAGCAGGGATCTGAGCAGGATGATTAATACAACATCACCCTGGGAGAGTTATGTGAACATACTGAAACAAAACATTTCATGCTTAAAGGCCCTGTATCTGAAAAGTCTGCCTGTACCACACTTTGTGTCCTTTCAGCTCTGAAAGCTCCAGAGCAAACTGATAAGGGAATAATTAAGAATATTTGTTACTAAATGTAAGATTTCCTGTTAGCATGCTTTCCCTGATGGAATTCATTTATGGCTTTGTTTATCCCACACATCGTAGGTCATTTATGTCTCAGAAGAAGCTCTTAAAAAACTACCAGAGTTTAAGAGAGGGCAAAAATCTGTTGCAGTTTTTACTGTCAATTTTCAAACATGATATCTCAAGCTATATTTAGACAGAATTTCAAACCCATCTTGTTAGAAACTTAAATAAGTCCTGAAAGCAATTCTTAACTGAGAAAGGAAGCCTTGACCATAACTAGTTAATACATGTTGAAAATCACAAAGATCCATCAGCAGCAGTATTTTAAACTGGGAATTACAGTAAAATAGGGAACATGCTTTAAAATTTCTTTTAAGGTAGCATGGAAACAATCAAAAACCTTTACCTAGATTTTTTGACTGCAAAACCCAATATGCCACATCTGATTCTTCCTGCTAGGTTATCACTGTCATTAGTTCCAGAACAGAAAAGCCCACAGAAGCCAAAATTAATCTTGTGTTCTTTCTGTGGCATTTGATGCAGGCTGGGAGAAGGAGCAGCTCTTGCCCCACATCCCTGGGCAGCTGTGAAGCTGCTTTACAGCAGTTTATTCTCAATGGTGAAAGGATATTTTCTAGACCTTTCTGTCTGCCACTATTATGAACTCAAGACAAAGGCTGAAAGCAGACTTGAGCTGACTGAGACCCATTATTGATTTGCTTTCATCAGGTTTTAGCTTAATCCTGGTCTTGGCCATGCTGAAAGCTCCAGATGCAGACATGAAAGCCAGACCACATCTGTTCCTTCTCTGTGTGTATGAGGATTTTCCAGGAAGGGTCCTAAAGAATTCTTGCGATACCTGCAGGAAGCCCAACCAGGTCTGATCTACCACCTCTCCACAACCTCAGGCAAGAGCTCAGGTATAGACAAGCTTGAGTGATAAACACTCTGGTGATGGAGGAATCTGGTGGGTTTTATCCCCAGAGGACACGATTTGTAACCCTATCTGCCTCATGATAAAGTCCTTCAGGGCTTTGTCTAGATGGGACAATCCACATCCTTGGTTTGGACCCTCCTTCAGGCAAATTTGCAAGAGTAGGTTGTGAGAATTTCTGGTCTAGGGAAGGTTCTGTGGAAAATGGATCCTCACCTATATCCAAGTGGCTTCAAAGAAGTGTCCAGCTCTTGGGGACCAGCCACTGTCAGTGCTGCAGGGCAGCTTGTGTTCTTTGCCTGGGTCATCACACAGAACTAACAGCCCAAGCAGGAAAAAAGCCCAAACAATGTCTCGTGGTAACTGCTGGTACCAAAAGTGCCCTGGGCTCTGCAGCTGCCAGTGCCTCTTGTTAAAAGTTTGCCAAAGCAGAACTTTCTTCACCAAAAGGGGAAGTGTCCTTTTCTTTCCCAGCAGCTGCAGTGTACTGAACTAGACATTTTTAGAGCTACATCGTCTGTGTGCCCACTGCCAACAACCAGCAGTTATGTTATGTACTCAGGACTTTTCCTGGCCAAGTACCAAACCTCCCTGGAATAATCTGAAGGGGCCTCAGTTCTGTGTTCTCTGGTACTGCAGAAAGGCTGAGCCAGGGCACGGAGTGTGATACTGAGTCTGCAGGTCTGGTAAATATTTAAGGTTAAGATTAACCACTATTTTTAAAAAACTCTTTCTCATAAGCATTCGCTTATGTTATGACACCTGAAGTCCTTCCTGCAGTTAAATAACAATAATGATTCATCGTTGCCATTGATGTGTGTTTCTGTTGAAACACTTAAATCAGTTCCTTAATATAGGAGGTTTGTTTATAAAAGTGGAAAAGGAACAGCATATCTATCCCAGTCTGACTGATTGACCAAAGATTTGAGGTGCTTTCAGTTAAGAGGAAAACCTGGGCATTGTATCACGTTCTTTGTTCAATCCTTTTTTGAATGGGAACAGATTCCTGTTTTTATGGTCACAGAGGGAGGGATGTAGTAGCAGAAAGCATGAATAAAAAAGGGGTGGGAGGGATATGTTAGCTGAGGTAAAAGTCAACTTCATCTTCTTTAGACTGTTTCTCACTTAATGGATAAACACATGGCATAGCTGCTGGGTTTTAGAAACTTGAACTGCATTTAAGATGATTTTAAGTCTAGGAAGCTCCACTGTGGAAGTGGGTAGCCCAGCTGGCAAGAGCTTTGGGCAACACGAGCATACATCACTATACTAAGCAGAAAAAAACACAAGTAACTCTGGAAACTGAATATGATTTTTCTTGCTTATTCCTTTGTGCTCCACCTCCTCATAGTGCAAATATTTATTTATTGCATTGTGCCCAGTTTATTAATGGTGTAAATGTTTCCAGAAGAAAAACAGCATAAACATCACCAGAACATGTGGAGAAGGGAGGCTCAGACATCCTGGAGAATGAGATATGACCCTGCAAAGGACTGAAAGGTTTTCATCCAGCTTCCTATAGAAAGAGGATTAGAGAAGCTCAAGCAGTTTCTTGTTATTGTAACCATTTAAACAGTAAAAGACTTCAGAAAAAAAAAAAAAAAAAGTACCAAAAGCAATGTAGTGTTGCATAAAAAGGGATTAAAAAAGATACTAGATGGAAACACTACTGGAAGTACTGACTTACTGTAAACATTTGAAAAAAGTCATGCTGCTAGCCTTGAGGCTTTGAGTAAAAATCAAGGCTTTGGTCTATTGACAGGAAACCAGAGTTGGAAAGAAATTCACAGCAGTTCCAAATATTACTTTTTTTTCCCCCTTAAAGTGAGAATGCTGCCAGCAGCTCTTAGTGGAAAGAACATGTATTTTCATATCATATTATAGAAAAATAGAGTTGAAAAGAACTCAGAAGGGGAATCTGTGCCTCTTTGGAACAAGGGTCAATTAAATGTAACCATTGCTTATCAACACTTTTTTAACCTCTTTTAAAATCCCCCAGAAATAGAATTTGGGGGTTCTTTAGGTTCTTCGGAGATACATTAAGTTAAGAACTTATTTTTCATTTTTTCTTCCTGTTAGTTCTTTCTTATCATAGGCTAAGGGCACTTAGAGAACAAGCTTTCCTTCTAATATGTAAAATTCTTGATAACATTTCCAAGTACAGGAAGGCCAGCAGTTTTCAGGCTTTCCTTCTCTGTGTGTTTCTGAGGTGTTTCTACTGGTTCTTTTTCCCTTTTAGTATAGAAATGCAAAACAATCTTTATTTTTAAAACATTTCCTCATAAGTCCTGTTGCTTAAAGGGCTTGCCAGCATCACAGTTTTTTACTCCCTGTTTTCTTTATGTCTTTTTTAACTTCTGGTATTCAAAACTGGCACTGAAATCTGGAAGTCAGAGGTGCTGAAGGGTCCTCTGGATTTGTTACTCAAAGGGGATAAATGAAGGGCAAAGTTTACCTCCTGTGTCTGTCTTACAGCAGTCCTGCTAATATAGCCCAGAGTGATGTTTGCTTTGTTTCCCAAATATCATCCTCTTCATATTCAGTTCGTAGAGCCTATTCTCTGTTACTGCTGCCTTGAGAGGTTCTCTTCTCTCCTAATTAGTCCATGATTTCTGATTTCTATGTTTTTAATAAACTCACCTATATTTAGGCCATTTCTTCTGCTTAATGAGATCAGTCTGAGTGTTGAACCTGCCTGCACATGTTGATGCCAGTTGCTCGTGTAAATTGGATTTCTATTTTAGTGATATAGATCACAATCTGAAAGGAGATTTTTTTATGTGCCATCTCTGTTGGGTAGCAATTATTGCACCCTGCTATGAGTTGTATTACTCTATTTTATGGTTACATTATAGTATTTTTTTGTACATCATCTATCCCAAAGCTTTATTACTAATGCCATGAATTACCTCAGATGCTTCCCTGCCATCTGCTGAGCTGGTGCAGTGGATTGACCTTGGCTGGCCAGCAAGTGCCCATCCAGCTGCCCTTTGACTCCTTCTTAGCAGGATGAGGGGAGAAAATGAGGTGAAAATCTTGTGGGTTGGGATAAGAACAGGGAGATCATTCACCAGTTACTGCCAAGGGTAAAACAGACCTGACTTGGTGAAAATTAATTTAGTTTACTGTCAATTAGCAACAGTGAGAAATGAAAGAAAAACTAAAAGCACTTTCCCTTCATCCTCCTTCCCAGGCTCAGCTTCACTGCTGACTCCTCTACCTCATGGTCCTCCAGAAGTGCAGAGGGATGGGGAATGGAGATTGTAGTAAATTCACCACACGTTCCTCCTTATGCTCTTCTCCAGCTCCAGCATGGAGTCCAATTACACAATCCTTCATGAACTGTTCCTGCACAGCTCCTTTCTACAGCCTGCAGTCCTTCAGGGTCAGACTGCTCCAGTGTGGGCTCCTCTCCCTGGGCCACAGGTCCTGCTGGAAACCTGCTCCAGCCTGGGCTCCTCACGGGCTTCAGCTTCCATCAGGATGCATGCCCTTGCTCTGGTGGGGGGTCCTCCATGGCTGCAGGTGGATCTGTGCTCCAAGACCTCCATGGCTGCAGGTGGATCTGTGCTCCATCACAGACCTCCATGGCTGCAGGTGGATCTCTGCTCCATCACAGACCTCCATGGCTGCAGGTGGATCTGTGCTCCATCACAGACCTCCATGGATGCAGGTGGATCTCTGCTCCAAGACCTCCATGGATGCAGGTGGATCTCTGCTCCATCACAGACCTCCATGGCTGCAGGTGGATCTCTGCTCCAAGACCTCCATGGATGCAGGTGGATCTGTGCTCCATCACAGACCTCCATGGCTGCAGGTGGATCTGTGCTCCATCACAGACCTCCATGGCTGCAGGTGGATCTCTGCTCCAAGACCTCCATGGCTGCAGGTGGATCTGTGCTCCATCACAGACCTCCATGGATGCAGGTGGATCTGTGCTGCCCCATGGACCTCCACGACTGCAGGGGCAGAGCTGCCTCACCAAGTCTGAGCTTCTGGTGACTCTCTGCTCCAGTGACTGGGGCACCTCCTCCCCATCCTTCTTCATCAACCTGGATTTCTACGACTGTTTTTTTCACATATTCTCACTCCTCTTTCCCCTGGCTGCTGTTGCACAGAAGTTTTTTTTCCCCTTTTTTAATTCATTACCCCAGAGGTGCTGCCACTGCCACTGTTGCTGGAGGGTTTGGCCTGGCCAGTGGTGGGTCTATCTTAGAGCTAGCTGGCATTGGCTCTGTCAAACATGTGGGAAGATTCTGGCACCTTCTCACAGAAGCCTCTCCTGTAAATCCTGTACTACCTGTGGGAATCCAGGGCAAAGGAAATATTTTTCTATCTGCTCTGAGGGGTTGGGACCCCCAGAGAATCACTACCTTTAACCTTCACCCATGGAGAGGACTTCCAAGACTTCAAGATAGACTAGAGTCTACAAAAGTGTGAAATAGATAATAGAGAGTAGTATAGTATGTCACTTGGGTGAGAAATTTAGGTTTTGGGATTTTTAGTATGGTGTAGATAGGAAGAAAGATGGAGGAATTTGGGTGTAGTCCCTGTCCTCCTTCTTCTTTATCTACTCCATTTTCTGCAGTGTTGGTGGCACAGGGTGATTGGTCAAGGAAAGCACAGTGTAGAGTTTACACAGACAGTCAAGGGATGAGTTATTGGTAGATAAGTAGAAATAATGTATGTTTTTAAAAGTTAATTGGATGAAACAACTTTAAAAGACCTTGAAACTGTACATTTTGGGGTCATTTTAAGGTGCTTTTCCAACACACTGAGTCTGGTGTGAACAGCATGCAAAACTTTAGATAAGATAACAATAAACAAGAAGCTGAAGACAGAAAAAGTCCCGTGCATCTCCTTCTTCCTGGCACAGAACTGTTACAGGAGGTTTTTCCCCTGTTTGGGGAGCCCCCAGAAGGGCCCAATGTAAAACAAACATCACTACTACCAAAACCTGACCACATGAACCCTGCACAGTGAGTTACCACGTCAGAGAAGGAGCTAAATTCCATTAACATGCTTTACTCTTGACAAAAACCGTGCTGGCCATTTCTGAGCATTGTATTTCCTTCCAGCTGCTCACAGGCCATTTCATAATTTATTCCAAGTGCTTTCCACAGTCAAATGAATTCCTTGGATTTGTTCCTCTTCCTTACTTCCACCTCCTTAAATGCAGATAGGACACTCACCCTCACTAGTCCTTACTGCAGTCAGCCTTTAAAGGCTCCATCTTTTAGGGATTTTTCATGCAAAAGCAAGTAAAAAAGAGCACAGTGACACACTTGCTGGGTCCAGCTGGACATCTCTGTGTTCCTCATTCTTCCTAAGATTTTTATTTGGCTGGAATTTATGAGTTGTCTCTTTCTCCAATCTAGACAATGCCTATTCCACACTGGAATTCTGCAAAAGGAGTCAGAGTTTTTGGCACACTCCTGATTGATTTTTGATAACACAGCTCCTGCTGTAACAGTCTGCCATTTGTCATAACCATTCAGTGAGCAACAAAAGGTCTCTGTTAAATGTTTAATGCCAGGCACAATCCCAGCAATCAGGGCTGGTAGAACTAGAAGACTATGAAATATATGAGGTAGGAAGAAGACAGAGGAAAAAACCTCAAGAGACAAATTGTGGAGTTGTTGTCTGGGTTCTGTATAAATACAGTTGGAGGCTTCATTATCTTTAAAAGTGGAAGATTTTCCCTTTTTAATAGAAATAAGAAATCTAATGAGTATGAATATTCCACTCAGTAAAAGAAAAACTGCAAATCACAAATATATTTTGTTTTACTCTCCATAAATATGCTTGATTCAAAACAATCAGCCATACCCTAAAATAGTTCCATGTAAAAAGAATCAATTATAACAACCCTATTGGTTAAAATTTAACTTTTGTTATTGGAAGGCAACATTGGCAGCAACAGTGACATTTTCCTACAGCACTTCTGTTTTGCAGAACAGAATAAAATTCCACTGCAGGCCAGAGTCATCTGCCATCCTTCTTCATCTGTGTTGACCTTAAAAAGTTTCATAAAAACCATATAATGAAACTTGATTTATAGACATGTTTTTTGTTTGGTTGGGGTATTTATTTGGGAGGGATGGGGACACTTGGAACGTATTACTGTCTCAATATGGAAAATAATCATCATTGACTCTCCAAAGATATCATAAAAATGTGGAAAAGTGTTCAGAGTGCTTTGAGTTGATCTAAAGGAGCCCTTTAAAGCTGCAGCGTGCCTAATAAGTGTGGTACAGTTAACTTGCAAGTAATGAAAAATAAAATCCTTGAATCAAAGCTGAGGTGAAAAGTCTTCAAATGTAAATTCTTACAACCCAAATGCCAGTGAAGTGTGGAAGCCATTTGCATAAAACCTCATTTCAGAGGAATTAGAACTGTAAATTGTGCCCAGTAAATAGCAGCAGTTTATGTTTGTATCACTAAATTGTGCAACTGAGGAAGGATTCAGCAACTGATGGCAACCTATACTGTCCAAGAAAAAGCAAAATTCCCTTTAGAATGCTATGATTACTCAACCAAGTCTTATTTAAATTAATTCTCTTCCCAAAGGAATAAGATTTTGTGACCTTTTCAGGACATCATATTAAAGTGTGCTTTGTTTATTGAGTGTCTTTGAAACAGCTTGGACCAAAATTCAGTTTTGCTCTAATAAATGTAGCTGGACCAGCTCCATTACCTTCCCACTCTCTGAAGCCCACAGGACTAAATGGGTGTAACAAAATGAAGTATTTGGCCATTGACCTGCAAGTCCAGTGACTCATACTGGGTCACATAAAACTGTTTCCCAGTTAGAGGCTGTAACAGAGGGCTGCTGCTAATGCTGAACTTCCTGCTACCACACAGAATGTGAGAGGCTTCAGGGGAAGGGATCTTTCCTGTGGATTCACAGAACCACAGATAATGATGGAGGCAGGAAGGAATTTCCAGAGCTCACCTGGTTCACCCCCCTGGTCAGGCAGGAGCACCCAGAGCTGGTTGCCCAGGATCAGATCTGGTTGGCTTTTTGTTACCTCTAAGGAGAGACTCCACCACTGCCCTGGGCAACCTGTGCCAGAGCTCAGTCACCTGCATGGTAGGGAAGTGTTTCCTGATGTCCAGTTGAATTATCCTGTCTTTCAGTTTGTGCCAAGTGCCTCTGCTCCTGTCAGACTGAGGAGAGGAGGAGAAGTGAGAAGAAGAAGGCTTGGAGACTAGAAAGGCCATGTTGAATTACCAGCTGACTTCTCCTCCAAACCGAGTATTCAGGCTTCATACTTCTGGATTTTTTCCTGTGACAGAATCCTTGCTAATGGGGCTGGAAAGCCTGTGGGAGTTTTGATTAGAGAGTGTCAAGACCCATCAAGCTGGCTCAGTGTGGAGCTCACTGGTTTTTCAGATTCCCAAATTGCTGGTGCTCCCTACAATGCAGAGACATATAGAAAATTTCCACCTGGGCAGTTCTGCCAGGGTCTCATCCCTGAGTTTGCTCATACCATAAGAGCCTGACTGCATGCTCCAGCAGATGAGCTATTCTGCTATGGGAAGGGAGGAAGGGGAGGGATGTCTGAGGTGAAATCTGTCCCTATGTTTGTCTGCCTGCATTTTTGTGCTATTCTCATCTCCATTTCCTTTCCAAGACCCTCTCACCTAGGGTGTGTGGAAGCACAGTCCCTCTCCATTCACAAGGGCAGAGAATGCTGTATGATGCCATATATTTTATTTTAGGATTTGAGGATTCCATTACATATGAGGATTGCCTAATCCAACACATCAGCCAGCCAAATTGGCCAAGCATGTTACTAGGGGGCTTTCTTATTTTGCTCAACCGGAGAGTTAAATGTTTTCTCTGCCTGGAAAAATTATCAAGAAATATTGTTTCAGAGAAAATGTTTTGGAAGCATCATCCCAAGTGGGGATTAGACTTGTTTTAACTAGGGTAATCTGCAATTGGAAAGCTGCACAGACATCTGAGAGTGCCTGGTGATATGTGGAAGCAAAAAGGTGAGACTGACTCATAGAAGTGCACTCAGGGCTGTTTTACAACAGCAATTCACAGAGTATCTGATCCAAAACAAAGCAGGATTTGCTTGCCCGCAGGGATCACTGTGTATAGACAGAGGAAACAAAGGGCTTACATCTTTCAACACAAAATATTTCTGTATAAATAGCTCACAGGAACGCAGCTAATCTCTAAGGCCTTCTGTCAACCAGCTGCAGAAGAGGGAGGAAAGGAAAATCTTTTAGGGAAGGGCATCTTCAACATGAAGGGTGGGCTGTTTTTTTGCCAAAAAGGCCCATGCGTGGTGCTTTGTTTCTGAATCTAAAAATTCAGAAGAGGGTTGATTACTTTAAGCAGGAGAGCCTCCTTCAAAAACCAGGGACTGTGTCTTCTCTGTCCCTGAGAAAGAGAACTGTAGTATGGGTTCTGAACAGTTTGATCTCCCATCTGTGCTCTGGGATTATATCTGCCCTGCAAAATAAAAATTGTCCAGGGAAGAAACAGAGGCAACTCAAATTCTGACTGCCCACACTGCAGAACCATTTCTTCTTTCTCAGGATGTGTTAGAGACCAGCCCAACCAGCTCTGCCCAGGACAAAAGTTTGGCTTGGTGTGGGTAGCACGTCCCCCAAGAAGCCTTCCCCACTGGCAGTGAGGGTGACACAAAACCAGATGCCTTGCATTGCCTTTATCATCACCCCTGCTGTCTTTGAATCCCCCTTGTGCTTTCCCCTAGGAATGCCCTCTCAGGCTCCTGTTATAAAATCACCACCCTGGTGTGCCTTGTGACAGGAGATGGGGATCAGTTCTTAGAGGAAATAAGTTTTTAGTCCCCCCACAGGGCAGCACAGCTGATTGCCTGATGCATTGGCTACTTTTCAGTGAAACTGTGGCATTTGGGGGGCAAAATGACAAATTCTAAGTGTCCATCTGCTGTCAGATACAGAAGGTTGTCTAGGAGGGATGCAAGGAAGAAAACTGTCTAAAAGTCAAACAAAGGCACCCAGGTAATGTGGCCTTTGTGTGTATGCACCTTTAAGGGGCACAGCCTTGTAAGAACAGCCTAACATTTCCTTTCAAACATAAATACAGAATTCTGGAAAGCATGCAAGCACAAATTTGAGAGCTAACCTCATAACCACATTCTTATGTGCTAGGTTAATAAGGTGTACAGATCTAGGGTTAGCTCCTCAGGTTACTCAAACCAGGTGACTGAAAAACCTCAGAGTATTGAACTTCTGATTTTCAAATGTTTGTGAAAAAAATTAATGGAAATCAGAAACAGATTTCCACAGGCATAGAGGAGAAAAGGAGAAACAGACTACTTTTGGGGGGTGCTATTTGCTAGGTACATGTGCAAACCACATGTTTTTCTCAGCATTTTTTCAAGCATTTAATTGACAACGTGTTAGCCTGGGAAAGAAGAGCAGCTTGCAGAGAGTTTAGAAACACCCTTTCCCATGGATACCTTGGCTCGTGTTGTTGCTATTGAGCAGGTAAGCAGTGCCATGACACTGTGACCCAGAGATCTCAGCATTTGTTGGTGCAGAGCCAAGGTGGGGGACACCACTGGCAATCAGGTGGATTGGTCTCAGCACTTCCTTCCACCAGGACTGTCACTGTTCCATGCAATGCAAGGGAGCCAAGGTCATTCCTCAGGTGGGCAGCAAATGGAAGGAGGTGGTGTTCATGCCACAGTGACAGTGTGACTGATGTGATGATGGTTGCAAGCAAGATGGATTGTTCAGGAGAGGTATGAATTTGTGAAAGATGGCTTCTGCCAGCTTAGCTTGTCTCTCTCTGATATGGACACACCCTGAGGCAGATGGCAGGGATGCCTACATTTGAGGAAAGGCCAGGAATAGCTTGTTGGTCTGTTTAATACTTCAGCTGCACAGGTACAACAGCTGTTCTGTGCACAGCAGAAATATTGTGGAAACTGACTGACTAACCACACACTTGTCTAGGCACTACTTGTACTTGGGCCCCAGTGTTTTCCCCATCAAAGACATGATGCTCCACGGTGGGATTCCATGTAAATTCTGGTGTTTAACACAAGGATGCAAAAGCACATTTCATCATGCAGTGAGAGGTGACCCTACAACAAAACAAACCTCTCTTAGGGGACCTGTGGCCAGGTATTGGCCTCAGGAATGCCAAAGCTCAGGCCTTACATACACAACCCTCACAATGAAATCCAGAGATAAGATTCCATAAACAGTGCATAAACATGATCTGAACATCCAACACAAGCACTGCCACCTGGCAGGAACATGAAGTGCATGGGTTTGCTGCATTGCTGTCCTACCCTGGATTTATATGCCAGAAGCAGAAGAGAAATTGAGTTACCATTGTGTGCTGAGGACAAAGAGCCTGAGAGCAGACAACTGCTGATGACTCCTGTGTATGGGCTTTCCTTTTGAACCCAGACACCTCCTGGTCTTGGCTGTACCCTAACCCACACTCTGGAGCAGTGTCCCATTCAAAAATGCCTGTTTTAGGGTATTTTTAGGGTACTTTACAGACAGGCAGAGGATGTGCCACAAACACACACAAAAGATGTTCCATATAAAGGATGTCTGTCATTATTCATGATGTAGCAGTGTTGCTGGAGCAAACAAGAGTCATGCAGAAGAGCTGTGAAACAGTCTGAGGGAGACTCTGCTTGTCTTTCCACCGTGGTCCAAATGGAACTTGGAGGGTTCTCTACCCACCTGATCTCTACATCACAGGAATCAGTCTCCCCTTGCTGTGTCAATTGTCAAGGCTCTCCATTCACAGCTTAGTGCACAAGGCTCTAGGGAGCTCCAGTGGTTGAGCAAAGTGAGGGAATAAAAGATTTCTAGGCTGTGGCTGGTGGTTTTACATATTTTTGAGATCTTGTTGGACTCTGCTGTCTCCACCTTCTTTCCCCTGCTATCCTGGCTGTCAGTGACTGCGAACCACCCTACAGGCAGATCAGTACATGGCAGCACTCGTCAGTCAGCTGCTCATGGAAATCAGCTCAAGATGAAGAATGAAAGTAATTCAGCTGGCTTTCCATGAGAAAAAGAAACAACAGTCCCTCCCACAAGTGCATCATTCAGTAGACTGGCAGTGGCAAACATCTGGAAGGAGTAACCACTGATACAAGTGCATCCCAGTAACATGTCTAACTAGATGGACATTTCTGCTTGGGTCTCTATCAACCTCTCCTCTGCCTAAATGGGAGTGTTTCCAGGATGAGCAAAACCTAAAATAGACCAGAGATCCTTTCCTGCCTATGCATTTGTTACTCAAAGACACTTCAGAAAGAGATCTATTTCAGTTGAGATCATCTGCCCAGGGCAAGACTCTTTGAGAGAGGTTTGCTCTGCATGTTGGTTTGAGTCATCTCCTAACTGCCTTTATGCCATTGCACTCACTTAGAAAACTGATCCCTAAACATTCCAGCTCCTGGTCAGTTGACAGGACATTTCTTTCAGTTCCCATTGAAATGTGCACATATGTTCTTCTCCTTGGAGTCTGCACAAAGCCCTGCATTGTGGGCTGCACTGGATACTAAAACTAGCACAGTTGGCTTAAACTTGCCTCTTTCAAAGATTTGCCCTGCCTATTTTGGGCAAAATAAAGCCTTTTGTATTTTTGAGGCCAAAATGGTTCAAGAAAGGGAACCACAAGGCATTAAGGGCACCCAGCTCCTCTCCCATTGCAATTTGGAATCCATTTCCCAGCCCCATGTGAACACAAAGGACAATCAAATGGAACTATCCTGCATAATTTGCTTTAAGAGCATTGCAGAAGGGAATAGCTGAGAACAGAGGTGAATGTTCATGCCAGTTCTTCTGCCAGTATTCAGAACTGGTACCTTCCCATGATAAAGGATTCCTATAACATCAGCATTGTGTGTTGGTTTACCATCTAAACATCTTCATGATTTTCATAAGGACTTTTGGTAATGAGCAAGGTGAATACACTGGAATTACAAAAGTACCTTTTGAATTCAAGATGTGATTGATAGCATTGTCTGGAAATGAAACAACAGAGGTTTGCTAAGGGAGGGGGCAGGACAGGAAGTGAAAAATGCATTAAAAATAAGGGACAGGGAAGAGAAGATTAGACAGGCGGTGTTGCCTCAAGATTGTGCCAAACACAAACACAAACAGATGCCTGTAGTAGCAATGTTTTGCTTTCTGAATCAGCCTGACCACAGAATTGGTTCAGTGACTGATCCTTGTGAAAGGCAAGCACAGAGGCTGTAAAGAACCAGTCCCCTATCAGCAACAGCAGCACTCACCCCATCCTGGAGAAACCCAAGGGCAGCACTGGCAGTCCATGGAGGTGGGACATGAGCAAGCAAGGAAAGCTCTTATCACAGTATTGAGTAAGAAAGCACATGAAGTTCCAGCTGTGCCTGTTTAGTTGCCTGGCACCTTGTCTTGAAACCAGTCCTTCCAATCTGCCCTGGATCCCAGCCACACCAAGAGGTGGTTCCCTTTGCATCAGGGACATTCAGTACAGAAAACCTCTAGCAGAGATGCTCCTGCTCCTCTGTGGCACGGGAGGACAGGCTCCACTGCCCATGGTGGTCCATACAACAGGTGCATAAAAGATAACAGTACAGTCACAGGTAGTCACTCATCACCAAAGGTGCAAGCAAAGATACAGCATGTCACCTGAACTTGCCAAGGGATGAGAAATGTTTCCCTTATTTGTGTCCTGACAAGATGTCAATTTGCAAAATGTTGTGTGAATTCTGTCCCTATTCTGTGTGTATGCATGTAACTGTGGTGTTGCACAATGAGGTGTGCAGCTTGGGGGGCTAACTCATCACTTCCCTAGGGACAAGTTATAGGGAGGTTAAAGTAAAGCAGAGCTTAAGGGTTTAATTTTTGTGGGACATACGAGGCTGGGCTCTGTGCCAGTTCATCTACAAAAAATAAATATTCATGACTTTGCTGCAGAAAGGCAGCAGCGAGTGCCCCAGACACGGAGGAGGTGCCGGGGCAGCAGCAGGATCTCCTTGGTGCTGGCTCACTGCCCACAGCTTTGCAGAGCTGCCCCAGCACCGTGGCTGTTGCAGCTGCCCACGGCTCCCCTGACTGCCCTGAGCAGCTCCTGCAGGGCACAGCCCCTCTCTCGTGGGGCTGTGGTGTGCTGGGAGGCAATATCAGGCATTTGGGAAAGGGTGGCAAGTGGGAGCTGGAGCAGATCCTGAAAGGAGGCAAAGCCACAGCGATGATCTGACCTAAAGCTTTGCCCTTCACAGGGGCAACAGCCAGGCTTGGTGATGAACTCCCAGAAGTGTCCTGGAGGCAAGAGTTCTCCAGCCTTCAGTGACTGCTAATGACTAGCTGACAAATTTGGAACAAGTACCTTTGTCTGTATAAGGTGGCATTAGAAGGTCCAGGTTGTTAATGAGGCTGGAAAATGTCTAGATTGCTGACAAAGCTGAATCACCAACAGTCCTCGCTGCAGAGTGTTGTACAGGGCCTTATAGTTGAATACAAATTAAAGTTGTTTGTTTGCTTGATTGTTATTTAATCCATTCTATATTTAGATTACAAATAGATATGTTGTGATTGAAAGCTTACTCTCCCCCATTTATCTATTAAAGTCATATTCCATAACTTGGAGGAAAAAAACTCACTGCAATGTACTGACTAAAACACTCCTTTCAAAACACTTTAACATGTCTGCACATTTCTCAGGTGGGAAAATACATTATTCACCCATGGTATGGTTAGATCACCTAGGACACATGATTGCAAAGGAACTAGTCCATTCTGAACTAGTCCATTCTCCTAACTGGAAACACCTTAACCTAATAAAACAGACTTATGAAATATAGGCTTACAATTTACCCTGATTAGCCAGTGACAAACCCTCTGGCCCTTGGTTAGATTGCTCTTTGCGTCTGAGCTTTCATTTGGTTCATGCTGGGTGCTGTGTGGACATTCATTTTCAGTGAATCAGTGAGAGAACCATAAGTCATCCAGGATGACTGACTCACAGTCCCATGATTTTTAGCAAGAGACATAGTGGATGGTTTTAAATATGTCTAATAGTACCATTTCACTGGCATCAACATTTTAGGAAAAAGCAGATCAATTGCTCAGAGATACTGCCCACACATTAATCAGTGCAACAGAGTTGAGTCTCATTCACCAGACAGTAAGTTACCTGAATCCCTTTGATTGGCAGGTCAGCTATAAAAATCTTTAATCAAACTGAACAATTTTTCTCTAGGCTTTTTGCTTGAAACAGCTTTAAAGCACAAAATACAATTCATCCTAAACAATCCTGGGAGAAAGTAAACATGCTGTGAATTATTAGCTAACTTGACCTCCACTTTCTAGTGGAACAATGTCTTTTATGTGAAAAGTTGGAAAACACCAATGAGAACCGATGTGTGACTGCAATTAGCATTGCTGATTACTGTCGCTGTTTTGCCACCCACATCCTTTAAGAGGCTGCTAGAAAAATTATCTCTTTTCAGAGCTCCGTTTGCACTGCTATCACATGAGGTGCACAGGTCATGGCTTTCACAGTGGCACAGCACACTGAACTTCCATGCTCTGCAGTATTTTGTGCACAGGGCTGTTTTTTTCCACTTGGACAGCAGCATGCCAGATTTAGTTATTCGACTTACTCCAGCGAGAGGACCTTCACCCTCTTTGCCACTGCTGGTTGGTAGCATGAAATGCTGTCTGCAGTTGCCAAGGATGAAACCTAAGTGAGAAAGCTCAGTCAGGCAAAGAAGGCCTAGTAAAGAAGGAAAACAGTGGAGATTTGGTGGCAACCTGAAAGCAGCACTGACATGACATGGTGCTGATCAGTGTCCTAGAAGAAGGAGATTCCCAGAAGGGCCCTAAAGCAGTGCCTTGTGTCAGAAACAGGACCAGGGCCAAGTATCAGGAGCAGTGATCAACCCCCTGTACTTGAGGTCACACCTCAAATCCTGTGCTCGGTTTTGGGCCCCTCACTACAAAAAAGATATTGAAGCATTGGAATGTGTCCTGAGAAGGGTAACAGGGCTGGGGAAGGGTCTGGAGAGTAAGTCTTATGAGAAGCACTGCAGGGAGCTGGGGGTGTTCATTCTGGAGAAAAGGAGACTTGAGGGGGACCTTATCACTTGCTACAACTCCCTGAAAGGAGGCTGTGCCGAGGTGGGAGTTGGCTTCTGCTCCCAAGTAGCAAGCAATAACACAAGAGGAGGTGGCCTCAATTTGCACCAGAGGAGGTTTAGATTGAATATTAGGAACATTTCCTTTGCTTAAGGGGTTGTCAAGCCTTGAAACAGGCTGCCCAGGGAAGGGGCTGACTCACCATCTGTCCTGGAGTGATTCATGATGATAGTCTATTCCCATCCATGAAGGTATTTAAAAGATGTGTAGATGTGGCACTTGGGGACGTGGTGTAAGGTGATCATAGTGGTGCTGGTTAACAGTTGGACTCAATGGTTGTTCAGGTTTTTCCCAACCTTAATGATTCTATGATTCAATGACTGTATGACTCAGGTGTCAGGAGGTAAAGGGTGGGACAGGGAGAAAAAGAAGGTAAGCATGAGCTAAACACGAGTGGAAATGCAGGAAAGGCTTTGGCAAGGTCAATGAACTTAAGTGGAGCAAGAGCTTTGAGATCATGGACAGGAGAATGGTGAAAAAGAAGGAATCCTTTGGACTTTGTCCACTGGCATTATATGAGGATGTGTATATAGTTTCTCTGTGTACTTGAGAGTGTGCCACTGGAGCTACTTCAATGTTTGGGAATCTGGTAGTTGACACTGGTGGGCAACAAAGGGACATGTTTTCTCTCCTGGCAGAAAGAGGGTTAATATTTGGACTTTGGGAGGGCTGAGCGAAAGTGGACTCATGGACAGTGATTTCAGTATGGATGTGGATGTAGCACACAAATAACACTTAGACCAAATAAATGATCAAAATACTTACAGAGCAGTGACACAGCTATGAAGGCAAAGGGACAAAGTCATATGATCTGGTGGGCACGTGCAGTTTGTTTAGTGTTTGTGTAAGACAGGCATGAATAAATTAAACATGAATGCAGCAGTTTGTAAGATATGAACTATTTGTTCCCATAGAGAGCAACTTCAGGGTGAGCATGGGCACAAGGAACCTCAATCCACATGGAGGCCTCACAAACACCTGACCATCACACTGTCCATGGGACTGCAAGCAGACCCTGTGCCTCAGCAAAGTAAACAGCATTGAGGCTGCCTGAAGCCATATTAAGCCTTCTCAAATCATAGAATTGTTTAGACTGGAAAAGACCTGCAAGATCATTGAGTCCAGCATTGCCAAGTCCATTGCTAAACCACGTCCATAGGTGTCACATCTACATGTCTTTTGAACATCTTCAGGGATGGTGACTCTACTGCTTTCCTGGTCAGCATGTTCCAATGCTTGACAACCCTTTCAGTGAAGAATTTTTTCCTAATACTCTGTCTAAAGCTCCCCTGGTACAACTTGAAGCCATTTCCTCTTGTCCTATTACTTGTAATCTGGGAGAAGAAACTGATTCCCACCTGGCTACAAACTCCTTTCAGGGAGTTGTAGAGAGTAAGAAGGTTCCCCTGAGCCTCCTTTTCTTATTATTTACAGGGTAAATAATCCCAAGAGTTGGATGGGTTTAAGGACACCAGTTAAGATGTCTCTAACCCTAAGCCTCTCCAACTCCTGCTGGGAAGGTGCTTCTGCATTTGCATACTGGATGTCTGCAAAGCATCCCTGTTACACCTGGTACACCCTGAAAAGCAGCCAGACTCAGATGGACACAAACAGCTGATAACTCATCCTGGGAGGGTCCAAACACACAACACTAAAGTCAAATACCAAGAGCCAGTTTTAAGCAGCAGAAAGGCCTTTGTTAATGACATACTCCAGCTGCTGGGTTTTTTCAGTGATGTGAAGATCTCTGTATATTTAAAACAATCAAGGGATTTCCCCCCTCCCCCCTCTTTTTTTCTTATGAGTGAAAAGAGGGTCTGAAATTTTCCCTGTGGAAGATAAGGTTGAAAAGAGAGATGATGGTTTAGCTCAACAGAGCCAAGGCAAAAGAACAGGTCATCAGAGAGATAAATATTTGAGTAAAAATGTTTATCATGCTAAAAACACTACATTTACTAAAAGAAAAACAATTAGGCAATTCACATTTTGCATGATTGCCAACAAGATCTGCAGCAAAAATAGTAAATCAATTGTTCACCTTTAATCACTCATGAAGGCCAGACACAGCTGCTCTTTGCCCTATATAGAATTTCTCAATGCCAAAAAGAAGGAATATTGAATCACATCCTTCATGGCCAAAAAGATGCCAACGGGACATCTTTTATTGTGTTGTGCTTGTTGCTCAGCTGTTTCCAAACTCTTAAAAGAGAATTATTAATTAAAGGGAGTAATTGTTACTTGGTAGAGCTGATGATTTGGAGACAGCAGATCCAAAGTCTTTCTCCAGACCTGCTGTTGCCTTTTTCTGTCTTTTCTTGGCAAGCAATTCAGTCCTTATGAGTTTCAGTTTGTCTATCTGTAAACAGAGATAACATCTACACACTAGTATATTAAATAAACTTAGCTTTTCCATCCATTCACATTTCCTTCCCTGTCCATGGGCAGCCTGGTTCTGTAGGTGGATCACCTCTGGTCAATAAATTTCTTTACGTGTGCTGTTTACAAGCGCCGTCTTTCTTATCTAAAACTAAACCACTGATAATGACAACTATTTTGGCTCACTAGCCCCATTTTTCTGTAGTTCAAGAATATATTACTAATCCCTTTTGGGCACACTGGGGATGGGATGGGGCAGGGGAGGAAAGACATTTATAATTTAAAAGGAGGATGTGCCAAACATGAAGCGAACCAAATCCTTTCATTGACGTCTTATTTAAAAATATGTCACTTGCATGTCTGCAATGGATTAGTGCCAGTGAATGAGAAACAAGTTAGTTTTTGACTCCAGGGCCACAAACAGAGCAGTTCACCACCACTTTGCTTGTTCACAGTTTGGTCTTAACAGGCAGAAACAAAATCATAAATGCTCTCTACTCCTTTTGAAGAGTAATGATTAAAATCCCAACAAAGATGAAAATCCTGCCTTGTTCTGCACAGCAGTGGAGGAATGAATAGGGGCAAATAGATGCCATTCTTTCATCCACACCAGCTGGAGACTTTCCAAATCTGGTGCTTAACAGAGTGGTAAGCAGAACATCAATTAAATAGGACATGGGCACAGTTTGTACACTGTGACCTGGAGAGGTCAAGCTCCCAGCCCTGTTCTGAAGCAGAATTGTTGTGGTGCATCTTGCAGGCAGTTTCCCATTGTTACCTCACTAGGCAAAAAAAGGGAGGCTCTGCTTATATTTCTCTGTCTACCTCTGTGTTTGCATTTTGTAGTGCTAGTCAAATTTAAGGGCAGTTCATGCTATGGCTTTGGAAGTTGTGAGACTTACAAACAGTCAATAATAGACTATGTGCTTATTTTGTATTTCTGAATTAACAGTATTCCTTCTGTAGAGAAGGAAAATTTTCACCGCAGCATATTGCAATCTTTCACATGGTCACAGATTTGATCTTTAATGAAGATGTCTTTAGAAACTGGTGGTTAGACTAAAGTTTTAGCAGTCACAACACTGTATCTGTTTGGTTTTACTGCACTTCCTACAAAATGCATCTGCAGACTCATACAGGTCATTCTCAGGGTGTAGGGTTTTGATCAGAAGGGTCTTTTCGTAAATCACTAAAATAACCAGGGTTCAGGTTATTTATTACAGACATATAGAAATCCATTTCACCTCATTTTAAACTGAGTGTCTTTAACATATCCATAATCACAATAAACTTGCAAGGCCAGAAAATATTGTAACCTCCATTATATACTTAAAGAAACTGAGACAAGAAAAATGTATCAGCAATATTCCAAAACAGCACTTAGGTTCCCAAGAGAGAACTTAGACAGTAATTGGGTGTTAAACCCAAGGAGATATCCACAAAATAACCACTAGATAACTTTGATACTTGGCAGCCCAGAACTTCCATGACATTGCCTTCAAAGCTGTGGACTGCAGCTCTGAGGGTGTCTGCAGCAGGCAGTAGGCACCCAAGTCATCACAGCCCACTGCTCCTACACCAGCACTGCTGAGCCCCTGCAGCACCAAGCTGGACATGACCAAGTCCATGTTTTGCCCAATAACCCAGTGTCAGAATGTGCAGAAGGGCCCATGAGCGTCCCTGCTCCTCTAGCCCAAGGGGACTTTACTGTCCCTGGTGGGAAGGGCAGGCTCATGGGAGGAGGCATTAAAGCTGGGACCAAGAGAAACAAAGAATGTAAGTAAAACAGTCTCTGCCCTCCCCATGATGATGTACTGCCTAAAATGAAAGACTCAGGGAGCAACAGAGAGTATTAAGAGAGAGCAAGATATTCAAGGCAGTAAGGAAGGTTCCTATACCTGAGCAGACAAATTAGTTTTCCATTTGCTTCTTGGATTGTTTATGCATTTTTTGTTAAAAAAAGTAATTGGGGGAAAAAGTGATAGTAGGCATGCAAGAGCCATAAAAAAATTACTTCCAGGGAAAACCTGGAGTAAAAGTTACAGGGGGGTGGGAGGGAAAAGAGAAACCTCAGTAGAATTTTGTCATTAAAACACCAAGCCACACAGTTTATATTCAACCACAAAATATATTGTGGCAAGAAGGTTGTGTCCCAGGGAAAGTTGTGCCTCTGAAGGCCTTTTGTACACCCACAGTAGGATTTCACCCTACTCTGAGTAAGAAGGCTTCAAGCTTTCCTTACGTGGCTGGTGGCAGTGTCCCAAGTCAACTGGAGGCCTTTAAGTTCAAAACAAAACAGAACAATCTCTTCCTAGAGACTTTCTTCCCATCAAGCATTTTTGTGAAGAATCCAACCTCTCCAGAGAGATCTGGCAGTCAAAATCCTGAAAGCAAATATATAAGTGCTTCCTCTGCCTTCTCAAGCTCCTTGGCTGCTCTGGTGAGGACGCTGTTTTTATTGTGACTTCTTGGGGAGGGCAACAAATCTCCTGGCCATCAGGCCATAATTCCCAGGCCTCTTTAGGCCAGCAAAAAGAAGCTTTGACATATTTTTAAGGTGTCATGAGGCCAGAGTTTTCTTTTGACCATGGTTGGCCAGCAGGGGACTGATTCCTCTTTGATTTCTTGCTTGTCACCTGCTGTTGATCTCCTCATCTTACAGAGCCAGCTGGAAGAGCCATGAGGAGTTTGCACACAAGATCTTTACCCCTAAAGCATCCTCCTGGGGAGGGAATTGCAATGAAGCACAGGGTAGGTTCAATGATGGCCATCTCAACAGCCTCACTGATTCAGGGGATGGAAGTTGGCCTCAGCTCTAGAAGATGGCTTGGTTAAACCACGTGTACAGGAAGGGATGGTTTCTTTTGTGCTTCAAGCAGGAGGTCTGACCTCCCTTCTCCATTCCCTAAAGTCAATTTGTTCCCCAGGACAGTGCAGGAGAAGGAAACCAGCCCTGCCAAGGGCAGCCAAGCCTGCCCCAGCACAGACTCTGGGGTGGGGACACAGGAGGTTCTGTGGAAGAGGAGATGGTTCTTGCTTTGGCTCCTCTGTCAAGCTGGGAGACAGCTACTGTGCTGACCAAGGGGAAACCTTACAGCTCTGAAACTGCTGGGATCAACATAAAGCTGAAATGCCCAGTGGTTCTAAAATTGCTGCACATCACAAACACAGCCTTCTGTTATGACTGGTTTTGCTGTGATTTCTGTTACCTTGTATTTTTGACTCTGACTGCTTTAACCACTTGCTATTCATAGTGATGGCCACAGGCATGGGTGAAATTCCAGCTCTCAGCTCATTCTGAATCTAGGAGAACAATATCCCTCATGTGACTGGTAGATCTTAGAGGATTTCACAGAATGTTTAAGAATGTGCATCCCTTATACCAGTCACACAACGAGAGTTGCATAGCATCAATCCAAACACTCCAAAAACCTGCACACAAAGAACTGCAGAGACCCTTATGACAGGCCTTTGTTCACCTGCCAGCCCACCTGCTTCTTCTGGGAATGGTGGGTTTTCACAACTCATCCATCATCCCAGTGGCTTCCAGTATTTTAGAATACTACTTATCCCTTAACCAGCATTGTACTTTAAGAGCTTGTATTAAGTGGGCAAGAATAATAACCTGGTTTAACCCCATTAGTCTGAGTACTTATGAGGTCAAAATTGTGAAAATTATTTATGTTGAAATTAGAGTTGAGAGAAATTGAAAACTTATGGAGACAATGAAGATCTCAATTTTCAAAATATTAATATTTGTTCCCTTCAGTTGTAAGTATACACATGGCTGTTCAGGGTGTGTATGTGTGTATATTATATAGGCACGTAGTTTAGTACACATAAACATTTCCATGTGTGCTTTGCCCTGTGCAGAGTGCAACAACAAAATCTGTTTCTTGAATGAGAAGCAATGCTGTCACTCTGCGTTGGTGGAGTCTGAGCTGGTCATTGCAGTGAACGTCCAGTGGACATAACTTCTGCCACTCCAGGGTCTTTGAATAGCTGAGACTGAAGCAAAGCCTCAACTTGCACACTTTAGTTTCATGGCCAATTATCTAATGGTCTCCGGTGCTCCATTTAGATCTTTACATTGGATTTTGTGTATACACTTCTGCATCTCCAGACATTTTGCAATCAAGTCTATGTATCAAGCTGAAGCTCTTAAAAAACAGTGGAACTTAGTCAAAACACAAGCTTGTCTGCAGTAGAATATTTAATCTATCTGCCATGCTCTGAGATTGGTATTAGAAAATCATATCATTGTGATTAGAACATGGAAGAAAAAGGGAGCTATGGAGAAACTTTTAAATTGAAGAAAAGTTCTCTGGAGAGCCTCTTAAGAGTTCTTTGTTTGGCTCACAGATATATGTCTATTTTAAAAGTTCTTTCTGCCACAGAGATGTTTATTTAACATGGTTGATGCTTTCTTTTTTCTGACACTATAATTATATTAGCATTGCAGACTGAAGATTTAATCCAAACCTTTTTTTTTTTTTTTTTTTTTTTTTTTTTTTTTTTTTTTTTTCCATTCAGGCAGTGCTATATCAAAAAGTCATTCCTTGGCTTCACATATAGCTCTCTAATCTATGGGTCAGATTTTTAACAGCTATTTTGTGCCTGCTGATTTATGCCTGCTGAATAGCAGGGTCACTGCATCTAACAAGCTGAGGCCTAAACTAATTGGCAATGTTTTGTTAGCCAACTGCAGAGACAGCCCATCCTAGTGGATTTACATGTTTGCACAGGTCTTGAAAGTAAGGGCAGGGAAAATAATATTGTGATTCCCTGCAGTTATTAAATACTAATCCAGGTGCTACGCTGTTGCCTCCTGTTGCTATCAGCTGATTTCAGTGATACAATTTAATTACCAAAACCTTGCTCCTTATGTATGAAGAGGGCGACCAGTCCTGCACATGACACAGACAGTCCCTGCCCAAAATGCTCATGATTTCAACGAGACAGTCACAGAGCAGACAGTGAAAAACATGATGAAGGAGCTGGTTTAAGGGACTAATAGCTACAAATTATTATAATCACTGTTATAATAATTTGATCTAATTACACAAGAGACTGTTACCTGTTTGATGATACAGCAAGCATTGGTTTGTTCTCTGGCCAAGAAATAAGTTAGTGACAAGAGTATCCTAGCTGTCTTTCCTGGACTGTAATGTCAACAGTCTCTATTCAGCAGCTGACTCCAATAAAATCATCTGGCTTTTTGAAACAAGCAGGAGGGGAGGGCAGCAGCTTGGTGGGTGACCTCAATTCGCTGAGCTGCAAGGCCAGTTTTTTGGACTCCCCTTTTATAAATGCTGCAATTATCTTCTGTACATAATTCCAGTTACAATTCTGATTGGAAAATGGAGCTGCTTAGGGGAGCTTACAAGACAACATCTGTTCAACAACAGACATCTGTGCCAGAACAGCAAAACAGGGCTGCCCATGGTGGGGTGTTTGAGAAAGATGCTTACACAAACCCACATCTCTGTGTGCTGACATGGACCAAAATTGGTTCTTCTTCCACTAAAAACTGTTTGTAACCCAGACCAAGTTCTCTTTCACTCTCTTCATTCCAACTTGTCATTAAAGAATGCTTTAAAAAAATCTTATAAATGAAACCTCCCTTAATGTTCTGTCCACTAATCCTTTAAACAAAATTACTTCCACAGATAGCCATCCCCTACCTAGTGCAAAGAACCAAAAACTGACTAGGGAAACTAGTTTTCAGGTATCTTTTGCTGAGCCTTTGGACTTATTTAATCTCCTTTTGATAGGATTGACTAGTGAACTAGTTGATTTCTCAGTGGGCTCTGGCTAGCCCACTGCCCTCCTACACTGTCAGACTGCACCTGCACCATCCCTGTTTGGGTGCCAACAGTAAGCCCATAGTTACACAGAAGTTCATTTGCCTCCATTTAAGAGAAGTTGGAGCAAGTGCCCCTTCCAACCTGCTGTTGCTCCAGCCCAAGCCTTTAAATTGTGTGTTGGGCTACTTGGTGGGTTATAGACAACTCTCACTGAGTGTTATCACACTTTTGCTTGTCCTCAGGTTAATCCCAGCAGGACTTTCCAATTCCTGTATCTCCTTGCCTCTGTCAGAGTGAAGCACTGGTTAACAGCTGTGCATGGAGAGTGCTCTGGCTCATATGACTCACATGTGCCAGCAAACTGGCCAGTTCTGCCTGTAAACAGGTACTGCAAACTGTTGCAGTATGTGGCCAAAGTGAAATGAAAAATACTCTCCAACTTTTTTCCTCCATCCCTTCACTACTGACAGAGTCAAATTAGGGTCTGACTGTTTCTTCTGGTTCAGACAAAAGTCACAACGACTCTTCCTAAGTAAGCAATAATTTTTAAATGACAAAACCAAAAAAACAGATACAGAAACAAAAAAAAAAAAAAAACAAAAAAAAAAAAAAAAAAAAAAAAAAAAAAGAGAAAAACCCTTAATACTAAGCCACATTTTAATAGATTATAAAATGACTAAAATTGTTATTTATGTGATAAGATATTGCTCTAAGGACTCACAAAGAGTTAATGAGTTTCTTTTTCAAGACTTTTAGAGAAGTGCACTCTAGAGCACACTATAGTGTGCAACAGAATAACACTTGACGTAGTGAATAGTATAAAGAAGATGCTCTGTAAAAAAGTCATGCTCACACCCTCTTCTTAGAAACACTCAATGATGGGTGGCTCTAAGAGTCACAAACTGTGTCATGACACACACCCTGCCATACCTGAGCCACCCCCCTGCTTCAGGTGCACTACAGTGAACAGGACATTGGAAATGGGAAGGTGCATCCCTGGCCCCACCCCTGCATTATCTTCTCAAATAAAATCTTCCTGGAGGCAATGTGCCAAATTTGGCCAAAGGACTGATTTTGCCTTCTGCTGGACCTGAAACTGGAGAATGAGGGAGGGAGGGAGGGAGGTGCAACAGAACAGGGAAGGATAAAACTGCCACCTGCAGAAAGGGAAGAAATCATAAAAAAAATGAAAATAAGAAAAGTGGCTCTAATGTAGCAAAGGACTTGATGCAAGAAGAGGCTGAGAAAAAGCATAGAGTGAGGCAGAGCAAGAGCAGGTTCTCCGTCCTCCAGCTCTTCCAAAGCAACATGGAAAAAGAAGTTCATGAAGAATTGAAATTACCTTTCCTATTTCTTTTATAAGAAATAAATATTCAGTTGCAACATTCCCTTAAGCAAAGATTGTATTAACATTAGGAAATAAAGCTAACTAACCTACTTACATTGGGAGACAAAAGAATGTATGTCCAGGGTCTACAGCAAAAAGAACATGAGAATAATAAAACCTCTGTTGTCTGCTCCAGCATGAATGTGTAAAATGATCTTGAGAAAACCAGCTGCAAAAAAAAAGACCATAATAAAAAAATTTCAGTATCTCCCAGGAAGACTACGAGGCTGTACAGATGCCAATTTTCAGTTACTACCATGTTAAATTCCTTAGGATAGCTTAAACAATATTTTTTGCTCTCTATATTTTTTTTTCCAAGGGTGCTTTGAATGCTGCCTGACCCTATGAACTTCGCATCAGATCAGCTCTGTGATGCTGATTTCTAACAGAGTGCTTTGGTAAAGGCTGTGGTATCCTGGTATCTCTGGAGATCTAAAAGGGTGAGGTGGATTCACAGAAACCCTCACATTATACCTTTATTACAGCCCTGGTAACCCACCCCTGACCCAAAAAACCTTGCCAGCATGTACCAACTGCTGCTTACTCTGCAGGAATGAAAGCAGCTGCAGCACAGAGAACTGCAACAACTCTGGAGCCTCTTTTGTTGGACCTGCGGGGCTTCTGACAGTGCCCATGGGCTCGAGGCAGTTCACCAGCCTTCCCTGGTAGTAAGGGTCAGGCAAGCAGCCCTACTACCCAGGCCAAAGGACACACAGAGGCAATTTGACCTATCTGGATCTTCTACAGGTGTCCTTTAGCCTTTCCATCTGCCCAGCATACCCCGTACCCCCAGACACCGCTGCAGCTTGGCCAGGTTGCAGGGGCTTCATGCTGGGAATGCAAAGCCCTCCCTGGTGGAGTGTTCTTGGTTACACACGGGCCATCCCAGCCCAGATGCCTGCATCCAGATACGGCATTAAGACACCAGTGGTGCAAAGGAACCTTTCAGATGCCCTCTGCACAGGATTTTGCCTTTCCTTCCTCAAAAGCCTGCTGGAGTTAAATCCTCCCGGCGGTGGCTGCCCATCCCTTCCCGCCCCCGTCAGAGCAGGGCCCCACCCTTCCTTCGAAAGGCATCGCTGCTCATGAGATTTCCAGCTGAAAGTGGGATTCGGTCTCTTTGTTTATGCGCAGAAATGAAACATGCTTCACTGCATCTCATGAATTCTTCCAACATAAGCATCTTCAGTTACATGCTTCTGTAGCTGGACATGTGTGCCTGTCACCACGGCAAGAGAGAGAGGAATTTCCACCAAAGTGAGAGTGTGGTGCTCCCTTTTATCCTGTTCTCATTGTCAAACAAATTAGCTGCCTTTAAAAGCCCTGCAATATTTATTAGTTGCTCCAAAACAGGTTATTTTCACCCTGTCCCAGTTTGCACTTTAAGTAGCAACATTCTTTTTACAGGATCTGTTAATTAAGGGAAACAGTCTTAATTTCAGTTAGTAAAATTGTTTTGTGTGCATGTGGGCGTGTGAAAATAATACAGTATTTTGTTTCAAACTTCATGGGGTTTCAGCAATTATTCCTTTGACAGAAAATCTCAAAAGTCAACAGCCTTATAATGCCTAACTCCTGGGAGCCAGGGTAAGGGGAAATTAAACATCCATCTTTGAGTTTAATGGTGTAAAAACATGTGTGTAGATAACTGCCATTATGTGCATAATTCCCTCCTGCCGAAATCCAGGTTGCAGAAGGCTCGCCCAGACAAGGCTGAGCCAGATCCCATGGCCCCTCCTCGCCCATATCAGCCTGCAGGGGAACATTGCACGTGGGGAGGAGAGGGGGCTGTGCCCGGGCAGACATTCCCAGGCACAAAGCAGCACGTCCCAGGTGAGGAAAGTCTCACCCACTTGTGAATATGCTTTTCCTCTTGGCTGTCCCCTAATCATCCCACCCTTCTTCAGCTCCTGGTCTATTTTTTTTTTTTAATTTTATTTTTCTCCTGATCAAGGATATGCAAAAGCTGCTCTGAGTCACAGCTGCTGCAGCAGGAATTTCATCTCCTCAGCAGGAGCAGCAGTGGGTGAGTGTGTGCATTTCTGCTCTACGTGATTGTCTGCACGCCCCTTGGCAGGCACCAAGAATGTCTCCCAAACCACGGCTCACGTCTAATCACTTCCACTCCAGACCCTTGAGGCTGAGTTAGGGACAATATAATAACCAGTTTCTTGCAGACAGCTGGGCAGTGGTCCAGCTAAAAAAATTTAGTGAGTTTGCTGGCTGACATCTAACTCATCTGAAATTCAGGTCCACAAATAATCTCCTACAGTCTCTTGGAAGAGGTGAGATTCTGAGAGACCTGATCTTCTTGTGATTTCCTGCACTTGGCTGCATAGGAGATCCTGCCCCAAAATTTGGAGGGAGTTAGGGTTTGTTAGGTGATAGGAAAGGGAATCTGCACGCTTCCAGAGATTGAGGGCTTGTGTTTGTAAACCAGACCACCATGATGTGAAATTCATGATTTATTGGCAACAGAGAGCTTTGCATTCAGGTTGGCAGAGATTTAAAATTCTTCTAGTCCTGAAATGCTCTAAGATGTTCACACACAGTCCAGTTTAATGGGATCTGGTCCCAATTAAGGCCACTTCAAGTGCACATGGTAAATAGCCTGGGGAAATGACAGCAAGCAAGACCTTTACACGAGAGAGCCACTAAAGTGAAACAGCACCATGTAGACAACAAAGACATTGAGACAAAGACAGGTCCCACAGCCCTTTCCTTCCTTCCTTCCTTCCTTCCTTCCTTCCTTCCTTCCTTCCTTCCTTCCTTCCTTCCTTCCTTCCTTCCTTCCTTCCTTCCTTCCTTCCTTCCTTCCTTCCTTCCTTCCTTCCTTCCTTCCTTCCTTCCTTCCTTCCTTCCTTCCTTCCTTCCTTCCTTCCTTCCTTCCTTCCTTCCTTCCTTCCTTCCTTCCTTCCTTCCTTCCTTCCTTCCTTCCTTCCTTCCTTCCTTCCTTCCTTCCTTCCTTCCTTCCTTCCTTCCTTCCTTCCTTCCTTCCTTCCTTCCTTCCTTCCTTCCTTCCTTCCTTCCTTCCTTCCTTCCTTCCTTCCTTCCTTCCTTCCTCCTTCCTTCCTTCCTTCCTTCCTTCCTTCCTTCCTTCCTTCCTTCCTTCCTTCCTTCCTTCCTTCCTTCCTTCCTTCCTTCCTTCCTTCCTTCCTTCCTTCCTTCCTTCCTTCCTTCCTTCCTTCCTTCCTTCCTTCCTTCCTTCCTTCCTTCCTTCCTTCCTTCCTTCCTTCCTTCCTTCCTTCCTCCTTCCTTCCTTCCTTCCTTCCTTCCTTCCTTCCTTCCTTCCTTCCTTCCTTCCTTCCTTCCTTCCTTCCTTCCTTCCTTCCTTCCTTCCTTCCTTCCTTCCTTCCTTCCTTCCTTCCTTCCTTCCTTCCTTCCTTCCTTCCTTCCTTCCTTCCTTCCTTCCTTCCTTCCTTCCTTCCTTCCTTCCTTCCTTCCTTCCTTCCCTTCCTTCCTTCCTTCCTTCCTTCTTCCTTCCTTCCTTCCTTCCTTCCTTCCCTCCCTCCCTCCCTCCCTCCCTCCCTCCCTCCCTCCCTCCCTCCCTCCCTCCCTCCCTCCCTCCCTCCCTCCCTCTTTGAGTATAATTGTGGCTGAATACTTCCATAAGAAACTCAAAGCAAATCTGAACTCACAAGAAAAGCAAACCAAAAATCTTAAGATTCAATCCTTGACGTTCAGACTCATTTAAAGCATGGAAACAACATGGAAAATTGTAGCCCAGTGCTCTGAAATTTAGCAGCATTCCCAATTATTGAAAAGAAGGGTTTAGAACCAAAATATCAACTTGAAAAACAGAAGTGATCCCAGACTGACCCATCACTGTTTCCCAAGGAGTTTGATGGAAATACCTGTGTATTTCCTGGGTCTGATCACGCAGCACATGAGCTGCCTAATTGTACTTGGGAAGCTGAAGCAGAAAGTGTTGTGGTTGTTCTCAGCACCTTATTATTCTCAACCTGTACTTAACGATAGCTTCGATGTTTTTCAAACATACCAGTCCTTTCCATTGGACTTTGATGTTTGCCATTGTAGGCACTTATTAACCAGTCACAGCTAATCATTTGGATATCACTGGCTTTGTTTCTTAGCTTGAATGTATATTATGATCACATTTCCTGAGTGTATATAAATGCATGTACACAGCAGAAAAGCAGATTCTGCTAAGTCTGGAAAAAATGCTTCCATTTGCAGGCGACATGCCTCTAAGCCTCCCTTACTAATGTATATTTTTACCACAATTTCTCCACAAGAGGAGAAAAGATCCTGCCAAAGGCTCCTCAAGAACCACAGTAACTCCCAGTCCAGAAGGCAGTGGTGTTCTGTTAGAAAATGCCTGTGTCCCTACAAAATACACATTCTAAAAGTAGGACTGTGCACATGGTGTTCAGTCAGCAGATACCTTGTGCCATAAATGCACTTGTATGTTGGTGGTCCTCATATTTTTCCCATCCTCTATCAAAATGATCAAACCTCACATCCTGGGCCAAGGTTATGGGCTTCTCCCTTGCAATGTTCCATACTCCAACACAGAATCACAGAATGTTTTGGGTTGCATGGGACCTTGAAGGTCATCCAGTTTCAACCCTGCTGCCATGTGCAGGGATGCCTTCCACTAGATCAGGTTGCTCAGAGTCTCATCCAGTCTGGCCATGAGCACTTCCAGGGATGGGCCATCCACAGCTTCTCCAGGTAACCTGTACCAGTGCCTCACCACCCTCACAGTAATGAATTTCTTCCTAATATCTAATCTAAATGTACTCCTTTTCAGACTGAAGTAATTCCCCCTTTTTCTGTCACTCCAGACCACTGTAAAAAGTCCCTCGCCACCTTTCTTGTAGGATCTCTTCAGGTACTATAAGGCCACAATCAGGTCACCCAAAGCCTTCTCTTTTTCCAGGCTGAATAATCCAAATTCTCCCAGCCTTTCTATATAGGAGAGGTGCTCCATCCCTATAATCTTCCTGATTCCCTCCTCTGGATTCACTCCAACAAGTCAGTGTTCTTCCTGTGCTGGGACCCCAGTGCTGGACACAGCACTGCAGGTGGGGTCTGAGCAGAGCAGAGCAGAAGGGCAAACTCCTCTTCCCTGATGAACAGCTCGAGCAGGGCTGGCAGGAGGCTGCTGAAGAGGTTGTGAACAAACAGGACAATTCAACCTCTCTCATTCTACACCAAACTCTTCCTGCCAAATTGTCACTAAGAGTGGCAATGCTTTGACTGTGTGTTTAGGAGGCAGCAACTGGTGCTGTGAGTGCTGGCAAGCCCTGTTGGGGCATTTCAAGCCTGCTACCACACAGAAATCTGCCCACTGAGGGAGGGGAGCTCTGGGTGTGCTCCTGCTGTCTTATTCCATTCTTTTCTCAGTGGTAGTTCCTGAAAAGGGATCACATGTGTGTCCAGTTATTATTCTTAGTAAAGCTAACTGCATTTTTTCCAGTTGAAAGGTTCCATAAAACCTTCATTTTCCTCTCCTTCACATGTCTTTGATTAAAAATTTTCAGTGTTTTTTTTTTCTTCTTAAATAGCAAAATGCTTCATTTTCAATTCAGGGATTCCAGAGAGCAATTTTCATGGCATTATTAAACCAAATATACAGATAAATTTGGGGGCCAGATTTGCTTGTTAGGATTATGTTGTATCTGTCCTACAAGAGTGCATTTATGATCAGCCTGAGGATATCTGAAGATTGGACCTGGCAGTCCACTTAAGCTCTTTCACAGATGATTACAGCAGTGCTGTTGAAAGCAGGATATCAAGGTCTGAGCTAACAAAACTCGTTTGAATAAAGAAATACATAAAGAGAAATGTGACACAATTAACAGAGCTGTTCAGGCTTCCCAGCTGCATGGACTTACATAATGGATGCAATGGAGGTGGTGGATCCCATCAATCTCTAAACCAGAGATGAGTGGACAGGGCTGGCTGCTGCTGGCAGGTGGAATCTGTGCAGTTCTCAGACAATTACCCACCTTCCTTCAGCACTCAGTGTCTAAAGGGGACATAAATGAGTACAAAACATGTTGTCTATGCAGAACTAATAATAATACAAAGAACACAAATGTTCACCTCATGTTTCAGACAAGGCAAAGAGGTTTTCAGACCTTGGGGAAAAAGTATCAATGGCAGATTTATTGTCTGATGGATATAGTTTCAATCACTGAGCTAGGGGAGTACAGTATTATTTTCTTACAGCACAATTGCACCAAATAATAACCCTTTTCAACCTAAAACCACGTGTGACTATGAAGACATACAACTGCAACTCTAAAGCTCATGCTTTTGAGATCCTTGGTTATTCCAAGAGAAAGTCAGGAGGACTCAGCAATACACATGGACTCAGTCCATTTAGCCAGTGATGACTCAGCTCATGTTGACAAAAACATTTGATAAAATTTCCTCTCAGATTGCATCAGCTGTAAAAATATGTATAAATAGGCTCATTTTCTGTGTATATCTTGCCTCTCCATGGAGAGTTTTGTGATATTGCTGCTTTAGTTCACACTATGATTCATTCCCAGCCTGGATCAATGCTGTGATGCCAGTAAATTTTTGTATTTCAGATCTTCCCTAAGCTGGAAGTGTAGGGAGTGTGGTGATGCTTCCTGATGTGCTTGGATGCAAGCCTTGACTGGTCTGGTCCCAGCTAAGATATTTGATCCTGGACTTGAACCCTTCACTTGCCAGGAGTCAGGGCTTTGGAGGCTGGGTGTAGCTCTCAGCTAACAAACTGAACTGTCTGTAAATTGGTGCTGAGAGTTTCCAGTGGTGTTTTGCTGTGGGCTGTGGATCCAGGATCACCTCCAGGCTGAGGTAATGCTCAGGGGGTCTCAGATGTGGGCTTCCTTCTGCACAGAGGCTTCTGGGTGAGGGAGTGCCTCAGCAAGGGATTGGACTGGTTTTTGCTTCTGTTTGGAGGATCATATCTTTGTGTCTCCATGAAAATAAACAAGAATAGCCCCAAGCAGTAACCAGCTCCAGGCAATTTCTCTCTGTTCCAGAAGCAGAAACTCCAAGGCTTAAGCAGCCACTAAATGATGTGTCAACAGGACATGATGGGCTCTTTTCTTTTACATTTTTTAAGATATAAATATTTGAACTTAGCTCAGTTTTGAGAACATAGCTGGGGGAAGGACACAGCAGCCCAGCACTGGCCAGAAGACCAAAATCTGTGCAGAAGAAAAGGCTTGGAAGCGCTCACTCAACTCTATTTGTGGCATGAACTATCAATATGTAATTCTATTTCTTTTGGATTTTGCTCCTCACACTGTCTATAATAAAGATTAAGGACAGAATATTGTTTTAGCCAGGCCACAGGGAATCTGAGATGCTTATTTTTATCTCAGTCCTCCCTTCAAGTTTGAAATTATTTTTGCTGGCAAAATGTGGTTTAAATTTTCTGTTTAATGAAAGGAAAGAAAAAAACCCTATTGCACATGATATTTTTCTTTGGGAAGTGTCTAAAGCCCATTATTCTGTTCTACCTTCCTGCTACATGCTGAGTGTTCACAGTGAGGTAGTGTTGCACCATATCAGATTTCAGGGAGAAAGTGAACTTTGGGAGCTTTGGAAACTTTTTCCTCTTTCAGACTACAAAATCATCCTCTGATACATCATTTCTCAAAACAGGATAACAAAAAGTTTTTGACATGCTGTTGAAAAGCTTCATCTTTTACATCATGAGTTTCTGTGCACTGATTAGTTTGCTGACAGAAATAAATTCACCTTTTATGCAAAAACTGTGTCTTTGGATATGGAGGCTTCTCAAGCAGACATGGATAATCAGTCCATTGCTTTGCCTCTTGTCAAGTGTCAGGTTCATTTTAAGTCCAGGAGCAGCACTTGCAGGGAAAGAAATGGCCTTTGTCAGAGCTGAGATGGGGTTGTGTCACCGGCCTGTATTTGAGGATATTTGCTGTGGTTCGCTGTGCCCTGGCAAGGCAAAGCTTTTCTTCTCAGCAGGATGGGTGTTTGCCCAGCCTGTGATGCCCCTGATTTTCTCCTTGGTGAACTGATGACATTGTCTGGCAAAACTCTCCTCTCCTCCAGCTGCTGAGCAGCTCAGCCCCATCAGACCATGTCACCTTCTACCCCAGATGAGCTCATTTGGTTTCAGCAACCACTGAAGACTTTCAAAACAGACTTGGGGTGCTGATAAATGGAGATCTTGGATATTAAACTCCATATTGGTAACACTGGGACAGAATCTGAGAGTCCTGACACACTGAACCAGATTCCCAAAGGATTTGCTCCACAGACTATAGAAGATAAAGCAGCCAAAGAACAGACAGAGATTACTAAACCAATGAATCACAATGCCAAGTTCTCTCTGGTTTAACATTAATTATTGTATGTACTGTGGTAATGATTAAATATAATTGGAGCACTTGTACAAGGGAATATGCTGTAGACTACTAATTAAAATCCTCTCTGAAGAAAACAGGGACAAAGACTAGATCACAGTAATCAGTGGGCTTCTGATTAAAGAGCAAAGGCAGCTTGGAAATGATTAATTTCAGGCTGGCATCCAGTCAAAGCAAGCCAAAGGAGAAAGAAATATCAAGGTCATGATTCATACTGCCTTTTTTTTTTTTTTTAATGGTGGTCTGGGTTTTTTGTCTGTTTGTTTTTGTTTTAGTTTAGTTTTGTTTTGTTTTGTTTTTTTTTTAGGAAAACAAAGTGAAGAAAGGATGAGCTGATGAGCTGTGGAGACACCAAGGACACTAGTCAGGCAGGTCTCAATGAAACTGATTTCTAAGTGTCTCCTGTGCAGCCAAATCCCACCACTGAGAAAAGCAAGGAGATGCCCACAGTGTAAATCTAGATGAAGTTTGGATTTCAAATGGCACTGAGCTGCTTCTGAGCAGAAGTTTAAATGGGACAGCATTTAAATGTTAAATCCATGAAAAGCTCGAAGTGCCAGAACTTCTTTGTACCCTCAGATGCAACAATATTATTTTGATGCTTCCCTTGGCTGTTGGGCAGTTCTTCCCCTCGTTCTTATCACTAATACATGGGAAGGACCTTTAATCTTTAAAAAATACCAGTAGCCACCCTAAATTGTGGCTGCACAATGCTGAAGACAGGCATTTACAGGAGGTTACTATAAACCCCCCCCTTTAAAACAGTGTCAAGAGTGAAGTGATGTGACAGCCCTCTGGCCAGGTGAGTCTATTCCATGTAAAACAGTTATAAATAGACACAGCAACGTTTCACATAATGGCTTAGGCAGTGGGCGAGTTGTGATGTTGACAATTGACAGAGAGTCAGATGTTTTTCCCATTTACTGCTGAGACAGCTGAGTTTTAATGCAGAGTTGGGAAAAGCCAGAGTGGCTGGACACTGTCTCTTTTTTTGTCCCCAGTGTGATTTAAAAGCGGAATTCTTCTCTACTAAAAGCCACAGCAATCATTTGTAGGCAATGCAAAAGCACCTATGCAAGATCATCCCTCCCATCCTCAAAGGAAGTGTCTAAGAGGGACTGGATTGTCTTCCCATGTGTTTATTTTCTCCACTGGTTACAGAGGGAGAGTACAAGATCAGTTTCCGTTTCCTATCACAAGTTTAGGTGGACAGAATTAGACAATCCCATCCTTGAAACTGCTTCTAAGAACAACAAGAAGAGATAGTCTGAGCCCCTTTTATGAGAGCAGATATAGTGAGACCTCACACCAAGCTTATAAGAGCTTAATAAAAGTTTGTGGAAAGCCTTTCCTTGCTCTTGCTTAAAAAGTCCAAGTGTCCCACACGGTGAGAACTGAGTGGAGCCCACCACATCCCACTCTGCATGTCTTGGGGAAGAACTGCACTGTGCCAGCCAAAGGGTGCCCATCCTTCAACATTTTTGTCTCTACTGGGAAAGCCAGATCATGGGGCTGTGGCTGGCACTGCTAGGCATGGCCTCAGAACTAATTAAAAATCAGGTTTCAGTTATTCATAAGTTCCAAATATCTCGTAAAGCAATGAAGCATCTCTTTACTAAAATGCAAAAAATAAAGAAAAGCCCCAGTGATTGCACTAATATTTGTTTGTGCCTGTATTGCTACTGCCAGAAAAAACAATCTGAGGGATTTGAATGAGGCTGCCAGCAGTCGGATTGGACAGCAGGAAGGTGTGTGGATTTTTTGTGTCCTCCATAAAGCTTAATTTCACTCTCAAAAAGCCCCTGCTTGTTTCAGTTGTAGGCGCAGTTCCCTGCACTCAGGAGGCAGTGGGTGAGTTCTGTGTCCTGACCAGGGGATGAGTCTCCATCTGGATGCCGTGGAGGTGCTGGAGTTGCAGCATCAGCTCCCACCAGCACGTTCCTCCATGTGCCACCTCAGGTGTCCTCCTGAGCCCTGCGGGGACAGTGTCACACAGAGCCTGTGTGTGAAGGGCTGCCAGAGCTTGGTGCAGCTCCTCCTGGAAGGATCTGTTAGGGAAACCTCCTACCATGGTCATGTTGAGTAGAATTAGGCTGCTCAGAGTCCTTCAGAAGTATTTTTATGTCCCTTCCTTTTGCAGAGAGCACAGAATTCCCTTCTCCTCCCACTCTCACTCTGTGATATTTGCATGGATGCTTCAGATGAGGGTTTTATTAGATGCTGCCTGTATTAAAAAAATCACCCAGCTGTATCTATAAACTCAATAAAAGTTAAAAAAGAGAAAAGAAAATAAGCTTTTACTTGGATAAAATCAGACTAAAACCTACAGTCTATATTAGACTAAATTCTATATCTTATCTGAAGTTATAAAGAAGAATTTTCTTAATACTTTTAGTGAAAAAATTTGAACAAGAAAGAATGGCAGTTTGGTAATTTTTGATGCATAATGTTTTGGGAACAATCCCCAAACAATTGTTAGCAGATTTTTTTGACAATAGAATTAGTTGCTTAAGTACATTTTGTTTAATATTTATTTTGTTTCATTTAAAGTCTATTAAACACTGAATTCTCAAGTCCACAGGCAAAAAAAGAAAACCAAAACCAAAAACAAAAACAAACCCCTAAACAAATAAACAAGCAAACAAAAAGCCCCAGGCAAATTCAAACATGGTAAGAATCCAAATGGTCATATTAAAATTAAAGGTGGACATGAACTGTAAATGTTTTGACCCTTTATTTCAACAAAGAAGCCTCATAGAAAATACTCTGAAATTTAAATTCCTTGACCTAAATATGTTTGAAGGACTCTTATATCTCAAACACTTAGACTGAAGAAAATTTGTGTTTAGGGTCATAAAATGATAGAATCATTTGTGTCAGAAATGTCACTTCTTACCTGTGAGAAGAAACTGATCCCTATCTCACTACAACCTCCTTCCAGAGAGTTGTGGAGAGTGATAAGCTCACTTTTAAAAAGAAGTGCCCACACTTTGATTTTGAGAGGGGCCTGATCTTTCCAGGATGGTGGTCTTAGAAACACAAAAAACAGAACAGGAACCTCAGGGACTGAGCTAGCAGCCAACAGAGTTTCAAAAGGGAGAGGAACAGGTCCCTGACTGCTGGGACAGGGCAGCCCAGTGCATGTGCAGGAGCTGGTCAGTACACTGCTTAATTTGGTGGTGACTGAGCATTATTGAATATCCAAGCTGAAGTCCTGTTTAATGTCTTGGTACCTTCATGCCAAAGAGTCATGAAAAATTTTAGGTGCAGTGTTTTGAGTGAAGCAGTCCATGCCTAAAAGGAGACTATGGCAGCGATTAAACCTAGAATTGACTGACCAGGGTATGTAAAACATTTCATTTGGGTGTCTGAGAGCTGCATAAAAACACAGGGAGTAAACAATTTGCACTGAAGATTAAGGTGACCCAAGGCTCCAATAAATGCCTGACAAGATTAAATTTGATTTTTCTTTCCTGAGGTCAAGCTGTTCTTTGTTCCAGTAAATTTATTTAACCACATTCACCTCCTCAAAGATGTATTTTATGTACACTCTCCGTGCACTGCAACTAAGCCCAAGTCATCCTTTAATATTGTATCATGAATGGACAACTCCTTGTGTGACCAGTGAATGACTTCTAACTTACCCCAAATAAGTATGAAGTTTTTATCTCTGTGGCAAGAGCATTTACTATTATTAGTGCCTCAGAAATGTTGCTTTTGTTGCATATTTATGTACGGTACAGGCAGAAGGGTGTAGCAGGTACGTGTGCATACTCATGTGTGTGCATGCAAGGGAACTCTTAAAATTAATTGCCTTGGCACACAAAACCTTCTGGATTTGTTTACATTCCTGAGGCAAATTCCTTAATATATCTGTAGTTAAACTGTTCCACAGCCTCTAAATGCATGGCTTTGGTATGCTACCCACCTTCCCTGCACAGGGAATAGCTGGGAACATTTAGTGCCTGCTGAGAATAAATTTGCCCCTGATATAAGCACAGCAGCAACGTGTGAATACGCTCCGCTGATGCTGCTTAATCCTGAGGATAATGTACTGGATTTTCTGCATTTTATCTTCATATAGCACAGAAAGGGGAAAGTGTTTGGTTTGGAGTGCGGAGCAGTGGGCAGAGGGAGGAGGAGGAGGGAGGGGAGTGGGGAGTGTTTAAATAGCTTCAGTAATGACCTCGGTGCTGATGGGGGGCTCCCACTCTGAAAATCTCAAACTGAGTGCTTGAATTGAGCAAGATTTGCCCAATATTGTCAGATAATGTGCAGTGCTAAGGGCTGGGCAATGCTCATTCCAGATAACAGTGAGAAGTGGCTGCACTCCTACAGGAGAGCAGGTGGGAAGTTCCTACCCCAGCCCTTGAGGCCATGTCAGAGCCATTCCCAGTGACCTTTCAAGGTCAAAAGTATTAGCTGTTGTGGGAACCCAGGACATCCCTCTGGCTGCCCTGGCTCTCTCGAGACGCTGGCAGGGGGCTCGGAGACCTTGAAACAAAGTCAAAAGCACCTGTGGCTTCGATTTTAACCCATGGGAAAAACTGCCAACTTTGTATGAGGAATTACAAGCCACAAGGGTTTGAGTAGTGTGATAGTTGAATTAACACAGGGTGAAAAAGTAGAATTTTAGGGTTTTAAAAGAAAAGGTTCAAGGGGACAAGATGGAGAGATTTGGGCATGTCCTGACCTTCTTCTCCTTTTTCTTGCCCTCCATGTCTTGCTGCGATGGTGACACTTTTCTATTGGTTTAAGGTAGAGGCACACTGTCCAACATCAATGATAGATATTGGCATGTTATTGTAAACATAGTACACGTAGTTTTTAGCATAAAATGGTAACACCACCCCAAGGGGGTTGGAGTCTGTCTCAGACTGACCTGCTAGACAGACCGCAGCTCCTTGAGAAAGAATGTAATAGATAAGAGAAAATAAACAGCCTTGAGAAGCCGACCCTACACATTCTGACTTCTTCTTTGGCTGCACGGGCTGGGAAGCAAGGACTTTTGCATTCTCAGGGTCACCTCGATACCCAGACCCCCGAGAAGCTGTAAGATAAAGGTTTGATTGTGCCTTGATCATGCAGATTATTTTCTCCCAGCAACCTGACCCTCTTCCCTATGGGTTTGTGGTTCAGGATAAGGCAGTCCCGTGGGAGGTGGACCATCTGCATAGCTGGGAAGTATGCAGCACATGAGAAAGGTGCTTATGTGTTCTCCTGGTTCTGCTATTTGAGGAAAAAAAAAAAAAAAGGGTCTGGAGAAGCTGGAACAGAAGAATATCTACAGCTCCAAATAGAGTGGCTCAAAGAAAGTGCAGGAGATAGATTATTTTGGGCAGAGTGGTGGGATTGACAGGCAAGCACAGATCTGCACCCCTTCTTTTCTGACTGCTCTTTCTTTGGTCACCGCTGGTAGGAATAGGATCACCTCTGAGCAGTACCTTGTTCCCCCATCGATGTCACAGAGCACATTCTCCATTTCTCCAAACTTGTCTGGTAAAGCCAGCAGCAACATGCTAAACCTTCTCAACAGAATATATGTATACATCTGTTTTCTTTTCCAAGGTAAAGGTGCCATCAAAAGAGTCAGTTATGCAAGAAATGTTTTGAATGGTGTAGCAAGGTACTGCTGTAAATTATTCAAGTTACCAGGCTTTCTGGTGTTGGAGGCTGGTACTTGAGAATGTAATGTTCACCAAGATGGTGAATCACTGGGGTTTATGCAACAAGTGCTTTACATAACACCTTGCCTGGTTTTTTTAATGCAAGGTAAACAAATGAAGAAATCACTTTAGCATTATGGAAAAACATGTAATTTTGGGGGGCAAGAAAATGTCACTTATATTTAACATTCCTTTTTTGTAAAGCTAACACCTTTTTACTTGGTGTCAGTTATTTTTATACTGGTAGAGCTCAGAAGTTCCCACTCTGCAGAGAGGGGTCTCCAGCATCTCTCCACTCCTTTCTGGTTGTCCCAATCACCATTGCAAATCCACAGCCCCTCTTCAAAAGCAGTGGCAGGAGCTGGGGCTTCTGCTTATGGTTACAGCCCCAAGCTTCTTCCAGCAGCTCCCTGTGCCTCTCTGACCCCAGCCTGGTGCCCTTTCTACTGTATGACAATGAAAATAGAGAATGAATGTTACCTGTTTACAGTGATCACAGCTTGGAATAGCACCATGGGAAGAGTCATCACCCAAAGAAAAAGCACCACACAAGGAAAACAAGCCTCCATCAGAGATGGAAATCAACAAGTTTTAGTGTGATGGACCCTAAACGTACCCTCCATGTACCTAAGGGAGGAAGCCTTCTCTTTCACAAGATGTGTGTTTGTGCCACAACTCAAAGGGCCTGTGCCAAAGACATAGGAGATCACTGAAGGACACAATGCTAATTTCAGACTTGAGCCTCCTCCTCTTGGGATTAGTGTCTGCTGATTTCACCTTGCACACCTCCAAAATGAGAGCTGCCATCTTGATACTAATCAGGAGATAATCTACTGCTCCTGCTACTGTTCTGAAGGCACTATTTATTAGCACACTTGGACTCACTTTCTTGCATGTGTTTATTCAGAGCAGTCACGTGCTTCAGCAAAGGTCAGTGTTGATTTATGATGTCTGCTGAAAACCCCCTGAATATCAGTTGTTGATTAAATTCTCATTATCATTTGGAATAGATTACTGTGCTAAGGCAGCTCTTGGCACACTCAATCGGATTTGTCAGGGACTATGGTAAAGCTTGGTCAATACCATCCTGAAATTAACTACTGCATTATTGCACTTTGCTTTCTGCTCAGGAGACATTTATGAGCGTTCGAAATGTAACACGAAATTCTGACTTCAGATAAGACTTATCCAGAAATATGTGTTAACTACTCAGCCATTTGTGTGCATCTGCCTTTCTGTCCCTTTGTCACTTTGAAACACGTCTTTATCTCTCTTTTATGTTTTAATAGTGGCCATATCAGTAACCACCCAGCTTACTGCAGGGAGCATGTCCTTCAACAGTGAAACACACAGGGCTGTGCAGCTGCAACCCAGAGAGGGATGAACAAGATGGCAGAAAAATAAAACTTTCTAAATAGAACTGCCACAGCTCAGCTGCTGCTGCAGCAACTTGGACCTGAGCAGAAGCCAGGTTCACATCGGTCACTGTCTCTGTTCCATGCAAAAAAATCCCAGCCTGTAGCCGAAAACCTGCACTGCTCACCCAACCAAATTGCTCAGCTGCATCCTGAGCTAGGGCAGTGCTGCCTCCAAAGGCTGCACTGTCCTGTCCTACCTGTCAGGGTCTGGCCAAAGGTAACCTTTCCTGAAGGACATCAGTGTTTTGAAAGCTCAGACAGCTACTCAGTCTGCCCAGTGACCTTTACTGAGGGGCCTGTTGGGAGCAGATAGGCATTTATGGAGACCTTGCACTGCATTTCTCAGAAGTTGAAATGTCCTGTAACACGATTCAGCATTCTTTAAAATGCTGCCTCAGACTGCCTCAGTTAAAGGGAAGTATTACTTCCCCCACGTTACTTGTAATCAAAACAATGGACATTATTATACCCTGTGCTGGCTCTGGGGTGTGTGAGTGGGAGAAAGCAAGTCACAAGTTTTACTAACTAGAGGGATTGTTTGATTGCCTCTTAAAAACATCCCCAAATCTGGAACAGCAAAGCTGCAGCCACAGCCATCTTTCAAGTTTTGTATTCCTGCAAATGAGGATTTATCACTTGCGCTGATGGCAGATGCATGACTCGCCACTGAGTCACAGAGAGCTGCTCTTTTTTGCCTTGTTTGCCACTTGTTTCCCACAAAGGCACAGGATGCTTTGTGTTTTAAAGTATACCTCTGCCACTTGATTTCTCAGGTGTAATTTAGAGTTTAAAAAGAAAAATAAATAAAAACAAGTGGGAAGCAAACATACCAGCTAAAGACTTCTTCCTGCCCAGGTGTTGTACAAAGCAACCCCAGCTCCACCAAGCAAGTCTAAATTATAAAAGTAAAGGCCACTTATAACTTGGAATTCTGATTTTTCACTGGAAAAATGGACAGATTTTTCCACTTGAGGTGTTGATTAGGTGTTTTTTTTTTCCCTTGGCACTTCTGTCTGAAATGATGAATTCTTTAATCACCCTTTCCTAGGATACATTGTGAGTTTATTTGCATCTGCATTTTCCCACAAAAGATGAAGATTTATCAGAAGATTACCAGCAGTCTGTAATCACAACCACACAGTACCTGAGGTGTGCTGCAGGTGCAGAGTATATGCAGAATTCCCACACATGCACATTCACACACACACACACCAACACCCAGAAATAGTATTTCTCCTATACAGCACAAAGAAATTAATAATTAATAATACATAAATACATAAATAAATACTAATATATTATTTATTATCAATAATTAGTATTTAATGTCATGTCTTCGTGAGGATGGAACTAGACTTAAAAAGCCCTGTGTGGACTGCTTGTGGCTGGAATAGAAGTGTGTGCAAGTGGACACATCCCACTGCAATGGGATCCATGGGGAGAACCCACTGGAGAGAGGCATTGCTGTAGCTAATACAGCACCAGCAGCATCCTCCTGGCTGCTCTCAAAGAGCAGGAAATCCCAGATAAGGTAAGAGAGGAGAGCACAGGAACACAGCACCCTGCAGAAAATCTTCCAGATAACACTGGAATCCTTTACATATTCAAGCAGGATGCACCCCAGGATAAGTTTCCACCCAACAACTATTTCAGGAATGCATTTGGGATCCTGCAGGGAACAGCCCAGCCCTCAGCAGGTGAGGCCCAACCTACTTTTAATGGGAAAAATGGTGAGACAGAGTTCCCTGGGTAGGAGGCCAAGGAGCTGGAGCCTGGAGAGAGCATTATACTGAATTGAAAAGACTTGCTTTTGGCAAATAAATCCTGTAAGGTCTGATAGAAAATTAAACACCTGAAAGGAAGATTTGAAATGTCTTCTAGGGATTTACCTCTGTGCTATATATTTTACAAAAATCTGGGTAAGGTATTGCATTCTTGCCTCACTGCAGGGAGCTAAATGCTCTTGAAGTTTCTTGGAGTTTTGATGGGGATGGCAAAACCCCAGGATTTTGTATCACAGGATCACTTTCAGTGCACTACATGGTGTCCACAGAAGTGACTTGTTCTCTCACAGCTGGGCACAGCAGGAGGCTCCATGCCAGAAGCAGTGGTAGGACCTACCTGCTGGGGCAGAGTGGGACTGAGGTGTGAGGGACCTCCAAGAGCCTGGATGGAAGGCAAACCTGCAAAAAGGGGGGGAAGGAGGATTTCTGCTTCTCCTCACTTGACTTTTCAATTTCTTTGTGTGGAGCTCTTAAGAGGGATGAAAACAGGATGGCTGCCAGAAAACTTGTGAGAAAGCCTGCTGTAGGCTAGATTCATTTACTAGATAACATCTAGTGCAGGTAACTTGCAGCTTGCCTTACATTGAAGGTTAAACATTTCTCTGTCTGTCACTGAAGTTCAATTTACAGGTGCACTGTAATTAATCCTAAATTGGGCTCTCAGTGCAAACTGAGAGACTTGGGGCCATATTTTATATCTTCTATCCTCCCAGGGAGTATTTACATTACAGAAAGATCAGGCTTCTAACAGCTACCACTGGAGAAGCTTTGCATTTCTGAAATATTTGAGTAGTGCTATCCTAGCCCTTTTGCTGCATGTTTAGTTTTCACAAAAATGACATAATCACTGTAAACAACATTTTTGTATGGCATTGTGCCTGCTGTGAATTCACATGGTAATTCCCTGAAGCATCTGCTCCTCCATATTCACAGGTCCTTTAAAGGACCACAATCTACCTGGGTAGAACTTTACATCCTAATATTTCCTGGTTTCTGCCACAGATTAAGGGTACATTTCTCAAATGTGTGGCAGTGAAGCAGGGAATATACTGAAGACACCTCAGTTAGATATCCTCTGAAAGATCTTCCTAGCTCTCTCCTTTTGGAAGGACTTTTTGGAGGACAGGGTAGCAATAAAGGACTTTGTGAGGAGCTAGGTGGCCTTCAGACTGCAGCTGTCTTGGGAAAATATGGCTTTCAGAAACAATGTTGACAGTGCTGACACAGAGCAATGCTCTCTAGAACCTGGCTAAGTGTTTTCCTCTCTAGCAAACCTTTTGCAGGCATAATTTACCCTGGAACTACTTGCATATTTTAAAGAAATCACACTGCTGTGTAACAGTGACGTTCCTGATACCAGTTTCCTGCATACCTGCTGGTTTACAGCTTTGGCAGGGTTTGTCTGGTCAGGGGGGGATGGTCTGAGCTCAGCCCTGCAGCCCTAAAGTGAAGAAACAAAGGGAAAGAAAAAACTTAACAACTGATGAGCTCTTCAGAAATCAGTTACTGAAACAAAAGTTTTATACCAATATCTGAATTTATATGATTCATCCTGGGCTTTACTGAGCTTAGCAGTTCTTCGAGTTGGTGCTTCCATTATATGTTTGAGCACTTTTAGGGCAAAGGGAAAACTTAAGTTTCAGTCAGAGCTCCACTGCCTCCTATTCTGTTTAATATTGACATTTTTCAATTGCATTAACATCCAGTCACTCAGCTAATCTGGTCCCATCCCAACTCACACAAGATCTCTGCTTTTCAGTAAAAAAGATTTTTAGTGCAGGACAAGTGGTGACAATGTGAGTTTCATCTGGGGAATGTCTGGTTTCGTTTCAGCACGCAAAAACATAGAGCTGGACTTGTGAGAACATACACATCTTCATGGTCCATGTCTGAAATGCCAATAATTTCACTATGATTTGTTTGGGCATGGAGCATACTCAAACCTTGGAGAAGCCAAAACTGTATTTTCTTCATAGAGGGCATTACAGCTGATCCATCCCAATATCAGAGAGCCCCTAAAATTCTAAGATCAAATCTACAGTGTGCTAATGATTCCTCAGGCTCTTCATAAATCCTTTACTCCTCTGCCATACTCAGTCTCCCTGCTGCTAATGCATGTCCCTCCTCTTAGTGATGACCTCTCAGGAAACACAGTTTGCAGGAGAGGTTCACATCACCATTATCTTCTTTTTCTGTTCTGTGAAGATGGTACCAAAGAGAACATTTCAAATTTGCTCTAGGGTTTTTCTACCAAGTGATCAACTCTCATTCTTTGTTGTAAACCCATAGCAGCGATTTCCTATTCAAATCCTGGTCAGGTCCAATCTTAACTTCTACTAGAAGGAGTGTTCAGACCATTAAATACAAAGTGGGGTTTTGTTTGGTTGTGGGTTTTTTTTTTTTTTTTTTTTGTTTGGTTGGTTTATTTGGTTTGGTCTTGGTTTTTTGGTTGGTTCTTTGCTTGTTTTTGGTTGGTTGGTTTTTGATACTATAAATGGCAGCACAAAGGAGAGGTTGCTGCTATGTCTGTGTGTGAAGGGTGATGCTGTTGGCATCTGTACATGACTAAGAGACTCATATCCTGGTCCACACTCATTTCCTTAAGGTCATCACCTCTGTTCTTCTTTGTCATATTCTTAGACTGATTTTTTTTTTCTGTCCTGACCCCAGGCCTGCAGACTTCAAGGATAGGATTTTCAGAAGTGACTTAAAAAGAATTTATGTCTTGAATAATCCTGACTCTCTTAATCTTTTAGCTCTGAGATGGGGCATGCTGTGCTGTTTGAGTATCAGCACAAGTGCACCACACAGAACACAGGCATGGTTCTGGTATGAGGAAGCTGATGTGTAAATCCAGATTTTTCACTGTAGCCACCCTTGATGACAAAACCATGTCTCACCTTGCGTAGAGGAGCAAGGTGAGTCATTAAATCTGATTACTTCATTCTTCCCACAGACACAAGGCAGGTTGAAGTTCACCTCTTTTCCTTCCTTTCCTTGTGTGCTGCAAGGTATTTTGGAGGCTGAAATGTTTCCCAGACAAGTTCAGGGAAATACAGGGTGTTTCAAAACAGCAAAGACTGCCAAGATTCATGGAAACTACTTAGCAGTAGTGGGAAGAGATAGACATTATTAGATAGACATTGTTTTATCAAGACAAAGAACCAATACCAGAAAGTAAAGGTACCTGAGAATATAAAGAACTGTCATGGAGGACATGACCTGAAGACCCCAGCTTTTAATTTCCTTTGGGTCTCAGTTCATGGTTTTACTGAGACCTGAAGAGAAACAGTGAACTCAGAAACCTCCTGTGAAACTCCTGTGTGCTGTTGTACATGCCTGGGTGTGTTTGTGGGCTGCAAATCCCCCTTGTGCAGCTCCCAGAATGGCAATGGCGGTGAAAGCTACACTGAACTTGCAGGGCAGTCTGAGAGCTCCTGCCCAGGCATGGGAGCTGGTGTAGGTACAGATGCTAAAATTCTGTTGGGCCTTTCCAAGTGTGCCCAGAGTCCAAGGCAAGACTGATGCTGAATTTCCACTGAAAATCCACTTTGGCTTAAATGAAATTACGTCCTGGCGATGCCTTGGATCTTTTGAGTGTCTGATCTGGGGGAGAGAAAGAAAACTGGACTGAGAAATACCTTCAAGGTGGTTTTAAGGAGCAGTCACCTTCAGTCTCCTGCTCTTGGACTCCAAATCCTTGTACATGTAAGCACACAGGAAGTTCTGTGTCTGGCATTGGTCAGAACTGGAATGTTATTGCTTGATTGGTCACTTTTCCCCATGTCTGGCTTCCACTTTCCAGAAATAAAGCAATGATTAGTAGCACAGGAAAGGAAGCAAGGAGAAAACTGCAGACAAAGTTGAAGTTTAGCAGGTTATAAACCTTGCTAGGTTTGGTGAGTTCCAGGCTGGACTGTGTAGTGTTGGGAAAGTTAAGTAAAATTTTAACTCAGACAAAAATCCCAGCAGTGAATCAGCAACTAATTCTCTAACATCACATCCCTGCAAGCACGTCCCTCACGTCTCAGAGGAGTGAGTGATACCTTTTCCTGGGACATACACCTTCCATGTGATGTTCCTGAGTTCAGTGCTAAAAGAAGAAGAGTGCTGCCTGGCATGTTTTGACCTGTGTGTGCTCTGAGCATGTCATTGCCTCTGATGAGCTATTCTCTTTCATCCTTCCTCTTCCCTTAGTTTTTGAGGATTAAGGTCTGCAGTCATAAAAAGTGCTTTTGCTCATATCCATATGAGATGAACATATCATATTTGACTGTAGTGTAGGTGTGATTTGTTTCCATGTAAAGATATTGATATGCTTCTGAAAGATAAGGCCTTCTCTTGCAGTGCAGATAAAAAGAGTATCTGTCCTGAGGCAAGACAAACTACAGAAAAGCTTTCCAGAGAAAATTACCTTTCCTGATTCACAGGTTGTAGGTGCCTATAATGCCTGGTTCTGCCATGAACAGTGTTTATCAGAAGATTTCAGAGGAGGTTACAGTGTAAGGACATTTGTTGGAACCCTGAATGCTGAGAATTTTAAAGTTTCTGTGTTGAAAGCCACAGACCCTCAAGAGAACACTATATTTGACCTGGGACCATGGAGAAGGCTTCTAAAATTGAGTGATAAAACTGGGATTATGGGTGGGTAGTTTGAATAGAAGTGTGTAATATCACATGGTGGGAAAATTAGAGTTTAAGGTTTTAGAATATAGTAATATCTGTAAAGCTAAGATGGAGGTTTTAAGGTGGTGGCTGGTCCTTCTTCTTCAACTTCTTCTTCATGGGTTTGGTGGTATTTTGTAATTGGTTAGAAAAATCCACATTGTGGGACACGGGTGATTGGTTATTGGGTTAAAAGTAAAAATAATTTAGGTGTCATTTCTTAATTGGATAGTTTAGCCTTAAAAGACCTTGAAGAGAAAGATAGTTACCCATTTTGTAGCTTGTTAGTAGAATGCAGTAGAACTGACGACTTGTAAGACTGTAATATAGATAAGAACTAATAAACATTTGAGCCCAAACACGAAATACCATATCGAGCACTTCAATCCCGACCTTGACAGAGGCAGGAAAAGAAGCCAGGAACCAGCAGACATCTACTCTGGAAAACTTAATGGGAAATTAGTGGGCGGCTATGGGAATCTGCTGTCTTGCCCCTTATCTGCTGCAGCCATCCAACCCTTCTCCTACCTCCCGTGCCAGCATACAGCCCATGTGTGCTTCTCTCATCCGCAGCCACTTGACTGAAGGCACCCACCAGAAATGATGATGCATCAGCAACGGAGCAGAAAAGAGAAACCGGGTGCACAAGGAGGAACTGAATGTAGATAGAAAAGTAAAAACTTACTACTTCCTTGTTAACAATCACTGAATAGGGCAATATGGTGGTTGTTCAGCCCCTGACCAATTCAAGCCTGGATGTCTCATCTCAGGGAGGTTCCCCCTGGGTTTGTAATTAGCAAACACATTTGTGCTGTGTAAGGAGCTCTGGGGGGCTCTCAGTGGCATGTGAAATACTGCACTTAAGGTAAATGTGTATGCACTCACTGCTGTCTCTCACCACCATAAATTCAGATTTGTAGGTAACTTTGTGAAATGGGGGCAGCAAAGATTTTAAGGTTTAACACTTTGATATCCCATACTGCATTTGACACCTGGACAATGCCTTGGCAGGAAATACAGTAGTTTACCCTGTAAATTACTTTACCTTGCACTGTAGAAGGCTGACTCTCTTGATTGCCTGGAGCCTTAAGGAAAATGGCAAAATCCTTTGTATCTAGGGATGACTCTGGCTTTCATGGGAAGCTTGTGTTTTGTAAGACCAAAGGTCTTCAGCCTGACCAATGACTTCGTATGGCATTTTTGTGCTCAACAAGAGACCTGCTATAGAAAACCAATCTATGCAACACTATTGGCCTCTCACTGTGGTCACAGGTTTTCTTGGCATGTTCTGTGCCAAGAAAATCATGGCTGATTTCTGTTCATGTTGCAGAACATGGACCTCTTCTTGCTCTGTATTGTTCTGTTCTTTGTGACCAAACGACAACCCTACCTCTAGTAGAAAGAAAATGGAAAATTACTGATCCTTTTTTTGGGTGAGATCTCTACCTCTTGCTTACTCCTTTTGCCTCTTTCATCCCACTGCATAAAACTGAAAGAGTTAATTTAAAAAATTGGTAACACAAAAATATTGTTCTCTCTTATCTCGCTAGGGAGCTGGGGCTTTTCAGGCAGCTTAATAAATAGTACTATTTTTTGCAAAAGGTGGCTTTAATTAGTGTTTAATGTAGGCTGGAAAGAGAAAAGGGGATTTCAGAATCAATGCTAGGAAGCAAGTAACATCATTGCCAGGTCAAGAGAGTTTCTTCTCTCAAAAGCAACCATGAAATTTGCCTTGCACAGTTCTGGATTTGTTGTTTCTGGCTTTCTGTGGTTAGACTTTTCCAGTTTACAGGAAGACTATGTCCATCAATCCATCCTTCCTTTCTCAGTACCGCTCCTTTAAATGCTGCCTGGACTGTTGGCATCCAGCTGTGTGCTTTCAGGCTCTGCCAACATCACTAGGAGTGTGTGCTGCAGAAGCACTGTGCCTTCATTTAATTATGTGCCCCCAGCTTTTATTCTGAGTGAGCTCAGGCCCATGTTCACAGCCAGTTTCTCTGCTTCTCTGTTTCTCTGCTGGAGGTTATGTGAGTGAGCAGAGGCTCTGGGACAGACAGCCCCACCAGAAAGCTGGAGGCGAGTTAAGGAGAGCAGCTGCAGCACTTCTAGTGGGCAAACAGGAGTTGAACTTGCATTATTGCATGTTGTTATCAGTAGTGCAAAGAGTGGATTATAAACATGAACAAAGCTTTGACACCATGAACTTTTTAAACAACTGCTTTAAAATCTGTATTTTGAAGAAAGAGAGAGAGAAAAGCAACCAAGCACTGAAGACCTGGGGAGAAATGCGACGCAAGAAGGAATCAGAGCAATAAAGTGGGAAGGGGCACAGAGAGATCAGCCCATCCTTTGTAGAGGAAGAGTTGCCTTAAAAGTGCATATTAATGCTTAGTGCTGCCTTTATGTACTTTCATAGATGTCAAAACCCTTCATGCTGAGCTGGTTTAGCATTGCAGTGCTCATGGACCACGTTGCCTCAGGTTACCTGTGAGCAGGCAGAGTTGTTGGCTTCCTTCATCTACACAGATATGGCAAAACTATAGAAAGTACCTAATCCAAAATTCACTGTACAGTAAAAAATTGTTCACCTCCTTGCTCCTCTCCCAGCAAGCACTGGCAGAGAGCAGAGGGAAGATATGTGGGTCACAAAACTTGCAGAGATTTCATTTCTCCAAAAGTTTCAGTGTTTCTGAGTGAAGAGGTGGAAAGGAAAGGACAACAGGAGATGCTGAGAGAGCATAAAAGGGGTTAAGTCATACTGGGGCATGCATGGAGATGCCTGCAGAACAGCACAGGGCTGGCAACATGCCAGACTAGACATGGTGTGTACTGAAGGGTCTGAATTCTTTTTTTTTTTTTTTTTTTGCTAGAAACACTCGAATTTTCCTTTCTGTGTGTCAATGACTGTGGGATACAGCTGCTTACAGTCAAAATGGCCAGCACCAAAAGTCATAACATGTTGAGAGAACAGGTGTATTTAATCCCCTTCCCAGTAGTTACTCATTAAAAGAAGGTAAAATAACTCAAACCAGCAGGTATTGCAGGGGAGGAAAAAAATAGTTAAACATGCAGGTGATAAACATCTGAGTTACTGATTAACTCCTGGCTTTTGTAACCCCCAGAGTTCTTTAGCTGGTTTACTGGGAGACCAAAACACAGAGTTGTGCCAGTGCAATAATTTATAATGCACTTTATCTCTCCTTGGCACAGGTGTGCCTGGGCTGTGACAGTGAGGACAGCACTGCCCTCTCTTGATGGGAAGGGTTCAGATCCCTTTCAACACCTGCAGTGCCTTTCAAAGTGTGTCAAAACAGCCAAAAAAATCCATGTAGGACAGGGTGGATTGAAGTATAACCTCTTCTTTGGGGTGTCAACTGCCAGAAGTTGGGAGAGAAGAGAAGGAATAATTGACTTGCTGTGTGTGCACATCCTCAGGCATCTACTTCAGGATGTCCATTGCAGATGAGATCTGGGGCAGCTTTGGTCTGTGACTCTGGGGCCAAGCTTATGCTCTCAGGGAAAACTCTGGGCTGGAAAGGAAAGTGGAGACTTAATCCTTTCAGGAGCAATCAGAGTGAAAGCAGTGCAACACGCTTGGCAGGATGGAGAATAGGCTGATGCTCATCTGTGAGGAAAAAGAGGTGATTTCAGACGCCTTCTTCCACCTGAAGCATCTTGTTTTTCCTCCTGCACCCAACCAGCTGCATTCAGTCTGGAGTGTTGCCTCAAGCAATATCTCTCCCTCCCTGTCAGTCTTGATGTTGTCACTTGTTACTGCAGCCTGTTGCTCGTGTTTCACGGGGCACATGCTGTTTGCCATCTGGAGGTAAGTCTGAGAAGCGAGGTGGCAGCACTCACTGCCATCAAGGGTTCAGCTCAGCCTCCTCAGCTGCTGGCTCTTCCTTATGCTGCCTGACTAGAGCATCCTGAGGCCTTGCAGGGATGTGAGGAAACTCCTGAACATGTGAGTTCCTGAAGAGAGGCAGCTTTGCCATGTGGTGCAGAGAAAGTCCTTCCAAAATTTAGTAGCTGCGTTTTCAACTGACACAGCTTGTGTTTAAGTTGCTCTGGCAAAGAACTGATCCTGTGGCACCCCAATCTCTGCTTCACTCTGAAGCATTGATGAAATGTGAAGAAATAAGCAGAAGCACTCAGTAGAGATGGACACAGGCTTGCTGAATGGGCAGGATGTCAGGGGCCTATCAGGCTGAAAGGGAATGCTAGACCAGGGTGAGCTGAGCCAAGGAGGGCCTAGCTGTGTCTCTGGGGATAAAGGATGCCCTGTGAATGGAGTCTGAAAAGATCCAAGTCTGGTTTGTGCTCTCTCTTACTTCTGCTCAGTCTCTTTTAAAACTCCTCATCTATAAGCCAAAAACAATAGCCATTAAAAAATCTAAACTGTTGTTTCTCACCATTAGCTGTCACAGAAGGCAAAAATGCCCCTTTGCTGGACCAGCTCATTCTGCTGCTTGACCTGCCTTTGCAATGCTCAGCTTTAATATTTTTCACTTTAAATTTCACAGTAAGGGTCTATTTTCCAGGTCCCAAACAAACAGCAGGGTGCACACTGAACAATAGCAAAGGGTTTGGCAGCATGCAGGTTTCTTGTCTGTGCCAGAAAAGCTTTTCTGATGGCCCTGAGTTCCTCTTTACCCCCCTCTGCCAAGGCCTGACATCAGGGAAAGAGAAAATACAATTGAACGCCATCAAGAGTAATGTTCTGTTTATTTTCCTGCTAACAGAATTATTCTCAGAACATCTCAGAAATCAGAAATGGGAGCAACGGGAGGGGTGGGAAAAATCAGAACAAGCCCACTTTGGGATTTCATTAGCTGCCAGCAGAGAAGAGACTAGAATCAGGACTGAAATGCAGACCAGAGACACAATAAATGAAGCTGGACATGTCACGTGTCCTTGTTTACCCTTCTAGTAAAAGATCATAAAGACCTGGGGAGGTTTCTCTGCCAGAAGCAGGATGATGTAATCTGTTAATTGTGTTTATTGGTTATTGCTGGTTCCTATAGCTGTGTGGGATTGTCACTCCAGAGCAGCTCATACATCAGTATGGATTTCCCAGGGGAGAAAATAAAAGGAGATATGGGCTCCTCCCCATGAGCAGGGACTGCTGCTCTTTGCCCTTGTGCCCAGTGATGTGGTTGTGCATCTGCACAACCTCTTCCTTGTGACACAAAATGGGAGAGCCAGTCTGGCATCTCCTGGCTGCTGGAAGGGACAGGTCTCACTCCCTCTTTTTACCTCTCTCCTTTCCTTCCCACAGCTGCACCACTGCAGTCTTGCTCTCTTGCACAAGCTGTAGCTTGGATAGAAAGAGGGGAAAAAAAGCATCAATGGGCCTGGAGCTCTACCAGCTTCAGTAAAACAATTTTTTTTTTGTTGTTCAGTAAGACTACTGTGTTAAATCCTGCTTTCTTAGCTCTAAACAGTTGACATCCTAGTCTGTTCTTGTTCTGTGAAACTGTTCTGGCTTAAAATCTGCTTAATTATTCCTTAAAAGCAATCTTAGGATGCTGAGCTCTCTTATCCAGCACAGAGCAGCAGGACACATGGACTGTGCAGATCATCTCAAGGATAGTGGAATGTGCTGTATGTCTTCTTGCACGAGTGGGGTCCCCTTGTCCAAATGTTATGCACCCATCAGAGATGTTCAGTTCTACCTTCCAGGATTTTGAACAACTTTCAATAGTTCAAGTGGTCTGTTTGTCCTCAGGCCAGGAGAAATGAGGTGAATGCACATGTGATCAGGTGTGGGTAGAGGAAGATTGGGTGGCTTCCATCCAAGTTTGCAAAGTGGGAATCGGAGACCAAGTGTGCTGCTCCTGACTATGCAGTCTCTGAACTACCTCTGCCCACTCCTGCATGGGAGATGTTCCTCCTCTGAAAATCCCCACAGCTAACACTGTTTCCACTGTTATTCCCATCCTGCAAGTACAACTGCTGTGACATGGATCAATAACAAACTGATGAGCCAGAGCCTTTCCTCAGGCTACTGCATGGAGCAGGGCATGAGGAATGGAGGAGGAGGCTTTCCAGCTTTCAGTTCACTACCTCCTGTCTCACCAAGGTCAGTAGTAACCCAAAATCAGGCAGAACAGAGGGCTGACTCAGCAGGACCCCCTGATGGGCTTGCTGCCTGCTCCCTTCTGAGCTGATTGCCCTGATGATGATGGGGAAGAAAATATATGGGAAGAGATGACAGACCTGTCGCCTCCTGATGGCAGGCTGATAGCAGCCATGGAATTAACTGGGGTTGGGTAGAATAGGGGTACTTGACCTCTCTCTCTCCATTCCCTGGACCAGTTTGGGGATGTCTTTTCACAGACAGCTGTGCTATGAAATGAACTTACAATTTTCCAAGAGAAGTAGTTATTTCCATAGGAAAGAGTGAATGAGCCATGAAATGACATTTCTGTCCTTTACACAGTATCAGGACCCACAACTCAATTGAGCTTTTAACCAGAACAAGTTACTTTACTGATGTGTGTGCTGTGAACTCCCTTCCCTTGCCCATTCCCATTTTGGTAGGGACTGCATTTGTGGCATCATTTTCCTTGTACAACTTTTTCAGCATAAATCACTTTCCATTGTTCCAGTCCAACCACCGAGTGGAAAAGAAAACACGCATGGGTTTGATTGCCACCACTCTTGCTAGTAGAGGAGAAGTGCCAAACCCAGTCTCTGAGTCAAAGCTAACAGTGGGTGGCCAACACCTGCATGGCAGTGGGGAGGAACAGTGAGGAGATGGCAAAGAACATGGGGATGGCTCCACCTGTCCCTGGCAGAGTGGCATTTCCTCCTTCTTCAGACTGCACTGGTGGGACCTGGCTTTGAGCTGACTCAGGCTGGGTCCATAGTGATAAATAAAACACAGACTAAAACCCTGTCCCACAGCTGTTCTTTCTGCTTGGCTGTTTGCACACTTACTGGCCTGGTTTGGAGGCCATTCCCATGAGGCAGCACCTGGAACATGGATCTAATTGCAGCCAGCTGGGTGGATGTGAGCTGTGCTAAAGGTTTGTGACTTCTGACAGGGACATCACCTCCAGTTCTCATCCAAACGCACTAAAGACAATGGAAAGATCTCCTGGTGACTTCAGCAGCCTCTGTGTCATGTCCTAAACTGGATTCAGGCCAACATGGGATCAGACCAAGCTCACTGCCCAAGCAGCTTTAGGCTGATGTCAGTGGAGTGGTTGGTGTGGATTCTCAGCAGCAGGGCTGGTGTTGAGGGGTGAGGGCTTCCTCAAAGCCGGGATGGATGTTGGTCGTCAGGTCCAGGAGTTTATAACTGGGAGTATGACAAGTCCAGTCAGGGTAAGTTTTAGAATAGTGGCCTGGATAATGGTTAATGACTGATCTACAGAATAAATTATTGTAGGTGAAATCTGTTAACCTCATGCTTAAAGCAGCCATGCTGTATTCTCCCTCCACAGATGAGGGTTTTTTCAAAACAGAATAAGATTTAATAAATTAAATTATTAATTAATAACTTTAAGTTTTTAATTTTTTCCAAAGAAAATTTTCACTTTGTTCCAGAACTTATTGCTACATTGTAAATACAGGGGCTTTTTACTCTTTTCTCTGACTTAAAAAATTTCTCCACAACTTCTAAAAATTTGGAGGCAGGAAAAAAGTTTTGGACAACATGTTAAAAAAAATAAAAACTTAGGCTCCAAGGATAGCTAGATTTTTGTTGGGTAAAGATATGCATTTTCTATACAATCCACTTTGTAAAAATAACGTTTAAGATAATTTTGAAAATGATACAGTCATTAATTCAATTTTTTGTTTATTCTTTGTAGCACAGTAGCTACATTAAATATTTACATAGCCTGTGTATCTTGGGGATAGGAGTCTTTTTTTTTTTTTTCTGCATTTGTACATCTGGTTGTGATGACAGACACCATTATGAAGACACTGAACACTTTTGCTGCATCAACAAGGACTCACCGTGTCACTATCATTTTGGTGACAACTTGTGGCCCTGCTGCATGCCATGAAGTGATAGGATTTTTAGGAACCTGTTGAGGTACAGGAAAACATTTGTCTGATGCTTTTGCCAGGCTTTCTTTTTCATGGCTGCCAAGCAGATCAAAACTGTCTGGTCAAGGCCCAGATCTTCTTGTGCTAAGCTCCAGACAGAGGACTGACAAGCTGAAAGACTTGAATGGAATGGATACCAAGTATGGCAAATCTATAAATGCCATGTGGCATTTCCGTAAATCCAGATCCAGAAAGTTAAATTCTAGGAGAGGGTACAGGTGAATACAAAAATGGAATTTTTTAAATTAGTTTTTATTTCTTCTGGGACTAATGGAAAATTGTGCTGCCTGGTGTAAATTGATGTGGCTTTGGGAGGATGACCTCTGGGAGGAGATGATCTACATCCATGAGAACATGGTCAAGTATTACGGTGCTGTAGACTGTAGGACTGCACAGGAGTGGCGGGTCTGCAGGGCACTGTTATCAAAAGAAGTGAATACTTGAAACACAAAGAAATAAAGTTGTTCTGTACCAGTTGTGAGGACAACATTTCTTGCTGTAAGCCCAGTAATCTCTCTATCCTTCCTGCAAAATAGAGCCTCTCCCAAAATAATCTGGATGACAGAGACTCTTCCCTAATGAGTTTAAAGGAATTTTTCTGTCTTTTCTTCCAAACCCTGCAACGTCAGCTGGTTCACCAGAGCCATTCCCCTCCTGGAGTAGCCCACTGCCATAACCCTGTAACCCCAGCCTTGCACTTCAACAGAAACACACTTTGGTGTGTTTCTAGGAAGAAGAAACACTCACACTCTTCACACTCTGGTGAAGAGTGTGAGCGTTTCTTCTTCCTAGAAACCTCAGCTGAAAGGACTCTCTGAAGGTGTCTGACCCAAGAAGGAATCCACAGTACTGTATGAGATCAGCCATGGCTTTATCTAGCCATGCCCTCATGTCCTCCAGGGACAGAGGTCCCATTTCTTCTCCTGGCTGACCTGTTTCCTTCTCATCCTCCTAGTGAGAAAGGCCTCTTGCCTAATGTCCAGCCTGAACCTCCCAAGCTCCAGTGCAAGGCCATTGTCGCTTCTACTCCATTTGATATACAGAAATGAACGTGTCTCAGCCATCTGCACCTCCCCTTTACAGAAGGGCAAGACATCAAAGCCACACAGTATTTCTTGGCCTTTTTATACACTGTTTGCTCATATGGTAGAAAAGAAGACTCAGGCTAGAGTCTGACTAATATTCAGGCTAGGGACTAACTAGGACCTGATATCATCCGTGTTATTTAGTCCATAGTGTGTTTCCTGGCACTGTTTTAGCTCATGGCTATTCATCCCCCCACAGACTGTGCCCAGGCTTAGCCTGAGATGCAGCATAAGCCAAGAACTGTTCCCAAAGATAGTAGAGATGAAGCCATCCAGTGTTTTTAAGACAGTGAGGTTTAGCTGTACAGTCATAATCCATGCCCTTGGTCACAAGAATGGGATATGACCTATCTTATTATATCTTACTTTTATGTTTATATATCTACATATATAAACATGTCCCAGAACATGCCTGTTAAGTGCCAGCTGCCAGTTCACACTTTGCAATGTCCAGCATTCCCTTCCTGCCACCTCTGGGGACACAGTGTAAACATTCAGCTTCATTTCATGGGAATCCCACTCTGATGGTGCTGCTGTAATACTCTTACATTATTTCATATACTTTTACTTAAAATACATGAGTTTAAGGAATAGCATTATTTTAGGTAACAGGGACAGTACTTGGGGCTACAAGAGATGCAGGGTTAGGTGCTAATCAGAACAGATATGGTCAGTGGGCTGGAGAGAACTCGTCTTCAGCACTGTGGGTGAGACCAGCTCCAGAAAATTAAGTGTGAGCAGCGCTGATGTAGTCACAGGAATGAACACTTGGCTATTCCTGAAAGGATGTCTAGAGCTGGTAGATGAGCCTTACTGTGCTTTCCATTATCATGAAGAAAGCACTGGGAAAACAGCTCACACACTGCTGGCAGCCAGCAGCCAGATAAACCTTCTGTTTTCATTGAACCCAGATAATTAATTTGCAGCATTGATTGTTTTTTACAATATATCTTTGCCTCATTTAACGTTTGCCCACTACAGCTGAGAACAAATAAATCTAAAACTATACAAGCTGATGGTATTGGTAGCATAACATGGAAGTCCTTCTAGAAATAACTGAGTTGACCATAAGGTCCGCAAAGGACATTTTGTCTGCCATAACAAAAGCCTTTTACATCCCCAAATAAAAGATTTGTACCACTACAACATAGCCAGGACTCCCAAATATGTGTTCCTTATCAGGAAATTAGGTAACAAGGGAAGGATTTATTTATTTATTTATTTCCAATGATGAGCATTTCTATAGGGTCAGTTAAAAAAAAAAATCCACAGCATATCTGCGAGTGCTGTCCTCTTTCAAACAGAAAGGAAAACTGCACAGAAAGCAGCACTGATAGAAACCCTTAGGGTGTGAAGCCTTGCAGAACTTCTCCCATCTTGTTCTCCATCATGGCCTGTGGGGTCTTGCATTTAGTTATTACCCAGAGGCTAAAATAGACAGATTCAGCAAATAAATCCCAAGCCTTACAGCTGTGAAGATAGAAGTGTCAGGAGGGAACACGCTCTGAGCCTGAGATGTGACACACTGTGAGAGTGCTCCAGAAGCCACAGGATAACTCATGGGAACGGGAAAAGAGCACGCTCTAGTGGGGAAATCATTAAAGTCTATTAGAAAAATCTATTAGAAAACAAATCGCTGCACTGAATACTGCATGTGAGAGCAGCTGTTGCTTCCTGTCTCTGTCCAGTGTTTCTTCCACTGTGCATCTCCTGTCACTTGTTGCCCTGGTACCCCTTAGCCCAGGCAGGGGGACAGTCCTTCCAAGGCTGTCCCACGTACTGACACGCAGCTTGGGCTGATTTAAGGAGCCAGAATTGGGTCGTCTCCCTTTGCCTGGCTGAGTGCACTTGGCACAGGGCACGTTTCCTGTGCCAGTGTGGCAGGGCCAGTAAGAGGGGCGTGGGAGGACAGTTGGGTCAGACCTTGATGGCAAAGTGCCCCGTCAGCACAGTAATTAGCAAGCTCCTTCCCTCTTCCTTTCACTGTCACACACAGTGGAAAACTGTCTCCATTAAGAAGGAGAACTCATTACTGGCAAAACAGACGCTAATCAGATATTAGTTGTAATCATTAATGAAAAAGCTAATGAGGTGCTGAGATCCCCAGTGCTGACTAAAATGAGTTAATCACATCTCACTGCTCAAAAGCCCATTAATCTGTGTGCATGCTGATGTTTCCCATTCCTTTGCTTATTATAGGAAATAAAAAACATCGTTCTGGCTTGATTTGTGTGCATCTGTCGGATCTCTCTGCTGAGCTGTTGCAAAACCTACAGCTGGTGACAAACAATGACATTCCCTTGGCCCACAGGAAGCCACCACAGAGAGGTGGAATGGGACCCACCTTCAAGGAAGGAAGCAAACAACACCATACCCACAGCCACATAAGAGTGATTTCTCATTGCCCCTGGCTTTTGGTCTAAAATGTTATTCCAGCCCCTACAAGTAACAAGAACTGAAGAGCCACCAATGCCCCAGGTGAATTCCTCTTGAAGCAGCTTGTAGTTTTTTCAGCTAGGTTCCTGTCTTTACTGCTAGTGGTATTAATCTCACCTGATTCCAGTGGGATATCTCTGGGATGGATGGGCAATTAGAAGCATCCAGCAATTTAGGTAATTAGGTGTAAATTTGACCTAGATTTATTTCAGGTGTTATTGGCAATACATATTTGCAGACTTCCAGAAATCCTGGAATCCACAAGATTCCTTCAGTATCTAGTTTATTTTAATCTGCTTGGAATGGAGTTAGTGTTATTCCTAGCACCCATACAGTGCTGTGCTTTGGATTGGTGGCTGTGGGAAGTGAGTGAGTGGCTGTGTGTGTGCTTGGCTACTGGCCAGGGTCAAATCACATGTGAGCCCAAATGCATTACTAGCCTAATTCACTCCTGGCCCACCTACTTTGATGAATCAAACAAATGGGTAAAACTCTACTTTTCTTCAAAAGGTTCTCCAAAAGATCCATTTGCTTTATTTTTATGTATCCTATCTTCACCTTTAAATCTGTTTATTTCTATTTCCTTACTTACCTATTCAAATGAAACCCTCAAATTATAGAGCCTGTCAGCTTGCAGAATTTCTCCCTGCAGCCAACCCTTTGGTGTCCTCAAAGGGACAGTTTCTCCCACACCTCTTTCTTGTGACTCTACTTCTGCAGGAAGCTCTGTGCTACACACTACTATACAGGAGCTCTGTGCCTCATCAGCATCTTGGGGAACTTGCTCACACTCACCCACCCTCTGATACCTGAATCCTTCAACATTTAAAGGAGAAAGAGGAGTTGAAATAGTGGTGGGACAAGGAGGAACAGTTTTATAGTAACAGAGCTGAGATTTAGATTAGATGTTATTAGGAAATTATTTACAGTGAGGATGGTGAGGCACTGGCACAGGTTGCCCAGAGAAGCTGTGGATGCCCCATCCCTGGAAGTGTTCAAGGCTGGGTTCAATGGGGCTCTGAGCAACCTGGTCTAGTGGAAGGTGTCCCTGCCCATGGCAGCAGGGCTGGAACTGGATGATCTTGAAGGTCCCTTCCATCTCAACCATTCTATCCAAGCATCTCTGTGGTTGGATAGAACACAAAAATGCACACGGGGAGAAATGGCCATAAGGGGCTCCTTGATGTAACACTTGATTTGGGGCATCCTTGGGGGAGCCCATGGTGCTGCAGCGTTTGTGGCTCAGGTTAGGAGGCTTTCCTCACTCACCTGGTGTCTGGGTGGACAGGGAGGCCAGCTGGTAGTGGCTGTGTAACTCTGGAGTCTTTGATTCTGTGGAAACAGTAACTATTGTGGAAAATGTCCTGTCTTAGTAGGAGTGTTAATGTCATGGGGACAGACAAACTCCCACATGGATATATTTATATTCTGCCAGCCAAAGGTTACCTTAGAAACTCAAACTAAGGAGTAGACCAATGCAGTAAATTTCCTACAGGGGAAAATTTAACTGAAAACACAGAGATTTACCTGACCATGAAGAACTTTTTACTGTGTGAACCATATTTTATTTCATATTGTTTGGAGACAATAAAAGTAATGAGATAAACTCCCTCAAATTCTATAGAAAAGACAAGGGAAATAAAATTTTTTAAAAGTGGCAAGGGACTCCTTTGCCTTTTCATTCATTGGGTTTAATTGCTATTCTGACTGTGAGCCATCAAAGGAACCCATGCCATGGACTGAAGCCATACAGCTCCCCTGTGGGTCCTTTTGTTCTTCATTTGATGGTATAAACAAAGTCCTCTGTCCAAGTCCTGTGGTTGGTCCATCTGTCTGCATGCTGCTGCTGTTGTTGCTGCATGTCTTACTAGTCTCAAGTGGTTTCCAGATTGTAATTTTATACAAATTACTTTCCTGACAAAATAATTTCAGACCTGGAAGTCGCATTGCACTGCACCTCTTGTGAGTGGACATGAAGCAAAATACAAAATGATTTCTAAGAAAGCTGTTCTTTGGTGTTATTTTGCTTTGCTGAGGATAACAGAGGAGCAAATGCTTTGCATCTCCTCTGCACCTGAAGTGACTGGAATAGCTCCTCAGACCTGTGTGTCTCTACTTCCCACATAATTTTCAACAAGTGTGATTCTGGCTGGGCTGTATCCATAAATGGTGGTTAACATCTCACTGATGCAGCATGTCTAGAGCCTGCGTTGAAAAGGAAAGTGTCAAGCAGTTTCTGAGAACCTGATCCTCTGAAGGTCACACTAGCCAGCAGCTCTTACTGTGACCAATTCACCACTGCCTGTGGCTGAACAGGAGCTTCCTGAGCCGACCTCGAGAAGACTCCCTGAGCTCCTACCATCAGGATGGTTGCATTTCAAAGGGCAACTTGCATCACTGCCAGACCATCTACCCTACTCAGTCCCTTAAACAATGAAAAGGAAAGGACAGATAAGGAAAGTGAGCAGTTGATGATGTCCATGAGAAATAGCCAAGGTGGTGTTTCCACATGTAGAGCCATGGTCATGCAGATGTGGGTGTGACCAGCTGAAGCGATACCTGACCACAGGGATCCATCTCCTGGAGGGTTCCTCTAATGTACAGCTCAGCCAGCCATGACTGCAGTGCTTGTGTGACCTCAGCAGGCCCTGAAAACAGGGACCTGGGGTGGATCCTCAGCCAGGTCAGAGAAACTGAATTTTTTCTCATCACAGATTTCTGAGTCTGCATTATTTTCCCTTATTTGTCTCTTAAATAGAGCACAGATGCATCAGGAGACCACATGCATATTAAGTTCAATTTCTTTTCTCCAGAGAAGCCTAGAGCTGCTATGTGAGCAGTGTGATGCCATGACCACAAGCAGCCTGAAACATGCCAATGTCACCCAAGGGATCACAGAATCATAAAGGCTGGAAAAGACCTCTAAGATCATTGAGTCTGACTAGATTGGTGTGAGGAAGTGGAATATGCTTCATTACACTGTTATGTGACAGAGGAGGTTCTAGGAGTTAATGAAAATACTGTGGAAAAAGAAGTGTGCACAGAAACACTTTGATTTGATAACAATAAAAAAATTTATTTTGATTCATATCATACTGAAAAATTAAATAAATAAAATGTCAACAAATGATTGTGTGAGACTCCCCACCATTAGAGAAAAAAATCATAATTGATTGTGTAGTCAGAGAAAAGTACAAAGAAAACCTGGACATGGGAGAAAAAAAGTGCTCAAGAGATTTGGCTTTGGTAAAAAAACATAACACACACTCAAGGAGTGCTTCAGAGATTTTGCAGTGGCGGCAAATACAGTCCAAGAGTTTGAAGCTTTGACATGTTGTTAAATGTTTTCCTTGGTTCTTTTAAACTAAATCCAAAAATTTTCTAGCAGGAAAACAGTCTTCAAAAATGCCAGTGGGAATTAATTCTTCCCTCAGCATCATCTGTTGGTATCTCCTGATTCTGAAGGCAGAGCAAAATTGAAAGAGCAGCAAAATTGTGGAGAAACTGAGACAAGAATCTAACACAACAGTCAGCTGCCTAAAGGACTCTAGAAAAAGTTCCTCTGGAATAGAAATGTGATGGCACTGACTATTCCTCATCCTACACCTGGAGAGATCCACTCTCTGCTCTCCTCACACTCTGAAAAATGGACATCAGTGGTACACAGTTGCTGCTTGCTGTTGGCAACAAAATTAAATGGGAATTGCAGTTTGTTCCATGATGAAGACACTAAATCTACCTGCATGTATGAGCCATGAGGTTTTATATGTGCTGTCAGAGGCAGAATGTTCAGGGAAGAATGGAAATTTTATTAGAACAGCAAAAGGAAACTTTCAGAACAACACCGGCTAGAATATAGCTGGCTTCTTTTTCCACTGTTTTTGATTCCAAATTGGCCCCTGTGATTTAAAAAACAAAAAACAACAAAACATCAAGGGGATTTAACCACCATGAGTTTTCTTCCAAGTCTTTCTAAAAATGACTGAAAGAGCAGTCAATGTTTCTGAATTACTAATATTTGTCCATGAGGAAAAAGAGAAAAGTACTTGAAACTCCAAAATCCAGCCATGCTGTGAAGCTATGACTGGCATCTTACACGTAGTCTTTTACCTCTTAAACCTGCTTTGTTTGTATGACTGCAGCATCTCACAAGAGGCATATTGATTAACAGCAATTTAAAAAGCAGGAAACCTTAAAGCAAACAAACATGGTTCAGGCAGTAATGCTTCATTCTTTCACAAAGGACTTGTAGAAGACAGTAAGCCCATCAAATGTGCTGTGCCTGTGACATGCAGGTCAGTTCATGCTGGGAAATAGCTTCCTGACATGAGGATTGTGAACAGGTCTCATCACGAGGATTTGAAAATCCTGCCCTTTCCATATTGCTGGAATAAAGGGTCACATGAACTGAGGGAGCTCAGTTCCCACACAGACATTTGGCATTCTTGGCTCTTTATATCCCACGAGTCCAGTAATAGTCACATGGGTAAAGCAATCCATGCTGGTGAGCGGTGCTGTGGCCTGAAATTCCAGCTGCCCATGGCACTGTGCCACGTGTTGCTGCCTTGGAGGGCACCTCACTGGTACCAACTGGTGCAGAAAGACAAGGGGATAAATCTTGGATGAAGCACATCACTGTTGAAGGGCTTTCACCAACTCAGATACTCATCTGCTTGGACATTCTGCCACAACTGGTGCATAGAAGAGAGGACATTTAGATGATGATTTCTTTTGCCATAAACTCCAATCAATGTGATACATTAAAAATTAAATATGCCATTTTTCCCAAGCCTGATCAAAAATCCCTTGAAGTCTGTGGCAAGAACTCCTCTGGTTTCACCAAGGCTGAAAGTGGATCCATAATCCACGAGTCTTGTTTTCACCACATTGAGAAGAAAAGACCACAGTTTTCTATTCTTCATTGACTAAACTTGGATTTATACTTTATCTGTCCTTGAAGCTTTAATGCATTGATTCCAGCAAAAATCTGTGAGTATAAACACTGTAACTTCCCTCGTCTCACTGCCTGGAGGTACTGACATCAATATGCTCATTTCTCCAGAGATGTACATGATTTTGACGTTTGTCTCATGCTCTAAGATCAGCCTATACAGATAGTGTCTTTGTAGGTGCTGCTACAGAGCAAAAGATTCTTAGTATATAACTAGTTAATATCCCAAACTATGATTTTTTTTTTCTATTTCAGATAGAGACCTTGTAAAGAGATACCACAGTTCTAAACTTGTAAAAAAAAAAAAAAAAAAAGAAGAAAATTTTCCTTGGGACTTTTGAATATTTCCCCATAAGAAAAGGTAAAAGCTACCTTCAAAATTGTCTTGTTTGTGTTTGTTCAAATACAATATAAGAGTTGTTATTATTGGTTTTGACTACAAAAGCATACCAGACAGAAGCTAAACTTTGGTTAATTTTTCCCCCTTTTATAAAAATGTTGAATTTAGGGTTTGTAATCTTAAAAAAAATCACATTTGTTGCACAATTATAAAAGGCACATATAAATGACTTGAAGAAAGTCCACTTTCCAATTTTAAACTGATTAAATAAAAAAAAAATCCAGAGTATTTTCCACCAAAACACCCCAAAAAAACCCAAAAATTACATATAACCAAATGAGACAAACAAGTGGCTAAAAAGGCCATTTTTTCCTGGAGTTTTCAGTATTATTTTCTCCATCATTATGGCTGTGTAGGAAGCAATATTAAATAATATATGAGATGATTTGATTCATATTTTCTAGACACTATCAATGCAAAATGAGGCAATGGTTGAAATATTTACTCCTCCAGGCAACTTCATCATGTTTTCCTTAATACAGCATGAAAACAGAAATAATCAGAGAGCAGAGAAGAGGTGGTTCAAAAAGAAGATCAACAGCAAAAGTGAATTCATTTCTTTGAGGTAATCCTTACTATGATGTTCACAGCTGCCTTAGTGGATCTCAAGTCCCAGAAGTCATTTTCACTCTTCTTCAAGGATCTCCTGCCCTGCTCGAGGAGAGAACAGACAAACAGACAGCAGTTCCTGTGCTCAGGCTTCCTCTAATTGCAACAGGCAGATCTTTCATCAGTAATTCAAGAATCGAGCCGTAGAGCCTAAGCAGAGATTAATTTATTCCAGCTGATTGGCAGCTCCCGACTATCTGAAGATAGGAAATCATGTGCAGCTTGGAAGCCGGTCCTCGGCCTCGTCCCTGCAGTGTGAGATGCTCCAAACCCATCGCAGATCCACGCATTCAAACCTGGCTGGTGCCCAGATCATCTTCACTGACCTTTGTTCTGCTGCATGCTGGAAATTGCAGCCCCACTTGTCCCCGTGGCCAGGGTCATCTGCCCTTGAAAAATTTTATTTTTTCAATGGAGGCAAGAGTCAAAGTTATATTGAACTCAAAATCCCCGTCATGGACGCCTGTCTTCCGGAAAGCCCCACCTGAAGTGTTGTTTTCCCAGTAATGATGCCAGTGTCCTTTGCTGTCTGCTCCAAAGCCATACACATTCACCTAGGAGGGAAGGGAGAACTATTGTTACAGACTGGAAAACAATTGCTCTTCATCTGAAATGCTGTATAAACTCTTTATTCTCAGTGTATTTACAGGCAGCAGCACCTGAGGTGCTCAGTGGCATCCTGATGTTTTCTGCTGCATGACCTGAGCACAGAGAAACAGCCCAAGGCCTACCCAAGGCGTGTGACATCCTAAGCTATGCTGAGACACCACCAGACCTGAACTCAGAGGGAAAAGGAGATTTCCATCCATTAATTCTTGTTTAGTAATATGACAATGCACCCCTTAAGCATGACTGACCTCAGGAGATCCGTGGCTTGGGATGGGAATCTCCTCTTCAGTTGATTTAAGCCACAAAGAGTGAAAAAAATTTGGTTTGGTCCTGGTCTTCCAAATAATGACCCACGGTGACCACATTTATATGCTTGATTATATGATATTTGCAGTTACTTCTGAGAAAGATGGATTTTATGTTCATTGCATGTGTACCCAGCGACAGCCTCTCCTCTTCCAAAGGCTCATTTGTTGATGGCTATGCCTGTCACCTCTGATGGTAACAGGCCAAACATCACCACTGATTTATTTAAACTGAGAGTGGTGGTATGTCTGACTGGATTAGAATGGGTCCTAGCCCCAAACCAGCTCCCTAAACCAACCACACCCAGGCCTGTCGCTGTTGAAGCAGGACAGGAATAAAGAAGACTCCAAGTCAGAAGGCAAGAAGAGAACTGAACTAAAGTGATTTATTTCAAATACATTGCTCTTTTTATAGAGAACATCATGCAGACCAATTTCATTGCTCTTAAACTAAAAACATCTCACACCTTTGGTGTGCTGTGAATGACACATGGTGGCAGAACATATCTATAAACAATGTGAACAACAAGAGAGATAAAGATTTATTTACATTCCTTTCGAACTCTTTTCCAGGCTTAGCCTGGTAGAATCTCTCTCCTTTTCTCTCTGACTGAACTGAGAATATCCATACCAGGCCCATTCAAATATGAGCTATTTTTAAGTTGTTTTTGGTAATGTCAGAGCCCTGTTTATTGCCTGCTTACCACAAAACAGGCTTCACCCAATCTGCTGTGACTATAATAGAATTTCTTTCAGTATCTTTAGGAGTATTTCCATCACCTCTCCAAGCAAAACAGACCTGGGTGACCAAAACTCTCATCAGCAGATGTGTGTCCAGGACAGGGATTTTGCCAGCAAAGTGATTTTTATCCCCTATGTTGACAAGCCCATGCTTGCAGGATTTTGTAGAGCTGACCTGGCCTTACTCTAACTAGCTGAGTCTCCAGTCACCCTGGAGCACCTCACATCACTCAAATCAGGGAATCTCCCCAAGTAACTGCTGGAGCAAAGGCATTTACTATAACCTACACTATAAACCCACAAGCCTGAGTTTGAAAATAGGAGAAAAAACATAATTCAAACTTTCACTAGCAAGATGAGCATAAACACCATTCATGTTTCGGTGTCTTTTTATACCAGCTGGAATCTCTGTTTATGTTTAATTATATTCTCCTGTAGTGCAAACCCTACGATTTGCTGACATTAAAAAAATCCATCAGTGGCACTTGAGCGTGTCTGCATGTTTCTGAGGAGCCTGCATATGTTTGAAGAGGTAAATAGCAGAGAAGGTGGAGAGGGGGAAACAAAGGCTGAGTGAATGGCCAGGGGTTGTTCCTGGCTCTTCAGTGTGAAACGCCATGATTTTTATCCATACATCCACACGCAGACAGACTTTACCTCATCGCATACATGGAGAGCAAACATCAAAGACAGAAGGCCTGTGGAGGGGTATCTCCCATGATGCTCGAGCCAGTTTTCATAGATGTATTTCATAAAAGCTGGATTATAAACCAGGATCTAGGCAAAATTGGAGAGAAAGACTCATTAGGAAAATACCCTGGGGAAAAAAAAATGGTAGCACATCATTCCTAAAGGGCACCGGGGTAAGGGACCAGGTGAGAAAAGAATAATAGTTATTCCTTGAAGGCAAATGAAAGGCAACAATAAGTCCCATATTAAGTGCATTCAGGAATATTTCCCATGTGCAATTAGATATCAACAGTCTTTCCTTGGTCTTGCTATCCCTCCTCCTTACAGTAATGTAAATCCTGGAGATTCCTACTGAAACCAATGGGTATGAAACAGCACAAGTGAAATGGAAATTAGGCATTAGCCATTCCACTCTTCCTGCAGCACCCTGCAGGTGAGCTCTGGGGAGTTGGAGTCCTGAACAAGGCAAGCATGAGATGCCATGACACATTTCGCAGAACCATGGATTAATTTAGGTTGGAAAAGACCCCTAAGATCATCAGTTCCCATCAATTTGAGTGGGAAGACTCTTGTGCACGGTGTGCCAGCCATGTCTTGGTGTCTCTAAAAGTACAGATCTAAGGAAACCAAGGGCCAAGTGCAACTATAAGGAAGCCTATCAGGCCGTGTATGATTCTTTTATCCTGTTTTTCAAACGTGCCATTTTTCTAAGCTGTACGTTTTTTTTCTTACAAGACATAAAATGCAGTTGTTTATCTCACAAAGGTCATCTCACAGAGACAGAGCACTTAAGATAAGACCTGAGAGTACAGTAAATCCAAGGACTGGTAGGAGCCCTTGGTTTGAAACCCCTGCCCTGAGTGAGGCAAACAGAGACTTTTCCCTCCATGCTGTGTTTGTAATTAGAGTGACAGCATTTCAGTGGTATCTGGTTAGCTGCAAGGCTTTTCCTTTTACAAAGTCAGAGGTTAATTGCTGGTATTGCATCTGTGTGTAATCTCTTCTCACAGGGTGTTTTGCATTGCACAGTGTGGGAAGAAACACAGGCTTCTCTCATGCTCAGGGAGCTGCTGCATATCACCATACCCTGGGCTGCTGCCACTGAACTGTGATGTGAGTTTAACAACCTGCCCTGGTGCTTCTCACAGGGGTTTTGCAGAGGTTATCATGTACCTCACTACAGGCAAGGATGAGCCAAGGGATTATTTATTGCACCCTAGAGGTTCATGATTTGAAGCAAAGAAAAATAAACTGATACTAGTTCAGGGTCTCACGTGAAGGCTTTGGCAAAACCTGGCCTCTTGAGTGAAAGGTGTGTGCTTTAATTTGTAATTTTAATGTTCTGGAAATGTCATACTTTAACAGGCCTCAATGGACTAGACTTTAATTCTTTGGAAAATCAGTCTCTCCAAAGGCTAAGAGAATGAGACCTTTGTTTTTCTGGAAGCTAGGGGTTCTTCCTGGTTACAGGAAGAGCCTTCCTTGGTTATTGCCTCAAACTATGCAGATACAACAACAGAAGTCTTTGCACAGTGGCTAAAGTTCTTCCATAGGAATTAACATCCTGCCCCATGGCAAATCCTGCCTCCAGCCTGTCCCTGTCAGTGCTCTTATGCAAACTGTGCTTGAACATGGCCTGTGAAACCTGTAATACACCTGGAGCAAAACTTTCCTGGACTTGGCCTGAGCTCAGCCTCCAAGCTTGTTTAATTGGGTACAGGTAATTACTGCAGCTGAGGGCTAAGAGCCTACCACCAGGAAATCTCCACTGACTTGGAAACACACAGCTTTATTTGCTCAGAATTCATTTAGCTCCTTATTACAAGGAACTGACCTGGGAGTCAGAAACATCCTGGGTGTTCCAATATTAAAATTATTTAAGAAAACCTCCGAAGTCTCTCCTCAGTATCATTACATACAAATGGCTGCAATGGGTAGGAACAGAGCAGTTACTGTGGAGGACAATGCTGCACTTCTAATGTTCCTGAGCAGCACCAGAGGAAGTGATGCAACCTTCAGAACAGTGTTCATGCAGTGACATAGCCACAAGAGCAACTTCTTTCCAACCACAGTTATTTAGTGGTTGATCTATGGCCTAAATGGCACACAGGAGCCAAATCTTTAGCTTAGCTGAGCCTTTTAAAGTGTCTGTATTTTGGCTGCAACTTTTTATGAATGTCAAGGGCTCGCCTGGATTATTGCTGTCTCCCAAACAGGCAAAAGACCTACAAATAAATTAGCAGAACAAATGCACAAACCAGCATTGCTCACCTTTTCTTTTTTGACTTTGATTTTCCTTGGAACTGGAACATATGTGCTGTTAAAGAAAAAAGAAAGATAGCATCACGAGAAATAAAAACCCAACTTATTAGTATTTTCATGTAATTCCAAAAAAAGAATATTCTTAACATACAGTGATAAATTCAAATTATTTTAAAGTAGTAAATTCAAGAAGTTGTTGTAAAATGAGGCTGCAATTAAGTAACACAGCAGGAAAAAATCTGAGCTGTCACTGAAGCAATTTTATAGGAAACTATTATGTTCTTAAATATTCAAGTTAATTATTGACAGTAGGACACCGAAGATTTAGTTGAAGAATATACTGTAGAGTCAAGTATACTATGTGGAGCTCGAGACTTCAAATTCTTGGGTCATTATTGTTGCAGTCTTTGCTCTTTGATGATGGGAAACACTTTCCATTTAATTTCATGGCAGAAAAACCTGCTCCCACCAGGGGGAGACTTTTCCTACTACATGATTTTCAGAGCTACCACATGATTTTCAGAGTGGGTGGCAGCAGAGTTCACCAGTTCTGTGGTTATATGGAACTCGGGCATTCCCAGTACACAGCCCCTCACAGAAAGTGATTTCCCTCCTCCCCAGGGTGATGCTGAAGGCTTCCTGCAGTTTCCAGCATAACATTTCCAAGTTACACCTTATGTCTGGGTTGAAATCACGAGTCACGTCTTGAAAATGAAAAAAAACTTTTATTCCCCATATCTCATGCACAGTGTGTGACAGCATTGCACAGCTCATCATGAGTGCTGTAAGAAAAAAAATAATCCTGAGTTTTTTTCAAGTGAAAAAAATTGGGTGAGCTGGTCTTGTAATTGGAGTATATCCCAAAATATATTGTGCACACTTTTTTAGATGGGCTGTGGTAAATCACCAAAGCCTTCCATTAGTTCAGTCTAAATGTTTTCACTTGGATTTTGGTGACAAGGTTCCAATCATTAAGGTTTTATTTTCTTTGAACCACGGAACATCATCACTTTTAAAACTTAGTCTAAATCTTCCCAAACCAGTGGTGACCTGGCAATGCTCCCCTGACCTGCCATCTGTGCTCTGGGCTGGAGGCAGTGAGAGAGGTGATGGGTGGTTCTAACACACCCAGGAGCAGATGCTGTTGGGGAAAGGGACACTCATGCAGACTTCTCAATCTGGTCTCAGCAAATATGCCCTTGCAGCTGCAGCCCATGCCTGACCTTGATCAGCAAATCAGTAAACATAGTCTTGGTGATCCCATGCCCTCTTTGTGCTCATGAAGACAAAAGGGCTTCTTTGATAGTAGGATCTCCTTAATATCATATGAATACACAGTTAATATTTTCTAAAAAGGTGATGTGGAAGAAACAAGAAGGCTGTGTTTCATGGATAGATACAATAGAAGACCAAAGAGACAAGTATGCAGTGTTCATGACAGTACTTGTGGATATCTCTGATCTAACCAGGAGACTGCTGGAGCTCTTGTCAGATGATGTATTAGTCATTTTAACCAAGGGCTACTTCATTGTTTCAGAATACTCAAGTCCTGCTGTCACGTGGCTGCAGAATTTCATGAAATGACACAGAAAATATTGGCACACTAATTAAGACCTCCGCTCTTATGACCATGTAAAACCTGGGCTGCAGAGCAGCCAGGGAATGAGTGACCCAGGAGGTACCACACAGGGGTGGGACAGTGACCCCTGTGATGAAGGTGGCTACAGGCAGTGTAACATCACCTGGGAAACATCTTCCATGAGCCAGTTTGCAAGGCTCCAGTGGAATCTGTCATTGTCCCTGTAAAAAACATTCATTTCATTGTACAAAACATTTACTGAAGCCTCGACCCAAGATGTGTAACATTCTAAGGAATGCTACAGTAACTGCCTTTGCCAAACAAAGTGGATTTTTTTCACCATACAGATTCCTAAAACACTTGCAAGTCAAGGCAATCAGGGAAAATGCATGGCTAATGAGGGCCTGAAAGTTTCCTATCCCTGAAAAGGCATTTCTTAGTCTTTCCTGGAACAATGCTTAGTCTTAGAGGTATGTTTTTAGATGGAAATACATCAGTCAAATGGGACTAAGAATGTCTTGAGAAAATCACTCAGCTGTCAATTGAAGCTAATATTAAGACAATCTGAAGTTTGGCTTTTGTTTTGAATCATAAAAATTACAAGAATTATGATAATACTAAGAGAAGAATATGTTTAACTCACAGGTTTTGAGTTTTAGGAAATTCTTTCATTTAGCTGAAATATAGAAAATTAAATATTTTGTAAAAGTCTAACCAATACAGGATGCTTATCTTTTTTAGCTATGAGTACACTTGGCTTCTTGTTAGCCTAAACTCAGCTGACACTATGCAGGCTGTGCACATGGAACAATGCCCAAGCAGACCAGGGTAAGGAGATAAGTACTTCTTCCTCTCTAAAATACTGACTTTTAAATGTGTTTTATTTTTATTTCATGCTTTCTCCCCTTTAAAAATGTGCACTCAGCAATTTCCTTTTACCCATTATCTGTCACTGTGTGTTTAATGCATGCTCATAGGTTAATTCTACAAGGCTAAAATTATGCTATGTACATTGCTATGATTTGTATGCTTATGACTTTCTGCTTTTATTATTCTAGCTTATTAATTATGCACTTTCCCTATTTTGAGTAAATATCTTAAAATAGTGGTATTTCTTTCATGTGGTTAAATAATCACGCACTAATTTATACCAGATGCTTACAAAGCCTATGTATACAATCTAATTATAAACATATAATATATCCTGTAATTTATTAAGCAAAGGTGTTTTCCCTTTCATGTGCTGTGACTGCATTGTGGTCAACCAGTTATATCTTCCTAATAGGCTAAGGGCTCACGTGAAATCAGTGCAGGGCTCAGAGTTCAAGAAGTACCAAGAGCTTTCTCCTGGGGCAGGGACAGGCAGTGGACCTGCCTGAAAAACGTGTCTATGTAAATTATAGAACAATAGAATCATTTAGGTTAGAATGACCTCAGAGATCATTGAGTCTGAGAGTTAATCCACCACTGCCAAGTCATCACTAAACCATGTCCCTAAGTGCCACACATTTTTTAATCTCCTTCAGGGATGGTGACACCACCACTCCCATGGACAGCTTGTTCCACTACTGGACAACTCTTCTGGTGAAGAAATTGTTTTTGATATTCAATCTAAACTTCCCCTGGTGAAAATTGAGGCATATCCTCTTTTCCTGTCTCTTGTTACTTGAGAGAAGAGACCAACCCCCACCTGGCTACAGCCTCCTGTCAGGCAGTTGTAGAGACTTAAGGTCCCTCCTGAGCCTCCTTTTGTCCAAGCTGTACACCTCCAGCTCCCTCAGCTGCCCCTCTTCAGACTTGTGCTGCAGACCCTTCTCCAGTTCCATGACCCTTCTCTGGACAGGCTTCAGCACCTCAATGACTTGTAGTGAGTGATACACTTTTCTAAGTGTACTGATTTTTCCAAGTCATGAGTGTGTCTTGAAGGTGGATTTTTTTCAAGCCAGTTTATGATTGTATGTATTAAATGCTGGTGATAAAAAAGGTAAAAGGAAGCTAACACAGATTTTTTACAAGTTAAGGGAATCTTAAAAATAAATGAAAAGAGTCTAAAATGTATCTACAAAGAGGGAAAAGAAAATGAAGAGAAGAAATAAAACTTCATTTGTTTTTTCATCAAAGAGTCTTCAAATTGTAAAGTGGGTCTTATGCCCAGTCAACATGCCCAAGACACATTTTTCCAAATTTAAATCTTCTGAGACTTTGAAATTGGGAAAAAAGTTTAAGTGTCTTGAAATACTTCTCTCTGGAGTAAAGCAATCTGATCTGCTCTTGCTGTCTGTGTCTAGCAGAGTGTCACCAAGCAACCCCACAGGGCTGTGGTTTCACATCCAGCAAATAACCTCACACACAGTACAAATGTCACGTATTTCATTCTCTGGATTAGGAAAAGCCAGCTTAGAGGAAGGAAAAGAATCTGCTAGTAGGCTTCCAGAAGAAACATTCATTTTGATCACATTTCTAATTCTGGTGCTGCCATAAATCTAACAGGAGACAACCTTTACTTCTGATAGCACTCAAAAAAGAACTGGAGAATAATTTCCAGTGTGCCACATTATTGGCAAGTAGAACTCTTGAATTTAAGGCTAAGACACGCAGGTGACACATAAAACATTGTTTCCTCTGCACAGTTCTCAATCATGTTCCACCAGGAAAGACAGACCAAAGTCCTGACCAACCTGTCTAGGGGAGCTCATCCTGTGGATGAGGCACTAAATGCTGTGCTTTGCATCTGCTCTCACTGCCTCAGGTGAGCAACCTGCGCAGCCCTCTCTGCCTCCTCATCCTCTTCTGCAAGTCTACTGGCTCCCAAAGAACCAGAGAGGAGGAAGGATGAGCAGAAAAGCCCAAAACGAGGCACTGAACCCCAAAGCTCATGAGCCTTTTGACCAAACTGGTCACCTCCACCAGCAAAAACTCCCCTTTTCATTCCTCTGAGACCACTGGGGACGTAAGGGACTGGATCTTGATCTCTGCCTCAACAACTGCATCATAACATTGAGCTTTTCCTAGAAATCAAGTGTTTAAGGCTGAAGTCTGACTTGAGAGGGTCTGTAAAGCACCCCTAGGCCTTACCAAAAGCAGGGATTTGCCCCACATAGGCTACCATCTCCTACAGCAACATGAAATATGGAGCTCCCACTCCTTGTGCCTGCCCTTACTCACAAGTTGATGGTGCCTGTGGTGAGAGCGGTGACAACCCAGCGCAGATCCAGGGTTTTGAAGGGGATCAGGATCATGCTCACATTTGCTGCCAGTTCTCTGTAGCTCTCAGGATAAACAAAGTGGTGAGTGGTCTTGCTCCCAACATCTGATTCGTAGCCAGCAGTGGGGGCACGGTTCATTCTGCAGCCCGAAAACAAGAATTGAGACAGAAGAGGAACTAGGTAAGTACAAGTACATGTGAGTTTTCACCAAGTCATTTGCTTGAGGTCAGGAATGTGCTCCCATGGCTAAGGGGAGTGCTATATGCAGGGTCTTCAGACAGCCCTGAGAGGGTGTAGGGGTCCTCAGGCAAGCTGGAATTAGCATAACCCATGTGACTGAACAGTAAAAGAAAGCTCAGCTTTAATGTGTTATTCTTTGGACTGAACAGGAGTGTATCAAGCAGGTGTATCTCTGAGCACATCCCTGCATTCCCTTTACAGTCATCAAGAGTGGTGAGTCCATGAGGACGCATCTCACTTCATCCTAAAGCTGCTGAGAAAAACATTGCCCTGAAGTGCATCAGCTTGAAATACATCAGCTTGACTTCTCGCAGTTCCATTTCCCCCTTTTCCATACAGGTGTATTTGTATGTCCAGGGTCAAGGTAATAATATGTAATGTGTGACGAGAAGCAGCAAATATTCCTTATGGTTCTCCCACAAAAAGGCACAAAAGTCAGTGCCAAATAGACACAAAGACAGTGACAGATACAGGACCTGCTGCTGACCCTTCATTTACTTAAACCTTACTTTTACTTTGTAGTAGGTAAAGTAGTAGGTAAACTCCAACTCCAACAGATACTCAGGGTCACTCTGCACACACATGGGGTGTTTTAGGCAACCCTGGGGGTCAGTGCATGGAGATCTGCCCAGGGCCTCCAGGGCTCAGTTAAGCTGTGTTGGCCAAAGAGGGCTACCCTACCTTATCTTGGATATGTCACAGATTCACAGAATCAGGGGATATTCTGAGTTGGAAGAGATCCACAAGGATCATCAAGTCCAAATCTTTAATGAGTGGTCCATACATGGAACAGAGAGGGGATTTCTGAGCTCAGCACTGCAGAAATGCCTCTATGCCTGTGGTAATTTCTGAAAGCCAATCTGGGAACACATCTGCAATTCTCTCCCTGATGCTTTAGCTCCTCAGTGGCAGAGATTTGAATATTTCTGTGGTGCAGCACAGTGCACATTAGAGATCCCTGAAGCAAATCCATGGTGCTGTGCAAAACCATGGAGAAACCCCTCAGTTGTCTCTGAGCAAAATGTTTTTTTTTTTCCTGCAATAACATTATCTCAGCTCCTGGCAGAAGCAAAGGGAGGAAAAGGAAGGATGTAGCTGACGAGGTAATGAGGAACATCATACATTGCCAGACAACATGCTGCCCTGGTTAATGATAACAGAAGAGGCAAAATCTGTTTATCAAGTCTATGCCAGGCTGTGTTATTGCAGTTCTCCCCCAGGTGAATTACTTAAGTTTCTTCTGACTCCTTTCAAGGGAGTTATTAGTGTAGTTAGAATATCCTGCCAGCCTCATGGATTTGTTACCGAGTTCCCTGTTATTGCCTTCCCTGCCAGAGACCCACATCATACTGTGTAGAAACACTAGAAAAGCACAGGACTTTCTGTGTTTTGCCTTAAGATTAGTCAGTCAAAGGTATAAAATATGGGTATTTCTTTCCAGCAAGACAAAGACAAGGGTCACATGTTGGTCATCTTACAATCTGCCCTTGGGTCTATGTACCTTTCCTATCACCCATGGTAGGGCTGTTGGTGCCATACAGCAGAAGGCAGCGCTCACACCCAGTCTCAGCAGGAAGGACCAAGCAGGAACTTCCTTCTATAGTGAAAATAGATAGTTATACAAATAAAAGTGGGCTGTTTGGAAGGAAAGGTGCCCCCTCAGACTCCTTGGCTCTCCCCTGCACTTGGCTGTATTGCCAGAGCATGTAGAAGTCAATTTCAGGTCACCAGAGATTTTGTGTTTGATGCATAGAGCGATCACCTTCTCTGCACAAATTCCCACGGTGAATCCTAAAACCTTGTGCAATCCTTTCAGATCTGGCTTAACATTGCTGAAATATAAATCTGAGACTGAAAGAGTCATTAAGTCACCCAGAGTTTTGCCCTTGCCAGGGATGGCTGGCTATGGGATGGGCAAGGCTTTGGAGCAGAAACATGCACCGGTGTGTTACTCTTAAGTTATTACTACCAGCAAGTGTCTTTTCTGCACAAGTCTGGGAATGTAAGACAGGCAATATAATAAAGTCCACACAGGAACAGGGCTGTCTCCATATGGAAGGAGTTAAGAATAAATGCACCACAGCTTCCCACATTTGCAGCTGCCCCACATTTACAACTTGTAGGAATAATGTAGCGGGCTCTCCCTTTCCCTTCATGGATCTGAAGGCCAGGTTGGTGCCTCTGCCTTTGGGGAGGTACTGTTGGTAGGGAGCAAGAGATGCAACTGCAGGAAGCAACTCCTGATATGATTTGTGAAGATGCAGGTGTCACCTGAAGACTCTATGCCATGCTCAAGCCACATGAGAAGCCAAGGTGGCTTAAGAGTTCAAACAGTGTTGATCTTTTGTTGATTTGTTCTTGACTTCAGTGCACAGCTTCCTACTAAGGCTTTTGTTGCTTTTGAGAGAGTAATCCCACATGTGGCATTTCAAGAGTAATCTCTCCCTTCCTGCCCTTTATAGCTCTCCAAATTGTACTGTGCTGGCAGCTGTGGTGTGAAAGGCAGATGACACGCTGGAGATGAACTTAGTCCAGATATTTTGGCTGCCCTCTGGGTGATAAATTCTGCTTACCTAGTTCCTGCTTGCCTTTCAGTGGAACAAAGTAGCCAAGCTTGTTGCCTCAAAAGGGAGAGGCAATGCCATCCTTTACAAATTACCTGCAGCCAAACAGGTGACTCCTGTCCACTGAAAAGTGTCTTTGGCTTCCCCACCCTACCACTGCTTAAGAATGAACTAGTGCAAGAAAGTCAAATCTAATAGTCAGCTAAATGTCTAAAAGATCACTCGTGAGCACTGGCTGCAGAAATAACTTTTACTCATAAGTGCAACTTTTTTTCTCCTGTATTTTTTAACATAGGCAATTATGGACTGTGCAGAACAAGTTACAGCATCAATACCTATTAATGTTTTTTTGTCCAAGCTAAAACATGAGGTGGTATGTCCAACACACATATGCCCCTGAAACTTAGACTTAAGTACCAGGTTTCACTGGACAGACCCTGAAACCTTGTTTACTCACTTATCCTCCCCAAATACCAGTGACTTTTAGACAGCAAAGGCATCTGTAGCTGAGTGGTTTCCACTGACCTGAGCACAAAGTCATGGGAGTCGATATCCTGGCCGTACTGGGACTGCCGCAGGTTGCCCGAGTTGCCCACGACGGCGCAGCGCCGGCAGGAGTAGGAGCCGCGCTCCTGCAGCGGATCCCCGTCCCCCGGGATGATCCCAAACAGCTCTGCCAGAGTGGCATTCAAACTCCTCGGAGCTTTCTCTCCTTGCAGCTTCTGTTAGGGAGAAAAAAACACTCCAGGTTACCAACACAGGCAGCTTTTCTGTGAGCTAGGGATGGCTTGAAGTGTCTCCTCAAAGAGCAATCCTGCATCTACCCACAGATACTGCCTTCTGCAGTACAAGGCTTCATGTTGGGAGCCAAAGTGTGAAAAAAATCAAGTGGAAAACTCCTTAACTTTTAAAACTTGGCTTCCTTTTTCTCCTCCTCCTCATCAGATTCCCACACTTCCTCTATCTAGCCATGGTAGAACAGATCAAGTATTTTCCCCGAGGCTGGCCTTAGCAGAATAAATGTTCCTCTGGTGTTCTGTAAGCCTAAACCCAATCTGGGTCAGTTATTTTCTGTTAGGATTATGTGTAAGATTTATTTTATTTATTCATGTGTAAGTTTTCTTTTAACTCTCCTTATAAATGTCCTATAAAGTCTCAGGGGAGCTGATGGAAGACAGAAGTGGCTGATATCCCTGCCACAAATTTTGGCATATGCCAGGAGTGGGAGAGGGAAATGGGAAGTGAACTGTGGAGGAACCAGCTGCTCATACAATAAGAAGCTCTACTAGAGCTAGCCCTGAGGGCTAGAGATGTATAATCATCTAAAAAAATCCTCCAGGATGAAGAAAACCACCCGGACCTTGGTCATTGTGTCTGTTGCCATGGAGGAAAACTGTTCTGTAGCAGCTCTGTGGTGCATGGTGGAAACAATGGCTGGATTGGGAAGGTAAGGCAAGGAGCTGGGCAGGTGATGGTCAGACACTCCCTTTCTGGGGCTCAGCTCTCTGAGATTTACTGAAGAGGTTCGCAATATTGGCATGCTCACAAACAGCATAGCTCACCCTCGTGGTGCCACTTGCTTCCAAGCTCACAAAAGGAGAATGGCTCCAGCACAAAGTGGGCCAAAAAGGCTTTATCTTGTTCTGCCAGCCTAGGGCATGGAAAGACAGGGAGGGAGAGAAGAGAAACACCTTTTCCCACGACTCCCAGGAATGGCCTGGGCTAATTTGGCTTTCGTTTCCAATGTGTTTCCCTTGACTGCACCAGGAACTGTTAATTTGTCCTGCTATCTCCCTCTCTCACACAAACACAAACAGGTGCAGCACTGTAATTTTTGTTTTAATTCTGCGCTTTTTGCAGGACCTTATTTGCACAGAAACAAACGACAGGTCTCTGGAGCTCAGAGCTAGAAGATGACATTGAGAACTTGAAACAAAGAAGATAAAGAAATGCATACACAGACTTAATCTTCCCACTAATCCTTCCTAATCTATATACTTGTATATGGACTGCACAAGGTGATTAGGATGCAAAGTAATTAGGATGACCAGACAAGCACTATAATTATGACTATGTATGCCACTATTCAGTGCAAGGCTCAATTATATAAATAAAAAGGTCATCTTCTAAATTTGTGTGTGATCCAACAAACACATGGTCACATATCTAATCTCTTGTGTGTTCTTTATGAATCTAATCTAACCTTGTCTTACTCTGAATATGAGAAAAACAATGTTAGAAAACCTGCAGCCTTCAAAATAATTTGAGGCTTCATAGATGTCACAGAGTCTAGTACAGGTGTATAATGTAGTAAAATACAATCTTTTTTTGAAAAAGGAACTTATTTTGAGTAATTTAAACACACATTTGCATATACCATATATACTCTTTCTCTGTGAAGATGAGCTGACTCTTAAGTGTCTTTAAGAAATGAAAAGGAAACCCACCAAAATCTTATTCTTAGACTGATTTAGCCTGAGAAAATTCAGAACAGGAAGGCACCTTTCAGAAAATTCCAAGTACCTGGGTGCCCTTTTTAAGATACATTTTCTTTTCATCCAGATTGACAGCGTTAGAAAAGGGAAAGACGTGGAGTAGTGATGCATTTTTGCTGCATTAAGATAGTAAGAAACATCCTGGATAGGCACCTCCATTCACAGAGCTCAGGTATCTACCATTCTTTTATGCTTCTGTCTAGAGTAACTCTACTGCAACCGAGCTGAGACATGGGAACCAACATCAGCCTGAAAGCAGGACACCATTGTCCTACAATCCCTCTGTTGTACACAACTTCCATGGGAAAGACCATTACTAATGCTAGAAATTCTCTCAGTGACCTCAAATACGGTGATGACCTTATTGCAGTGTGTGCTGAACATCCATACAATGAGACATCTGTCCTTAACTCATTTTAAGTGCTCTGTTTTGATTTCCCAATGATTATCTAATTGAACTGTATGTTTCAGGCCTGATCTTCTATCAACACTTTGACATTTCAGCAAAACAGAGAAGAGGAAGCAACAAAGCTAGTTAACTCCAAGGCATATTCAGCTTGTAAATGTTCAGACTTAACATGCAGCCATTTCCTTATTGCACAATATTTCAATTGCCAAGCTTGCTTGGCTTATTGAAAAAAGACCATTTTAATAGCATTACAATTACAAGCCAATTATAGTTCACTTTCCCACCCCTAATTTTTGTCTTTTTTTTTTTTTTTGAGTATTGTTTTCTTTACCTTTTTTTTTCCCCCTCCTTATCAAGCTCCCACCAGTCTGGCCTTTCCCATAAGGAAATCAACAAAAGCACAGAGTGAAAGTCTGTCCGTGCTGTGCAAGGCAGAGCCACAGCAGTGCCACGTGGCTCTGCTAGGACAGCATCCTCCCTCCAGGTGCTGTAGATGTGTGACAGGGACATGTGTATGGATATAGCTGCTACAAGTGGCCTTATCTACACTGAAATACTTGACCCCTGTGTCCTGAGTGAAGTGGCTGCTTTCCTCAGAAGTCTGTGCAAGTAATATGTGTGTTTAAAGAAGTAGTTCAACTTTTTGTCCAAGATCATAAAGCATCATAACCCATCTTGTGTCCACATATAAAATATCATTCAACAGTCCAGCTTCCCTTCATAAAATATTTGTGTGTCACTTGAGAGTCAACTCTCCACCTTAGGTTGTTAAAACTATACTTGGGAGTTCAGATTGAGAAGTTTCCTAAATCATCTCCCAGCCTTAGAAACTCCCCATTTCACACACAGAAGTGAACTAGCCAGTTTTGCATCTTCTTATTTTAAATAAAACAAGCACGAAAAACAAAAAAAAAAGGCAAGAAAAAAGAACGCTCAAAGTTGATGCACTCCCTTTCTTCACCCCTGAATGGCTCTCCAAGAAAGAGCTTGTTTCTTCCTCATCACTGTGCACACTCTCACTAAGGATGACAAGGGATTTGCTGCCTTTTTAAACTTCACTGGGCTCTCCAATACCATAGCACTGACAGCACTACCAAGCAGCAGTACCCAAAACTTGGCTAAGGGGTTGCAAAAGGAGAGTGTGAATTCAGCCAAGGCTGCTCAGAGCTAATGGTTTGGAGTGGGGAGGACACAGCTACAGTCATGGATCACAGAATGTTTTGGGTTGGAAGAGGCCTTAAAGATCAACTCATTCCAATACCCGTACCATGGGCAGGGACAGGTCCCATTAGACCAGGTTGCTCCAAGCCCCATCCAACCTGGCCTTGAAAACTAACAGGGATTGGGCATCCACTTCTTTGGGCAACCTGTGCCAGTGTCTCATCACCCTCAAAGGAAAGAATTTCTTCCTAATAAGTAATCTTAAACCTGTCCTCTTCCAGGTTAAAGCCATTCCCCCTTGTCCTATCAGTACATGCCCTTGTGAAAAGTCCCTCTCCAGCTCTTTTGTAGCCCCTTTAGATATTGAAAGCTGGCAATAAAATCTCCCCAGAGCCTTCTCTTCTTCAGGTTCAACAACCCCATTCCTCTCAGTCTGCCTTTACAAGAAAGGTGTTCCAGCTATCTTCCTGGTTTCCTCTGGACTTGCTCCATTCATGTCCTTCTTATCTTGGGGCCTCAAATGAGTCAGGAAAAGGAAAGCTCAAAGGAAAGCTCTCCTGGCATGCATCCTGCACCCACGGCCAAGTTTGGCAGCGTATTAAGCACAACTTCAAAACCCCAAATTATTAGCAGGTAGAATAGATGAGCCTGCAGTCATGGGTGTGATGTAGATGCAGACAGAGGCTGGAGCAAGGCAGAACCCCTGTGGTGGACAGACAGGTACAGCTGTGGGTGTGGCAGCAGTTGGCACTGGTGAGGCAGCCCTGCCAACACACAGCCAGGCAGCCTGGGGCAAGCTGGGGTAGCAATACTGGGGTTTGTGGCTTTTCTATTTTTTTAACTGTTTTTAAAAGATAGAGAGCAAATGGGAATCTCTTTTGCACAGCTACTAGTTGCCTCACTGCTGTAGTTTGGAGGCATTAACACTCATGCAACACTTCTCAGCTTCAAGATTAATCCTAGCAACAGTCTGGTGGGGCAAATCTCTGTTCTACAGACTCAAGGAGAACCTAAAAGGAAATAATCAATTTTAAAAATGCCTCTTTGGTCTGGAACAAATGGCTTTATTCTTGTTATATTTCATGTCCTTCAATTACTATGCATCTAAGAGTTGAAGGGGAAGAATAGAAGAACTGTCAAGTGTTTGAGCTTTGTTTAATGTTCTGTGTACTCAAAAATTTACATTCTCAAATATAAATATATGCATGCATATATTCTGTAAATATCACACAATAATATGTTGAGTTGCACAATTTCTGACTTCCATGGTTGGTATGGGTCAACTCTACACTACTCTGAGCCTCGTGCTGAGAGAGACCTGAGGGCTTGGACCACTCCACATCCATCTGTCCTCACCATAGGAGGAGCAGCTCCAGCCCAGCTGGACTTATGTGGGGGCTGTCACTGAGGGTACGAGGTGGCCCAGGTTCAGGTTCTTCCCATATGTCCAAATGTGGTCTAAATATCACACTTACAACTAAGCAGCTCAGCTGCAGGTGGGACTGGGTGGAACTGGGCATGTAGCCAGGCACCAGAGCCTGGAGTCTGGCCAGGATTTGGGATTTGCTACCCCCTTCTGCAGTGATCTGGTAGCTACATGCTACCTTCAAAGTGCTGAGCCCTCTGTATTGCTTTCAAAGTGTCACAGACAGCGTCCCAGTTTCAAAGGGAACTTCTGGTGATCAAAGTATTTGGACACATTTTCCTCATAGAGCATTCAAAATGCATGACTCAGGTGCCAAGCAGCTCTGCTGCTGCCTTAAAAATCAGTGCAGCTGCCCCAGCTTACCCAGCACATGTTGGGTGGGAATGCCCCTTTGTTCACCAGCTGAAAACAAATTTTTAAGCCATATATTACATTTTTCCCACAAACATAATGAGTTTAAACTAATATTTTCTTTTTGATACGCTAATAACATGGCTCCAAGATCTGAGCTTTCTTCCAAAGAAAATGCAAAACCCTCAAACATTGTAAGACTTGAGATCAAAGTTCTTATAACATGATAGTTTATGAACAATGTGGTACAGAGAAGATTGCCAGGAAACTCTGAGCCTAAATTTACTTATCACAACTTCAATCCATCAACATCAACATTTGGGCTTAGACCAGCAGGTTCTGATCTCCTATTTTTTATACTTTCTGACCACCAAGATCAATGCATCCATCCCTTAGAACAAAACAAGAAAACTATAAATAAATGTCGTGCTTTGTCACAGCATGTAATTCTTGCCATGTCTGCTTATATATGGGTTACAAAATTTAGTGAGAACATCCACAGCATTTGTGTCATGATAAAACAATGGAAAGCTTGCAGGTGAACCAGCTCAGGGAGGTGGGAAAGCAAATATAAACAGAAAGGAATGTATCATGTAACACCAGGTGCCACCTTGCAAAAGCACTCTCACAGTGCCTGAGCATAAGATGAGAGAAGGCAGAGGAGAAAGAGAGAGAGAAGGTGGGAGACAGGAAGGGTGAGAGGGAGAAAAGGGAGGGAGGGAGGGAGGAAGGAATTTCTAACAAAATGTTCACAGCCTGAAGTGTTATGAATGCCCAGATCCTCCCTGAGAGTAGAGGATTCCAATTCAACTTTAAGCCACAAAAAGAACAGAGCAGCTGCAGGGGTGTACATGGGAGAATCTGGGCCTTTATTTGCTACACGATAATGAAGGGACAGTTTATCAGCTGTGTGTATTTAAGCAAATGAGAAGTAGGGAGCAATCCTGACAACATCCCCCTTGTTTCCATGATCAAAGAAACAGCCAGGTACATTTTCAGGGGCCTTCTCTGGAGCAGCCCTGCCCCATGCAGCAAGATGAGCCACTGCAGGGATGGTGGCACTGACCTTCTCCCCCCTGCTCCTTCCCACCTGCACAGGTGGTAGCACTAAATCCACTATACACAATCAGTTTTATTCAGAGCAAGCAGGAATATTTCCTTCTAAAGGTCACATCCTACCAGGCTGAAAGTGTTCAAACTATATATCCTCCAAATAAACCAGGAAGCAGCCTGGCAGCCATGGGAAGAGCTGTAAGCAAGGGAAACCACCCCATTCTTTGGTCCCAAATGTCCCTTTGTCTCCAATACTGGTCATTAACCTCTGAAATCAGTCCTGACTGTCCCAGTACTACTAGGGATACTAATGCTGCAGGATTATTTGGATGAGCAGCACTTATTATTCACATCTATAGCAACAGGGTTAAGGGAGAGGGAGGGCAGACTGAGTTTGGTGGACAGGCAAGGGCTGTGCCTGCTTTTAGGGCAGCACATCACAGAGGTGTCCCCATGACAGGGAAGTTACAGCTGTGTAATAAAGAGCTCCAGTGCATCTCAGAGCCTCAGTTACCACTCAACAAAACCACCACACTGTCTGAAACCAACTCCTGAGGGTGAACACAGTCATTCCTCCCCCCAAATGGAGTTCAAGCATCTTAGGTTTCCTCTTAGCTCCTTTTTATGTACAAATATAGCAAAAAGTCACAAATTACTGAGTTGGCAAAGCACACAAGAGTGAAACATGGCCATGAGCAATGTTTTCTTAAAGACTGGCTGAAATCTCAGAGCTGCTTTGAAGATGAGCCTAAAAATGAACAGCGAAAAGGGAGTTGCCCTCAGGATGCACCTGGGAATTATTTACTGAAGAAATGACACTCTCTTGGAAAAGCTTACCCAAAGCAACATGTACATAAGGAATCAGTTGCAATGAGGAGGTGAGGCCACATCATGCCTGGGGTTTACCCAAAACCATCTTTCAGAGGAGTCAGGGCACTTTCTCCATCTACTACACATTAGGGCAAAGACTTTCAGTAAGTAAAAACTTCCAATACACAATGCAGTTATGGGGGACATCAAAATATTTCACACATCCTGGTTAAAGATTGAAAAAGTCTAGGGATTTTAGAAGATTTATTTTTGTCATCTGAAAAAAATTTGCTTTGATTTTGTATTCTGAAGTGGTGTATATTCCCTTTGAACATGATCTGAACAATAAAAGAATGAAAACACTAAAACATGATTAGACAGCCCTGAAAATTAATGAACAGCTTTTGTTTGGGATGGGGAGGGGAGATTTTTGGCTGTTCTGAAAGTCTGTGTTTTTCATTTTGCTCAAAAAGAAACAAACCTCCTCTAAAAGAATCTGTTTCAGGTTGAGCTGAATTTTTAACACACTGGTGAGGCCACACCTTGAGTGCTGTGTCTAGTTCTGGGCCTCTCACTTCAAGAAGGATATTGAGGTGCTGGAGCAAGTCCAGAAAAGGCAACAAAGCTGGTGAAGGGTCTGGAGCACAAGTCCTGCGAGGTGACTGAGGCTGAGGGAGCTGGGGTTGTTTAGCCTGGAGAAGAGGAGGCTCAGGAGTGACCTTGTCACTCTCTACAACCACCTGAAAGGAGGCTGTGGCCAGGTGGGAGTCAATCTCTTCTCCCAGGGAACTGGCAACAGGAAGAGAGGACACAGTCTAAATGATGGTTGGGAAGGTTTAAGTTGGACATTAGAAGGAATTTCTTCACAGAAAGGGTGATTAGACATTGGAATGGGCTGCCCAGGGAGCGGTGGAGTTACCGTCTCTGGAGGTGTTTAAGGAAAGACTGATACTTGGTACCCTGGTCTGGTTAACAAAGTGGTGTTCAGTCATAGGTTGGACTCGATGATCTCAGGGGTCTTTTCCAACCTGATTCTGTAAATTGAGGAAGCACTGCTTCTTTTTTTTTTTTTTTTTTTTCTGTTTCACTACAAGAAGGAGCATTACATATTCAGACTTCTGTACTGAGTCCCAAGCTTTTTCTTATTTTTATTTTCTTTTTCCTAAGAGAGAATGCATTCAAACCTCATGCTTAAATCAGTGAGTTCTGAGTGCAGAATGCAGAGTGGCTTTGCTCATGGTAACCTCATCCTCTCGTTACTGAGCTCAATCTGGGGTATGTCCACTCCTTTGAAAACTGCCAGTTGTTAGATCAGCCCAGCTGCCTGGTGAAACCTCAAGCCAGGGCAAGGGCAAGGGCCTGAGCTTGCCATCTTCCCTGCTCAAGGCTCCAGCAAAGCCCAGACAACAAACACGGGGACCAGAAGGAAAAGTGTCTGTAAGCTGCAAGAAAAACCACAAGCAATGGGAAATCAGTCATGGCCAAGGGGCAGGTGAAAAGATACAGCACCTGAGTACTTGAGACTCATTGCAAAAAGGAGGCCCTCATCATAAAGCAGTCATTTACACAACAATTAAAGATGGTAGAATTTAGTGGCATTTATTTTTCAACACTAAATGCAACAGCCAGTGGAGTGAGAAGTGATAAATCTGATACAGCCTCATTGCCACAGCACCTGACATCCCCTCCAAAACGCAAATGTCCCCACTGCAATAGTGGGTGCCTGTTGGAGAGACCCCCTCAGGATGCCTGAAAGGCCTGAAAGCTCAGAACTCGACAACAAGGGTTGTGCTTGCTGCAGGCTGCTGTGGGTTCAGAGAAAGGCACAGGGGACTCTTTTTCCAGAAGAGGGGGAAAACAAGTGCAATGAAACTGATTTTACTGGCGTTGTTGCAGCAGAACCTGCAATTTAGCACCTTGGCAGCACAGCCACGAGTAAATCAAACAACTGATGTCTTGTTTCAAGAGAACATAAAAGGGGCTTTTGTTAGGCAAAACAACAGGATACATCTTTTTCCCTTCTGTGCTATATGAATATCCTCTCACTTTCATGATGCTTGGATCAGGCTTCAAGGGGCAGCTGGGCCACCCTACTCAAGGACACACTTGGGGCTGCTCCTTCCCAGTGACCCACAGCCACCCATGAGGTTTCCAGATCTGTTTTACACCATCAGCCACAACAGAGAATGTTCTCATACGCGTGGAATAAATAATTTCCCATTTAATCCTGCTAATTATTTACACATCTTACGGTAGGGAGAGCCACTGGGGGAATCACACACTTCACAATTAGTTTGATTATCCGCCTTGATGAATGGCAAAAGCCCATCTGAAGCAGAAACAGAGGGGTTATGAAGCCTGGTCTTTGGAAGAGAAGGGCGAAAATGACAGTATTGACATTTGCAAATTCTGGATCTACCACCTAACTCTGTCAGGGACTTCTCTAGCTTGGAACAAGTGAATGTGCACTCCAAGCCCCTTCGAGCTGAACAGCAGCACAAAGACCCACTCCTTCCACCTCTGCCTTGTCAGCTGAGACAGCAAATGCTTTGGGCAGAAAACACCTCTTTCTATGTGCTTGGCACCCCTGGAAGCCTGACACCACCACTGTCACCCAAAGCCTGGGCTGTATCCACACCCCCCACTTACCAGCCACCACCTGTAGCTGTCTTCTGGGATCAAGGCATTTTGTGAGGTCAGGAAAGGTTGCATAGTTGAGTTAAACCTCTGATCGAACCAGAGGGAATGTCCCAGCTCCGCAATGCACGTGCGACAGCTGCAAGGTCTCCTGGGGTACTTGAAGAGTTTCTGTACTTGCTCTGAAAACTGCACGACGAGATGTCGGGGGTCCCAGGTGGTCGTGGTCACCTGGTGTGTGTAGTTCAGCAGGAACGACGTCACCGTGATGAGCAAAAAGGCGAAGGTGAACATTTTCACATTCCTCCTCCTCACCACGACCATCTTTGCCCCTCGGGTTCTGCCCCCACCGCTGGCTGAGAGCAGCGCAGGGTCCAACGTAAGGCAACAAGGAAAGGCAGCAGCAGGTGCCTGCCAGTTACCACCCCAGGCTGAACTGATTGACTCCACTACTTCCAGCCATAAGGGAGAAGCTTCATCTTCCCCAAAGGGGTTAAAAAAGGACAAGCTGGGTATTTCCTTTCACCTTCTCACAGTGTTCCAATGTTCCTTCCCACCTCTCTGTGTCCTGTTGCTAACCTCTCCTGGTGAGGGTTTACTGAAGATAGACCCTCATCTTTCTGCATACAGAAATTAAAACTCAGGTTTTGTGTGTGAGAGCAAGCCATGCATTAAAACAAGCAAATTGTAGAAAGAATTGTATTCTTTTTCTTGGAATTTAATTCTTGAAGGATCGCATCATCTGGGGTTGTACATTCCGTCAGAGAGACATGCTCCAATGTCCATTTAAGCCATGGAGAGAAGTTTGCAACCTAGGGACACACAGGCAAAAAAGGAAAAAAATGGTCAGGTTTATTTTTTTTTGTTTTTTTTTTTTTTCATTCCTCCCAACCCAATTTCTCTGCTTTTCCCTCCCCATCCCAGAACTTCTGATCAGGTCAGAGCCCTCGAAACAGCAGCCCTGGCTTCAAGCTCTGCTCCAGTATTTGCACAATGAGGAGTGTGAGGGTGAAATTTTGGAAAGGGCAGAGCATCGACCTGTGGACATAGAGTCTCTTTGTATTGAATCAGCCTCCTGGCTCTGCTCCGGCCTTATTTGTATTACAGTTTGTAGCTATTTGAATGACAATGAGTCACCTCTCTCCTTCAGGCTGACCTTGATAGCCACAAGATATGCAGCAAAGTATTCATAACTCAGAGCAGCTGAACAGCAAGCACCCGGCTAAGGAGGGAGGAGCAGAATGGAGAGGAAGATGAATCAGTCCTTTTCTCTTTCTTTCCCCAGCCAGCTTAATTTCTTAAGGATTGGGAGTGTATTTGAGATTAGAGAAAGCCAAGCAAAACCAGCTCATATGTCCTGGGACAAACAGGGGAACTCAAAGTATAAATGGCCTTTGTTTCACAAGGAAAATTGCTCTTTTTTCTGTCAAGGAAAGGTAGGTGATAGCAGCTTGACCCCAACCTAGACAGAGAGGCACGGAGCTGCTTTGGAGGTACAGAGGGACCCAGAGCTGCTCTCCCTTCCCCTCCTGGTGTCCCCTGCCTGGCAGCAGTGATTTAAATAAGTTTTTAAAAGTCATAAAATTAATCCCTTCATCCTACAGTATTTTGTGGGAATGCCATTGTGGGACAGGCATTGTTTAGTGGGAAGAAAAACACATTGTTTATAAAACTTCAGATGTTTACAAAAAGTCCCAAAGGTGCCATTGCTTAAATAACACTCTTTGTTTTGTTTGGGTTTTTTTTTTTTTTTAAGGTAGGAAAAAAATCAGAGAAGCAACCATGCCAGAATGTGTGCAACTTATGAACAGTGAGAGAAGTCTCATTCCCTTCTCAGCTGCAGGCTTCAGACCAGCAAAGAGCCAGCAAAACTGCAACTGTTACCATGAAACCTCATCATTTTAACCCATTTCTGTGCATGGCATTGAGGCAGGACCCCCCTCACTGCATCACCCAAAAGTGCTGTTTATCCAGACAGGAGGGAAGTGCAGCTGCAGCATCCCCAGCTTTCCTGCTGGCTCCTCTCCTGGGGATCTGCGAGGAGCTGCCCCAGGCCAAACCGCTTTTCCACAGGGTTTGACACAGTGCCTTGGAAACTGCTTGGATTTTAGAGGTGGTGTGTAAATATTTACAGAGTCCCATGCAGCCAGTTCTGAAAACAGGAACCTCAGACCTCGTTTTTAAGCCTTTGCCCCAGGTTTCTCCTCCTCAGCACGTGATGGGCAGCATGTGCCCTTCAATTAGCTGCTGTTTGCCAAATGCCTCGAGATTTATTTTAAGTCTGGCCCCTCCACAAGCATTTATAGGAGCTCAAGGGCTGACAAGTGGGTCAGGCTGGATAACAAAGGGCTTTATTAACCCCATCTGCTTGGGCTCCCTGCACCACTAAATCAGGGAGCCATCCTGCATTCACTTTAATGTTGCAGAGGGAAGTTTTTACACTCACCAGAAATCTTCTGAAGTATTCCCAGGTAAAATTCAGGAATCCCAACCTTAGAGACGTGATGGGGATGCTGCCACTGTGCCTTGGAGAGTCAGAAAAGGAGCTTAGAGAACAACTCCAGTGCACAGCCCCATCCACAGCAGCTGCTCTCTGCGCTGCAGAATGGCCCCAAACACGTTTGCTTTCCTAGCCTGGATGTAGTTGTGAGTCTAAACAAAAACACAGCCTCTAACAACCCCGAAAACATGCTGAATCCCAGAAGCAAATTGATTTTCCATTTATGGAGTGGATAATTCAAGGGCTGTAATGCTGGAGGGTCAACCCCCCACTGCTGTCAGTGCTGGGCCAAGTCAGTGTTTGTAAACACAGCTCCTGCTCTTCTGTTGGATTTTTAAGAGGAGAAGGGAGAGGGATTATCCAGTCTTTCTTGGAAAAGCCTATATAATGGAGTATTGTTGATAAAACAGTTCTGACCTCCAAAACAAGCACCAATTTCGCCAGATTTATTTATTTATTGTAACTCAGTTAAGTTTAAATTTATATTTATAACTCCTGGGCGAAGAAACCCAAACCCAAACCAGTGTTTACACAGTGGGCTACAATGTCTTCAAATTCCTCAAATTTCTAATCATCCCGATTTTTTAGCATGTGATGGGAAGGTAAAAAAACAGAGTTCCTAAGGCCCTTTTTCCTTGTGCATATGAAAACTGGATACTCTGTTTTAATTCTTACTACTTACAGTTTCCTCTGAATGTTCATGCTTCCTATAGATACTTATGATAGAAATATATATACAAATATATACACACATGCACACAAACACATATACATATATACATACATATATACATACATACATATATATATATATATATACTCTGACAGAAAGGCTCCAGGGACTATATATCTAGATTTAGGGCCTGAGGAAATGGATGACTGAAATGAATGTAAAACTTTTTTTCTTTTTTTTTTTTGTGTTCAGTGTGACTTGGAGCTTTTTTTTTTTTTATTTATTTAGTTCTTAAAACACCTGGAAGATCCAACTCAGACATTACTTTTATTCTTCACATCATCTTGTACCACATCTCAGACTATCTCTGTGTCTGTCTCCCTCCCTCTGCTCAGACAAGATGCATAAATCTTTGCAAAAACGTTTCCACAGGATTCACCAAGGTAGTGGGAACTGGAAGGTCAGGGACTGGTGTGGGAAACCACGCAGGGATGCCAACCCCAGCTGTTGGGAATGTTTCACTTCTGGATACTACTTGTGATCGTTAAATTAAGCCATTACAAGTAGCATGATACCAGCCACAGTCCTTATCACCATCCCTGGCATGACCTCGGCCTTAGCACATCTGTGAACGGCCTATTTTGTCCTCAGACCCAGAAACAATTTCTGGGGACTTAAGGTAGGGAGATTTTAGTGCCCAGCCCTCTCCCAGCTACAGTCCCCTGAGAGATAAGCAGAGCTTAGCACTGCATGCCTGCAGCTGTGCCTGTGCACAGAGATCCCAGCTCAGACCAGGCAAGCAGCAGGTTAAGCTACCTTAAGTGATTGGGTGCTTAAGGTCTTATTTCTGGTCAGGATTTTGCCTGCTACCTTCCCACTCCCCCTTCTTTTAACCGTGTCATTGTCCCCATGAAAGGCACCTTTGTGCACCCTGGGGCTGTTTATTTATGCTGATAATACCCAGTGATGTGCAGTGCAGGGAAAATGCAAAGGGTCATGTCCTGGGAACAGCAGAGAGGCAGGTTCAGAAGAAGAGACAAGTTCCTCCAAACTCTGTCCTGAGTGCAGAATTGGGTCCAGGGTGATTAAATTGTTTTGACAGTCGAGCTTAATCCTCTGTCTACATTTAATGTTGTAAAAGATACCAGGATCAATCAATTGTGATTGTCATCATTGTCTTCTCGCGTTTTAGAAAGAAGGAAAGAAGAGCTTTTTTTTTGCTTTTGTTTTTCTTTTTCTCTCCTCTTCCAAGATAGACTTTATTTGCATTGTAAACTCACAATATGAAGAATGTCCCTGGTCCCCTGCCAATCTGGTAATCAACAAAGATAAAAACACATCAGTTCAATGGCCTAATATAAAGCAATTATTAACACCTTAAGGAAATATTTTTCTTTACAAATCCACTTATAAATGCAATTTATTCTCACTGCACTTGTCAGGTACTTTGACAAAAGCTCATCTGCACACCCACAAAGGAGCACAGAAAGAAAAGGGGAACCTAAATAATACTCTGCTGAGCTGCTCCCAGGCCCATCCCAGGAGCCATCAACTGCACCAGCCCAAAGGAGAACCTGACACAAGAACTCAAAGAAGGGGAATCCTGCCTGCACCCCTCCCAGGGCTGGCCCTGCACAACCTCAGCCTCAGGCATGAAACTCACCCAGGTGAGTCAGCTCTGCCTTTGGGACTGAGATACGTTGCCATGGGACAGATTATGGGGCAGATACAGGGCTTGAAGGGCATTTGGGCATTACACAAGGTCAGCCACACAATATTAGCACAATGGTTATTTTTTTTAAATTTCTTTTAATGGATGAGACTTAGACAAAATGCATGAAGAAAATAATAATGAAAAAACATTGAGAAAAAAATCACCATACTACTACCACTCATCCCCCCACACTGTAAATGTCCCAGTACTTTGGTGTTGGGCCCTTTTTTGATGCTTACTTTCCTAGCAAAGAAGTGCTTTGTCCCAGCACCACATTGAGGAGATCTTTGTTAGCCCAAGTTAGATGCTGATGGTTCAGGATCCAGCTTTTCTGGTCTGTAACTCACATTAAAACCCTGGTGTGAAACACACTCTCAAGTTTGAAGTTGCCAGCATTTTCCAGACACAGCATGTCAGGCAGGAGAGCACAAAGGCAACAGGGAACAGCAGCATCCCGGCACGGAGACATTGCCAGTGCTCCACGCAGGGCTTGAGAAGTTCAAAGGTCCCAAAATCCTTTAGACTCAAAACTCACATATCCACCTGCCCAGTCAGAATCTGGGAAAGGACAGTGACCTGCTGCAGCTCTCTCATGACTGATGGTGGCCACCACACAACTGTTGAACATCCCACAGTATTTTACAGCTGGAAACTCTACACTCAAAGGAGTAAGTTCGAGATTTGCTGCAATTTTGTCTTCAAGAGGATGTGCTGTGCTAGAAAGGCCTCAGCAGCAGAACTGCAAGTGCCCATTTTCAGAAGCACAGCTCAGATTCCTGCCCTGTAAAACCTACAGAGATTAAGGAGTTTCTCAGCTAAGCCACTGACAGCTACAATGTTATAAATTTGGCAACACCGACAGTATGTCCCTAAGCATCCTTTCTGCCATTTGAGGACTTTTTTCCTGTCCACACTTCTTGTGAGCAACTACTTGAGCAACCCATGGTCTCAAAGCCCTGGCCTGGGAGGTTAAATCTTGCCTTACTGTACCCACAAGGGCCCACAGCAGCCGTGAAAGATCTCGTTCTAGGACAACAAAAAGCACGTCCCTGGAAAAACACACATAAATTCACACCCCAGGTCTGTGCTAGGCCTGGAGATAAACAGTGGAGGGAACTGCTTCACTCCAAACCACAGGCTTGTCTGCCCTACCCAGGCTCATCACCGCTTGCCTCCCCCTGACTGGAGCTGGCTGACATTTAGAAAGAAACATTTCATTGGTCTGACACCTCACCAGAGACCTCTGAGCTTTTGCTACGTGAGACAGAATGTGAATTACAGGACAGCCTGGCAGACAGTCAGAGCTGAGCACAGGGAGTGAGTGTGAATCTTAACCAGATGATGCTGGGACCCCCTGTCAGACCTCTGCTCCATGTCCTTCAGCTCCAGCAGGTCAGTCCCACCAAGCATTGAAAGCTTCGTGGAGACATGCCAGGGTGCTACCTGTGCCCCAGCACAGCCTCTGCCACTGCAGCCTGTTCCCTGCTCTGGCAGGCAAAGGTGAGCCCTGCCCTTACAGGGCACCAAAAGCCAGCACATGACACAATTTTGGAAAAGCACAAGCTGCCACATCCCTTTCCATCCATCCATCCATCCATCCATCCATCCATCCATCCATCCATCCATCCATCCATCCATCCATCCATCCATCCATCCATCCATCCATCCCTTAGTTCCATTATGGATTCCATATAATTCCTCATCCCTGCAAGTGTTCAAGGCCAGTCTGACTGGTCTAGTGGAAGGTGTCCCTGCCCGCAGCACAGGGGGGGTTGGAACTAGATGATCTCTAAAGTCCCCCCCAACACAAACCATTCTATGATTAATTAAAATCATATTGTGTTTTGTCTCTCAGAGCTCACTGGCTCCTTTCTCCTGTCCATCATTACATCCTCACAGAGATGGCATATGTGCTGCTGTCCTGTGTGCTCACAGACAGAAAGGCAGACCCAAGTCTCACCTGCCATTTAATCAGGAAGAAAATGATCTGTAACTCTTCTGCCCCATCACTGACAATGCTGAGAGGCATAAATCTATTTGATTGCCACTGTCAAATGGCATCACAGCATTGAAATCAGGCAAGGTAGTTGGTATATTGCTCTCAGATTTATAAAAATGTCCACTCCAAGCAACTCCAACTAATCGTATCAACATTGCCTGGAAAACAAAAGCATTCAGGAACATTTAAGCCATGAGAAAAAGTAGCTTCAGAAAAATTTGAATGCAGCAGCTCCTCCATGCTTCTTGAATGTAAAGCCAGCTATTGGGCAGTGTTTCATCCATCACAGTGAATAGAAGAAAAACTGGAGATGGTTTATGGAGCGTAACCTGCACAGCATTTTAGGTGCCAGTGATCTGAAAAAAAATCATTACCCACTTGTGGGTGATTATTATCAGTGAGCAGTTTGGCAGCAGGCTGGGGCTGGCCAGGTCAAAAGGGAATCTCCCTACTGGTACTCTGACACAGCCTGCCCTGCCTACACACGTAACAGGTCTGTGAGGTCAAGGTAAGCAAGCACCTTTTTGTGTTAGATGTGTATGGGATCAACAGAAACTTGGGTGGAGAATTTTCCTTCTGTTGCCTCAAAATAAATATTTATCTTGGCAGACTTCATCAGGCTTGTTGCTGAGTGGTCTGGAAATGAAAACTCCCTTGTGGTGTTTGAAGAAAGAGCTGGAGGATCTGGCTTGGAAAAGGTCATGAGTATGAGGCTGCCCTTATCCTTGGGTGTGGAGAATTGCCATCCCTGCCACCTCCCACCATGGTGAAGACATTCCTTCCTCCACTACATCCTCCTCCCTTGCATTCCAAGAGTTCATGCCTGCAAAGGCTGGAGAAACCACAGTGCCAACACCCAGGATTAATTGTGCTGTCTTCCATGGGCTACACTCTGTACTCATGACTTCAAGCCAAGTGGGAAATTTGGCTTTGAATGGGACTGCAAATGCCATGAAAGATTATCTGGCTCCAAAACCTCCTTCATGAGGTTCAACAAGGGCAACCCCAGGTATCAATACAAGATAAAAAGATTGAGAGCAAATTTGAGGAGAAGGATCTATGAAGAACAGGCTGAGACAGCTGGGATTGTTCAGCCTGGAAAAGAGAAGCCTCTGGGGGAACCTCAGAGTAGTTTCCCTGTGCTTAAAGGGGCCTTTAGAAAGGTAGGGAGAGACTTTTTAGTAGAGCCTGTAGTGACAAGATAAGGCAAAATGATTTTAAACTAAAAGATGGCAGATTTATACTAGATACAAGGTAGAATATTTTACAGCGAGAGTGGTGGAACACTGGAACAGGTTTCCCAGAAGGGTGATTGATGCCCCTCCCTGAAAGTGTTGGAGACCAAGTGGGATGGGACTCTGAACAAAATTATCTAGTTGAAGATGCCCATGGCAAAGGGCCCCATTGGACTAGAAAATCTTTGAGGGTCCTTTCCAACCCAAACTCCAATTCTATGATTCTGTGACTCTAAGAATAAAAATGCTGATGATCCATTCTATTATCCCAATAAAATTTCCTCCTATTTGATTAATATCATGGTCCCTACCACCATCTCTTCACACAGCACCTGACTTCCAGCCTTAAAAGAGGAGGTGAAAGGAGGGTTTGTGGTGAAGGGAAAAGGTGGGGAAAGCCCAGCTCCCTCAACTGGTGGCACCAGCTCTGCAAGGATGGCATTCACCTGGGTATCACTTATCATTCAGAAACACATGAATGTCTGGGGCCGTGGAGATAAACTCATGATCAATTTATTTCCACTGGGAACCATAATGTGAGTAAGTCACTGTTTATATAATGGCCTTTTGTTACTGCAGCCAGGCTTGGTATCATGCCAAGTTCAGTAAAGGAAAGCACACTGGTAATGCACCGCATCTTGCCAGTGGGAGCTTGGTCTTAAGTTTTCCAGGTCATTACGGTGCCAAGGGAGCACTCAGCCTCATCTTCATACCAGGAAACAACCATGAGATAAACTGGGAGAGGCCAGGGAAAAGGCCTGAATTTGTTGATGAATCCAAACCTAACATGCAGCTCCACTGCTGACCTGTTTATGGTCCATTCCTCTAGTTCAATCCTCAATTCAAGCATTTTCAGGACAAAATAGGAGCACTGGGAGCACTGTCCAGCCAAGTTGTGAACAGTAGCATTTATGGCCAAGAGGTTGGAGTCTGCCAGGTCAGCCAGGGGTGTGTTGAAAAACAACAGTGGAAAAATAAGCTGCTGGTCAGAATGTCTTCCACAGCCCCCGTCTTGCTAGAAAGTGATTTTGGAGGAGCCCCACTGCTTTGCACACACTCCATTAATCAGAAAATGGCACCTCTGCTTCCCTGGGGTTACTTCATTTTCTTTTATATATTCCAAATCCCCTTTCCTGCAGACACACTGATGTTTTAAATAGCAAATATATTGTTACAAGTTCTTTAAAAAATACTCTTTTCCTTCCTTATCCTGTAGTTTGCAATGCTGGACAGACACATAGGTTTAACCCACTGGATGAGAACTTTTCTGTGGTGGGCCAATATTCATCATGGGTTGGGATGGGAATTTTTTGGGCTGCACACCAAGAGTCCAAAGCTGGGACAATGAAAAGAATAAGTCTGTGGTGAAAATCCTAAACTAAAATTCACTCACTCACTAAAATTTATTCACTCTATGTCTGTGAATTGCTCTACTTCAAAGAGTTCTTTAAGAACATCCAAGCAGACAACTGGACACATAAAAATTGCTCTTTGATTCCTGTTGACAAACTTTGATAGCAAAGTCCATGGTGGACAGACTGCCCTGGTGTTTCCACATCCTTCCCATGCCATTACCTGATTTGTAGGCTGTGATCAAAGCTCTGCTACTCTTTGCTTGGAAAAGAAGAGTTATCAAAGGGATTGCCAGGATACCTATGTGTGTTTGAACCTAGAATTTTTAAGTGGTTCATGATATGACAAGTCTAGAATTGGAGCTGGTAAGGAGTTTCTCCTTAATTAAAAAAAAAATAACAAAAATTTATTTTTATTTCTGTCTTGTTTCAAATCAGTTTGTCAAAATTAAATCTATTTTTCATCTTGAATTGCAGTATTAAGAAATTTTCAAAAAGAAGTGTCTTTGACATTTTAAATGAAGAAATCTACTTTTCTTTTTGCAAAAGCCTTTTCTGGAAAATGTGTAACTTTTGGAAATTAAAGGAAAGCAAAATATTTAGAAATTCAAAATAAAACAGAAACACCACTACCAATCTCCAAATATAAAGCACCAGTGCACTCCTTTTACTCCGTGTAAAAGAAAGGAAAATAAAATCACCTCTTATTTTTACTTTTAGCTTCATGTTGGGATGATTGTGGATTGTTTTTAAAGTCTTGCTAATTCACCAAAGACAGTAAGAAAACTACTTTCATGTAATTCAAATGCACAGTGACTAATTAATGATAGCAGCAGTAGTAGAAACAGATGCAAACTAAAACTACTGAAAAGTGAATCCTGGAGCTGCATTTGTTTTAATTTTATAGGATTACAGGTGAGGAGATAGGATTATTCCAGACTATAGAATACTCTGAACTAAAGGTGTGCAGTGGGCTGACCCTGTCTGGATGCCAGGTGCCCATGCTGGACATAGGGGCAGCTTCTGGCAGCATCTTACAGAAGCCAACCCTGTAGCCCCAACCCAAATCCCACGACCAAAACCTGGCCATGCAATCCCAATACAAAATGGAACCCAACCACAGGTGTTTTGCTACACCATCTGTGAGTATCCAGCTCAATTCACCAACCTGTTCCTTGGTTAAAGCTGTAGGGAACTGTATGTGGCTATAAATACAGTTGTTCGTGACACCAAAGAATGCGTTGTGAGAAACATTAATTTCTGATATTAAGAAAGTGATTAATGCACTGCAGGGGATGTCATGGCACTACAATTCCGAATGCCAAGAAAGATTAGATTAGTAATGATGCTAATATTGATGATATTGTCAATAATCCCAAAACTCTGGGAAAATCTAGGAGAAATGTTTCTATGCCCATGTGAGCACCTCTGACTCTCTTTGCTGGGATTCCTGCCCTGAAGCAATACCAAGCAGCTGCTGGCACTGTGGGGCTCTTAACTGGAGCTCAGCTGATGGGATCCTCGTTAAACCAACAGCATTTCTCTTGCAATCAATGGCTGCATCTGACACAGACTGCATTAAACATTTATTCATCGGGCAGACTGAGTTCGCTCTGGCGAAGATTTAATGACACCACAGGGATTTTCTCATTCATTAACCTGGGATTTACATTTAGTCTTCATGGTGCTACAAAGGTGTCAAACTACCCACAATTAAATTCAGAGGTGTTTTAGCATCTGTGCATAGTCTGGACCTGGCACTCACTGCAAACCTTGCAAGAACAAAATAATACTTCCAAGTTTTTCATCTACTGTGCACACTATGATAAGTCTGGCAGCCACAGAAAGTTTACAAGAAGTCTATAAATAATACAATAAAATATATTAGAGATATAAGTAACACATTTGATAATTCATATCCTGTGTTACAAGGCAGAATTACAAAGCCATTAGGCAACCACTTTAATTGATTGATCATTTATGTCCCTAATAGGTGTACTTGACCTATTTGGATCCAGCTGCACTGTGCGCTCTTGCTACCAGCCCAGGCATCACCCAGCCTCTGTGTGTGAGGTTCCCATTCCAGCTTTTGCCCTGCATTTACAATAGAGGTGACAGTCAAGAAAGAAATAAATGATTCAGGCTGCCTTTCATCCAGAGGACTGCTAGATCTCAGGTTGTCTCTGGTACCTGATGGATACAAGCAGCTGCCCAGAGCAGGGCACATGAATATGGCCCTTTAGCACACCACTGGTGGAAGCTTTGCTCTGAACTATGTGGGAGCCTGGGTACAGAAAAACCACAGGGCTTCAGCAAAGAAGAAATATTGTCTACTTGTCTGAACTTTTTTAAAGTGTTTTTAGAGAAACAAAGATTAGCATACATCAAAGTGGCACACAAAAAGCTTCCCATAATCCTGAATTTGAAAATATGTCAAGAGCTGCATGCAAAATGGATTTGCATACATCAGAGCTGCACATACAGCACTCAGCTGGGCATCCTGAACTGCATTAAAAATGGTAATACTGAGGTTTTGGATGCTGATAATTGAATGCTGGAGAAACACACACAGACATGCATGTAACTATGGCATCTTTTCCACTTGTCTTACTTAGATGGCTAAAACATAAACAGGGAGCAATCCTTGAATATTTAAGATTTTCCTCATTGAAAGAGAAATTCAAAGTATCACTTAGCCATGCAGAAATAATTAGCAGAGGAAGCTTCAATTAATTCAGAACTTAATTTTTCAATTCTAAAATGGCATCATTGATTTTGTAAAAGGAGAAATTTTAACACAAGAAAGTGGTAACCAATTCAATATTGTTTTGGTCTTGCTCTCTGCAGTGCTGCCAGCATTCCACCTAGAAATCAATCTGTAGCAGGCCAGATGCTGTGGAAATATCAGCCTGAATTTAAGAGAATTTATCCTGACTTTATCCTTTTACCTATGACAAAGAGTGGAAGAGGGGAGATCTCTGTCCTTTGGGCTCCTGATTATTGAATCAGGATGGGGAAGCCCTAGCTGCTGACTTTTCCCCAATAATACTTTCCAGCATCTTCCCAGTTAGTGACACATTAGAAAACCAAGAACTTCTTCTTGTGCATCAACAAAAGACAAACACCAGTCCTACACGGGCTGGTTTGGTGCTTGTCAGAAACCTCAGCTTTAGCCTCAGTGTCACTCTCCTGAAGTGACCATAATTGTAAGAGCCCTTTGTCAGCACAAAACCCACAGCAGGGCAACATCTAAAGCTAAATTCTGTCCTTGGGTTCAAGATCACACCTCCATTCAAACACTGAGAACAGGATCCCACACTCACTGCAATATCCTTTCCCCACCTAAATCATCCCTCCATTTTCAGTGGGACAGGGAAGCTTTCCTTTGGGACTGCAAGGTTTTGTGCATATGACTATTGCAATGAATGTGGGATCCTGCTCTCATTCCAATGGAAAATTTAATGGTAACTTTTAAAGTGGAGTTTATGAAAATGTCACCACTTGCTCTGGAAATAAAGCTCCTGGCAAGTTTTAATGGGCACACTGTTAAAAACTAATAGTCCCCAGTGACCACAGGCAGCAGAGCCCTGGGGTTTTGGGTTTTCTCTTAAATGAGCCACCAATTTGTGTGCAAAAGCTTGCTTTAAAAGTGGCAGCTACAAGATTTTTGTTTGTGTTTTGCCTTTATTAAGGAAAGGAAAAAGAAACTTTTAATTAAAATCTCTCTAAGATTTGCAAGGAAATGTATACCAAGAAATTCTGGGAAATGCACTGTTCTGCTTGGCTTGGTTTTAAACGGCGTAATGTGAGTTTTTAGTCTTCTTATACTACGCCTTTCTTGCTCAAAAATAAAAAGTGAATGATGAAAAATAATGACAGCATCCAAAGGGAAATCATTCCAAACAGAACTTACACATTCCCAGAGGAGAACTGACCTATGACTTCTTATGGAGGAGAAGGCTGAAGGGCACCATTGTTTTTAATTTCCTCTAAAATGAGATGTGACTTCCCAGCCCCAGAAGTGTTGTCACACTCAGCTACAGGGGGATGATCCAGTACTTGGTAATTGCTGTTGCTGGGGAGTTTCCATCCTCAGGAAAAGAGAATGGATACCAGGGGTTGCTGTCCCACAGTGGATTGCTAGATCTTTGTTTGAAAGATGATGAAGTTTCCAAGTTTCCAGTTCTCAGCATCACTGGTGCCAGGATGTTTCCAAACTTGCAGCTGATGGAAATTGTTCTCATTTTCCAGCCTCCTGTATTTCTTGTTTCTGAATTTCATTGCCCCTGCCCTGGTTTATGTGCATGGCAGATTTGGTGCATCTCTCATTTCCTCAGTGAGGAAAGTGCAGAGATGCTCACAGCGACAGCACCCAGCACATGGAGGCAAAGTGATCTTTCCTGAGTTTTACAAATACCTTCAGTCATTTCTGTTCATGGAGCTACCAGCCAGAACAGTGGCCAAGGACAAGACTGTTCACCCCTCAGAGCCCCTGGGAGAGGTGCAGCTCCTGGCTGACACCCGAAACTGAGACGGTTTGGCTTTAATCCCGGACATTTGTTCATAGACTCGTGGGAGGCTCAGCTGGGTGAGGTGCTGAGAGGTTTCCTCCCATGCAAAGGCAGTACCAACCAGTCACATATGACTAATAGAGGACTTTTTAACTCCTTCCCCACAAACAACCAGTACAGGAAGTTCTCTTACCTCTCCTAAGTGATTTGTTATCACTACCAGATCATAAGACAGGAGCAAAAAATGTGTTTCCCCAAACTCTCATTTAACAGTCTTAAAGGACTGAAAAAAGAGATTGAAAGAAGCCCAGTGTGGAGATGGAATGCTGTGCTGCCATCCTCTCAGTCCTGAATAAAAACCAAACTCTTTGGGATCACCTCAGAGCATCATCCCCCTTCAGAGTCTATGAGCTGAAGCTGCACCCTGGCTTGCACAGCAGTGCAGGGGGCAAGAATTACAGAATCACTCAGGTTGGAAAAGACCTCTGAGATCACAGGGTCCAACAGCTAAGCCAGGACTGTCAAGTCATCACTAAACCATGTCCCCAGGTGCCACATCCTTGAATGTTTGAATATTTTCAGGGATGGTAATTTCCTTACTTCTCTGGGCAGCTGGTTCCAATGTTCAACAGTCTTTGCGGTGAAGAAATTTCTCATAATATCCAATCTAAACATACCTCTAAACATGCCCTGGCACAGTGTGAGGCTGTTCCTTCTCATTCTATCTCTTGTTACTTGGGTGAAGAGACTGACCCCCATCAGACCACCTCCTTCCAGGGAGCTGTAGAGCAAGTCTCCCCTCAGCCCCCTTTTCTCCTGACTAAATGAACCCAAAAGGAAATGTCCCCCTGATTTTAGATACAGGCAGCATGGGAAATAAGCTCAGCCTTATTTATAGGACATGACTCTGTGCTGGGAAAGATAGGGAAAGTCCTGGGATGCCATGGTCCAGGCAGTCAGGGGGGAGGAGCAGGTAGAGTAGGCAGACTGCACACAGACATCTGTACAGAGCCCACAGAGACAGCAGGGGCCACACTGCACTTCAGGGAGACTGATTCTGCTCTCATGCACCTACCAAAATGGCTAAAATGTGTTTCATAACTTTCCTTCCTTTCCTTCATCCTCACCTTTTTACTTCAAGGTAACGGAAGAAACAGGAGAAGGTACACGGAAAGAGGATTTGCCTGGATTAGCAGGGAGCAGGAAGGGTCTGGGAGCAGGTTTAGTGACTGCTGACAGGGCTTACTGCTGGAATTAACCCCTATATGAGTCACGCTGCTCTGTGCAAGGAGGACAGGAGGCACACAGGGATGTCCAAACTTCTGCTGGTCTGAACCAAACCAACTTCCCACCGAGATAAAACCCTCTTCTATGGCAAAGGATAAAAAATGAGAGGGACATCGCCCATCTTCCTCCCCACAGCTTTTATTAGAATCGTGGAATGGTTTGGGTTCAAAAGGACCTTTAAAGGACCTTTAAAGACTAGTCCAAATGCACTGCAATGAGCAGGGACATCTTCAACAAGATCAACTTCCTCAGAGTCCCATCCAACCCAACCTTGAAAGTTTTCAGGGATGGAGCATCTACAACCTCTCTCAACACCCTGTGCCAGTGTTTCACCACCCTCCTCATAAAAATTTCTTCCTTATATCTACCATTACCTCTTGTCCCATTCCTACAGGCCCTTGGAGGTGTTTGGTGACTTCTCCAACTCAAAAAAGTAGGGCTGGATCTGCAATAGCATCCATGGGGTGAAACATGACTTACAGCTCAACTTGTTCAACACAAGCAGAATAAAACCAGGATTTGCTTTCAGAAACAACTTTACAAAACCCATGGAGGTGAGCTGCACATTTGGTGGTCAGGCTCCCCAGCACTGTCATAGCAGACAGAGCAAATGAAGAAATTTTTGCAGCCCTACCTGTGCTACTGGGCAAGAATAAAGCTCCTTTATGCTCAGATACCTGTCAACAACATCCCCCCTGTGCAGATGAGGTTCCTGTGGGTGATACCTGCCCCAAGCCCAGACAGTGCAGCTCTGTGAGAGCACATGTTCTCCTGTCCCCAGGCTATCCAGTCCTCCTTTGGCTTGACAAGTGTTGCACGTTACTTCAAGTTGGCCAGACATCTTTGAATGAGTGAAAAAATACCAAGCTAATTAAGAAATGAAAATAGAGCTATCTTCCTGATGAGCAAGCAAAGAAAGAAAAGTCCTAATAGTGCTAGAAAAAAAAAAAAAAAAAAAAAAAAAAAAAAAAAAAAAAAAAAAAAGAAAAAAAAGCGCCAGAATTGAAGTGACAGAATTACAGAATTCAGGTGGCATTTGTGGCTGTGCAATGACAAACAAGTAACAGCCAAAGCACTCACTGCTTCCATTTGTGATACTCCACATGAGATGTTTGGGGTATGAGTTTCCAGAGACACTGAGAATCCACACCTCACTGTTTTCCACAAGTTTTGCCATTCAGTGTCCCCAGGCAGGCAGAGCAGAATCCTTCAGGATTGGTTTGCTGTTCCTCAGACTGAATCACACAGTTCACCCGTTTTCAGCAACATCCAGCTTTGCTCTGACAGCATCTTTTGCCACATTCATGCACGGACATCACACCCCTCCCAGCTGACACAGGCCTGGCTTCCTTACTGTTTACAAAGCTCTTTGGGGAGGCATCACAGAGATGGACTGATCACCTCTGGCTTTATTTCCTGACCCACTGAGGTTCACTTGCTGTGGGAGGTGAACCCCTTGGAGGGGAAGGTGGCACAAAACAAGCAGGTTATTCAACCCCCATGACAACTCTCCTCACAACAAGCCCTTTTTTTTGGTAATGCCTCCAAATACCACCATACATAAGATATGCTGATGCCAGCTCTGCTTTGCAGATGTGGAAGGGGTGAGTGAGCCTGCAGGCATCCATCTTATTCTCACCATTACAGAGCTTGAGGTAGAAATGTAACTGGCTCCCTACTCCACTTCTTCCCTCTCCCAGAGCTGCTCAGCCCTTTGACAGTAAATCATCAGGAATGGGAAGCTGGTGCAGTAGCAGACTCATTACTTTGCCCTCTGCAGCCCCTTTACACGTCCAACCTGCAGCTTTTTCAGGGCTGTGTTTCAGCCTCTGAACACTTGTTAGGCAGCCATCCCTGCCAGGGGTAAAAATTAGTTTAAGATGGAGTTGGCTACTGTTCCCATCACTCTTTGCCAAGTCTGATGCCTCCCTCAGCAGATTTCCTGGCATAGCTGGACTGAAGGAGAAGCACCAGCTGTGCAAAGGCTACTGATAAGGGCCATTTAGTTTACAAATGCATGGGTATGTAAATGCATACCTTAGCACTAAGCAAGTGATGGGCAATTCAAGCCATAAAATTATGTTTCAAAGCTTCTTTGGTCCAATTCACACCCTTGTGTATGTGATTGTGGCAAGTGGAGCTGAGTTCCATGTACAACCATTGTATGGAAATGCTGCACCCCACGGGCACTGCTGGCAGTGCAAACCTGCAGGCACAGCAGTCACTCCTCAATCACAGCAATGCAGTCTGGGGATCCACCCAAGATCCTGGGTGCCCCCATCCCGAGCTGCACTGGGACACTGAACCCCCTTGCCACTTGCAAAGGCTGATTTTGCAGTGGTTACAATGGCTCCTGCTGGAGATCTTTCCTATTCCCACACTGACACCAGCAGAGCTACTAATTTGAATTACTGTCCCCTGCCCCCCACACAATAATTTCCATATATACAAACTTCAGAGTTAAGGGGTTGCATGATGCTTTTTATAACTGTACTGCCAACTCAGTTTTTAAGAGCCTTTTCTTCCACTCTTGTGGACAAGATTAGCCTCTGCAATTTGACTGTGCTGCTATGGCAGTAATAAGAAAAAAGTGATTTCTTCTTCTTAAAAAAAGAAAAAAATCAATAATTGGCATTCCTGTGTAAGGTCTCTGACATTAATTATAAATAAATGTTAGACCTACTAAAATAAGAAAGTGAATTTATGGCAGCAGGTTGCATGCTGCTGCTGAAGCCTGTGCGGCTGCTGCGATACAGATGCAAAATATAAAGTCTTGAGGACTGCAGTTTGTATTTTATTGCCTCGGAAAATAAATGTGTAAATAGCAATAAAATGCACAATTATTTAGCACAAAGCCAAAAGACTCCACAGCATTTATAGGCTGATGGATAGCTTGCCTGCCTGCTCTAATTTTCCATAAAACAAGGAAGACAAGGATGGAGGAAAATAAACAATGGCTGCTGTCACTATGATTAGCTGCGAGGCGCCAGGTGAGAGCAGCTGGTCTCTGGAGAGGGTAACACTGAGCTGCTTCAGCTGCAATTTGCTTCAGGAATTGAGCCCAGATTGCAACTCTGCTTGGCAAGGGCAGCTGAGCAGGGAGGCAGGGTGGCTGTTCCCAGGGCCAGGATGTGCCCCATCCCTGGTGCCTCAGGCAGAAGAATGGAGCAGCCGCCTGGGGTGGGGTGAGGAATTAGTGCCTGCACTGGGAGGAGGACCTGCCCTGGGACGAGGGCCTGCCCTGCCACAGATTGGTTTCTGGACAATAAAAAAGACATCTGGCCCTGATAATCTTGGAAGTCTTTTCCAACCTTAATGCCTCTATGAGTCCATGAAATTCTTGCTGGTGCAGAAGTCAGTGGTCAGCTGTCGGGGCATCACCCATGACGTGATGAAGCAGGGAGAACCTTAAAAAAACTGGGGGGAAAAAGGTGAAAGTCCTTCAATGTCATCTGTTAAAAAGCAAGGAGCGGGGGGCAGCATTTTAAACTCTTTATGGGATAAAGAAAGCTGCAGACAGAGAGCTACCAGCTGGTTCCCTGGCTGTGATTCAGTGACCCATGGCAATGCCTACAAAGGAGCCACAGGGCTCCATGCTGGGCCCTGGCAGCAAGAGCTGCTTTGCCTGGCACAAGCCACCACAGTTATCTGCTGCCTCCACCTGCATCTAGAAGACTCCATGCTATTGCCAGCCACCCTATTCAAGGGCATTTCTGAGTGTGACACGGGCATATATTACCAACTAGTTTCTTATTTGTTTTCTTCTAGCTATGTATGTCCATGTAGGCATACAAGCCTTAATTTCACATATTGCCTTTCTCTGGGTCAGAGAAGCCACACACAGCTATTCACATTTGCACAACCCCTTTCAGGCCACTGAGGTTGCAAAGACATGAATCTGGGTGCTTAGTGTGATATGAACAGCAGGTTGCTCATGCAGAGAGCAGTACTCCTGCAGAAGGTAATGTAAGTATCCTTGTGATGATGGGGCAGCTGAATGGAGGTGTTCAAGCTCTTGAGTCACTCCCCACAAGCAGCCAGGATAAGAGCCAGGATGTGCAGTTCCAGCCCATCTCTGAGACAGAAGCCTCAGTCTCATGCTTTCAATGCACACTTGTAATTTTGGAGTTAAATTCTTCCCCTGTGTGATCACAGTACAGACTCATTCCCACCACTGGATATGAGGGGAGCCTCAGTGTACTGGGTTGACCCTGGCTGGATGCCAGGTGCCCACCAAAGCCCCTCTGTCACTCCCCTCCTAAGCTGGACAGGAGAGAAAAATATAGTGAAAAACTTGTGGGCTGAGATAAGGACAGGGAGAGATCACTCACCAGTTACCATCACAGGCAAAACAGACTCAACTTGGGAATCAGAACAGGACAATGAGAAACAAAACCAAATCTTAAAACATCTTCCCCCCATTCCTCCCTTCTTCTGGGGCTCAACTTCACTCCTGATTTCTCTTCCTGCTACCCCACCAGCAGTGCAAGGAGACAGGGAATGTGGGCTGTGGTCAGTTCACATTGTCTCTGCTGCTCCTTCCTCTTCAGGGAGCCAAACCTCCACAGACTCCTCCAGTGTGAGTCCTTCCCATGGGCTGCAGGTCTGCATGAACTGCCCCAGCATGGGACCCCTCCACAGGTGCAATGCTCCAGGACCCAGTGACCTCCTCAGGGCATGCAGAGCTGTTGCTCTCAAATACTCCCTCCTCCCTCCTCTGGCTGCTGCTGAGAAGCAACTTTTCCCCTCTTCTTATACACATTGTCCCAGAGGCACTACCAGCATTGCAGATGGACTTGCTCCATTTTGGAGCCAGTTGGCATTGGCTCAGCTGGACATGGGGGGGAAGCTTCCAGAAGCTTCTCACAGAAGCCACCCCTGTAGTCCTCCCACTGCCAAAACCTTGCCATACAAACCCAACAGACTTGCATTCTCATTTACTGGGCTCCCAATTTAGACACTGAAATTCAGTGCCTAAGGAGAGACAGTGAGAATACCCCAGAGTGCAGAGGAAGGAGATATATCAGCTGACAACAGAGATTTTTTTTCACTGCTGGACTTGTCAGTGTATTTTGAGCCTGCTCCAACTTCATGCAAAGCCAGCTGAGTCTTTCAAATGATTTCCACCAGATCCTTTATCCAAAATCCCCTTTTAAAAACAATTAAGGATGAATTTTAGTATTGCTCCTATTTATAACAGTGGACATTACATGCAGGACAGCTCCTATATTCAACAGAATCAGGACAAAAACCCCCAAAATAACAGAATAGAGACAAATGCTGTCTATCCACATCAAGTCAATTAACTTCAATGGGAACTCCAGAGCAGGTCCTGCAAGGGTATTACTCTTGCTAGAGGGAGTGTCCTGTGAAGGACTCTTTGATGTAACTTGTCAGACCTAGTTCAGATCACAAAGCCAACAGAAAAGTTTCAAGTAACACATGGAACATCTTTCATCAATTACCAAGCTCCAATGTGGAAACAAAAGAATGAGTTCTCCCTTTCCTCAAACATTTCTCTGTGTAAGACTAAAAAAATAATCAGTTATCATCAGTATGACTGTCTACTTGGATTTGAAAGCAGATAATTAATAGTACATCCGTTTTTCACTTATTAATATAACTAAGCTTGTTGTATAATATCTGCCTATTTTTGGAAAGCAGCCCTTTCTACCTGTCCCAACAGCACATTACTGTGTTGGCAAGAAGCACGAGCTTTTGAGCAAATAACAGAATTTCTTCAGTTTGAACTCACTTGCCAAATATTTTGTCTTGAAAGTCTGGGTCACCTATTACAAGAGTTTTTGAAGGAGAAAGTCCCTTGACCAGCTTTGCCATAGCTTCCATTTCATTTGGCTGTGTATGATGCCTGCAGTTCATTTATCTCACAAATGATTACAAAGAAAATTTTGGTAAAGACTCTTCTGCCAGATCACTCTCAGGAGTGCTGAGAAGACACATCTCCTTCCACTTGTCTTTGCTCAGGACAAAACCTATTGCTCCAAACCCAGAGTTAGACAGAAAATGGTCCATGATGGCTTTCATCCCATGCCTGTGATGTTTGTGCTCCATGGGGCTGAAGGATTGATCCTGAACCCTGCAGAGGATGAACACCCCAGAATATCCTGTTGGGATTGAGCCCTAGGAGATCTCAGCCCTGCCCCACAAACAGATCTGCAACAGCTGGGGACTTCCTGCAATGTTTTGATGGCTTCTCTGCACTGCTGTGTGCTGGCTCTTAATAACTGGATAGACTGGAGGTATAGCCTGAATAGTCAGTCCTACTGTGGCTGTCACCCAGTGTTTATATTCCTTAGTCCAAATCTCATAAAAAGCCCAGGTGTTGGTCTTGGAAAGATAAATCAGCATTTCAGTATTTACTCTTGCTTCCATGAGGTGCTATCAATCACATCCAAGATACATTTTATAGTGCTTCTCTTTTCCTTTACCTTTTCACTGTACAAAACACAGAGCTGGGGGAGAGAACACCAGCCTGTATCTGAATGCAAGCAATTACAAGGTTTGAGAGTCCAGGGTGCTGTGTTGGAACTGAATGGAGTTCTCGGGGGTTTATGAAGACAACAAAGACTTGGGATGCCTTAGCCCTGTTGTGCTCATAAAGCTGATAAAAAGGAGAAGACCAAAGGCACTAACCTTTCTGCCTCTGCTGAGTCTCATTTTGTCCTAACAAGGGATAGTCAACACTCCACGAATACAGTAGAAAAACAAATACGGCATTAGTTGGCACTTTAAATGGCTCCTAATGTCCCTCCACAGCCGTGCAATGTGTTGTCATCATTACAAGCCAGGCACCAGATGCCTTTATTCCCTTTATTTTTAATTGCACTGAAGAGATACTGGTCTCAGGGAAGGCTCTGCCCAAAGGCAAGACTGATCACAACCCCTTCCCAGGCAAGGGCTACTCTGAGATATCATTTTCCCTTGCACTGAAAAAGGCTCCTAGTTCAAAAATTCATGGCATGGGTTCAAATGTCTCCTAGAAGCTCTTTCAACCACAGCCACAAATATGGTTTCACTCTTCAAATGCTGCATTGGCAGCAAAATCAAAGCTTTGCCACTGCTTGGCCATTCCAGTTTGGAAACAAATTTTTTAGCCAAGATTTCTCCAGTCAACTGAATTCCCACTAGTCATCAATCGCAGCAGCCTGCTCAGAAGAAGGTGATACTCTGAATTTGCCTACAGCAAAGTAACCCCTTGATTTTGGTGCTCTTGTGGCTTTTCCTCAAAGGTAAATTTCTTCACATGAATCATTACACAGAACCTCTCTGTCTTCCAGCTTGCTATTGAACCATTCAGGAGGCAGCATTTAAATGCAAGAAGGTAAAACAACAGTATTGACTGTCCTTCGTCTGGGTTTATTTAATTCTCTAAAGCAAACAGTTTGTGTGAATTGCAGTCCTGGTAATAAAATCGTCTTGCACATTTGCTTATAGAGGGTCACCAGGGAAAGCAAATGCACCTGTACTCAGCAATAAATGTTTGATTCTGTGTTGCACAGCAATTATTCAAAATGAGAGAGACTATTGGATCCAAGACTTCTGCCCTTTAGGACTCAGCCTGTCAAGTTGCATGGCTCTGTACTTTTTATCCAAGTGGATTTCATCTTCACAAACTTATTACTGGGTGATATTCCAGTCTTTCAGTCCAAGTTGCACCAAGCTTGAAAAACATTTGACTACCAGACTGCCTTTTCTTTGCTATAAGGGACATTGCTTTTTTATTATTATCATTTTTTATCAATATCTCATAGCATATGAAAGGAGCAAAATTTAAAGTGCATGGGTGGTTTATTCTGAGAGGACAGAGAAAGGCAGAGATTTCAACTGAATCACACCTAAAATTACTTCATCCCTGGCTTTAAAAATGCCATAGCTTTAGTCATCAAGAGGAAGTTATGATGCTGGCATATATTTATTTTCTCATGGTTTTTTTGTACTTACTTCAGAAATTTATCAGTAATGTGGTATTTTTCTGTCTTCTTAAATTAAACAAGGAGCCATTAATATATTTTACAAATACATTCTTCTATAGATTCCTTCTTAACATTTATTACTTATCTAGACTTGCACTTGATGTACTTTTACATATTGCTCAGCAAAGAGAAATGCAGCAAAATTCCACAGAGCTTTAAGTGCTTTCAGAGATGTGAACCAACTTCTCCTTAAAGTAAGATTTAATCAACACAATGCCACCCCATCCCTGACCAGATGATCAGTCACCATGGCTTTGAGTAATATCTTGGGATGTCTAAGCTTACACACAATTACAGATCACTTAATCACCAAATTTAATCAAGAAAATAATTAGGCACTGCATCCTGTTTAATGCACAAGGATGTGAGCCAGATTGAACCTGAACACAGGAATGGAGGTAAAGAATCAGCAAAGTCAACAAACTATATTCATAATTATAGAAGAAAAGCTAAACTCAGCTCACCAAATCCTTAAGAAATCCAGTTTTTTGTGCCAGTCAAAAACCCAAGCCTACATGATTCTTTCAACAACCTATTTCTTCAGAAGACCAACTTATTATTTTGCATTTGACCAGGCTTGAGAGATAAAGCTCAGGGTCCTGGCACAGTAGGTGTTCAATTGGTGCTTAGTAAGCACTTTCTGCTCAGATAAACCCTGTTCTGCAGAAGGGATGAGGGGGGAAAGGAAAAGCTCCATTAAGTGACTTTTTGAAGGTCAAAAAGCAGAATATAAATCTGTCAGACATCTCAGCCACTGTACGACACTGCCTCTTGCATCAGCTTTGTAGGTCCAAGAAAACACAAGACTCTACAGTTAATACATTTTTCGAAGCACCCCATATTTACTGTAAGCTAAGCAAAGTCACTTTCTGGGATAAATTCTATTAAGAAGATTTTTCCCTATTTTCCTCCAACTTCAAAGTGCCATGTGAGTCTCCTTGTTAGAGCCCAGTGACACACATCACTGAGCTGGAGAACAGCTGCAGCAGCAATGCATCTATAAATGTTTAAAAGCCCAGAAACATGAAGGCTTGCAAGAAAAAATAGAGGGGTGTAGAAAATTGACTAGATGACCCAGTAGGCCACATCTATTTCTAAATGCTACAAACCCTCTGTGTTAAAAATAGGATGAAAAGTTTAGGATTTTTTTCTCTTAAACCAGTGGGGGTATTGGCTAACATTTTATATTCAAAAAGTGAGTAACTTTTAATAAGGACCAGCAGGAAACCAACTCCAGAGAGTGATGGGGAAGTGAAATCTGCTCTTTACATATGTGAGACTTAAAAAAAAAATTAAAGTCAAAGTAGAACAGAATGATGGCTACGTTTTAATCTTCAGAGCTGCTGTTAGCTGCAATAAATCCTTTTTGTAAAATTGGTGTCTTGAGCTGCAAATTCTTATCAAGAATGTTATTATCAGCCACTGTGGGACTGTGAACAATAATTCTCACTGTATTTTAATGGCTGCTGGCCATATCCATCAAAAAGGGGACTCTAACACACATACAGTTATCATTGTTCAAATTTTAATGGATATATGGTATTCCCATTCATTATTCAAGTGACATTCAGATGCAATTTCAGTCAAAGCTGCCTCTTCATAAATGTTATTAGCTATAAATGCGCCTTTAATAAAATATTACACTGTGCAAAAATAAAGCATTGTACTGATAATCAAAGGAAAATGAATGGCAGGAACTAAAATCCACAGCAATACAGTCTGAATGCCTTAGTCAGTCAAAATTTAATTTTAGTCAGTCTTTGATTTTAATGATCAGTTTCTCAGAACCAGCACAGCAATGCAGGATCAGGCCCACTGGCCCACACAGGACATAAAAAAAAACACCTTCTTAAAACTCTTATGGTTTCCATGCAGAGTGCTATCTGATTATTTGAGTCAGAAGGGGTCTCTCTGTGGTCAGTCTAACCACAGCACAACAATACTGTCTGCAAATCGAATATACATGGTCCTCTGGACAACTTAACATTCATTATCCAACTGTCTGGACCACACACCTTGGAAAACCCTCTGTAAATGAGTGTTGTATCTGGTTCAGTGCCATTAAGGCTCTGCTCTTCTGGTGGATGCTTATATTGTTTTTATTTATTTGTCTGTTGAGGCATACAGTTAGGCACTCAGAACTGAAACATCCTAAATCTAATCAGGTGGCACACGCTCACCCCAGATTCAAGCCAAAGCAGGAAGGACCTGTTCATTTTCTCTAAATTAATACCAGCTCAGCAAGACTCTTAAGCACACATCTAACTTTGTGGGTCATTCCCCACTCCCTTACATAGTGCAGATACCAAAGCTCTGATGTATCAGTTTTATAAAAATCCAATAGCAGTCAGTAATAAACACTGTGCTCTGCAGCCAGGAGGCTGGAGCATGTTGCTGGGATCTCAAACACAGTGTCCTCACAAATACCACAGGGCTGTCCCCACTTCCCTGCATCCTGCTTGGTTCCAGGACCCACAGCCACACACTCCTCCTCCTCTCTGTCTGGGAATGAGATGTATTTCTACATAGAAAGTATCTATTTTGCGAGATATATCTTGGGTTTCCCTGCCCTGCTCTTCTAACTGTGCATTTGAGATGGAAATACTGTCAGCAGCAAGGCTGTGTGTCTGAAGCAGGAGGGACTGGAGCAGAGGTGGTTTATTTGCCAGTGCAAAAGGCTTTCCTTCTGCAGCAACTTCGCATGAAATTGGATTTATTTCTACCAGGATGAAAGAACAAAACACTTCAGTGGAGTTGGGAACCTGCCCCCACTAAGTATAGACAGAACATGCAGAAGATGAAGCTAAAACCAGTTCCTGCTAAACCTGGTCAGCTCAGATGGAACTCTGGACTCTGCTCAGGAAAAGAGTCAAAGAGAAAACAACAAGAGGATGCCTGACTGCAAACTTGTGCATCTAACCCCTCCTGGCCATTAGCCCTCTTCCCACACTGGCACCTAAACTCTACTTTGAGACTTTGTCATAAAAGAAAAAAAAGCAAAGTAGTGGTAATGTTCCCAGAGTACCTGGTGTGATGTCCCTGCACCTTTACAGAGAGAGCATTTGCCCTATACCTCATGGCTGCATACAACAGGCACCCAAAATCACTCATTTCCCTCTCTCTGCCTGTGCTTCCTTAGAGTTCCCACACTGTACATGTTGTGCCCAACACACATGGATGAGATGGGCTTTTGCAGAAAGTCAGTTTTTTTGGAAGGAAGACTGAAGGACATCTCCCTTCCCACCGCAGAGGGCTCTACGCAGGCTTACACCTGAAGGATTAATAAACCTGAAAGAAGACAGCCAGCACTGCTTGTTATTTTTTTGGAGAGGAGGAAGAACTTGGGAGGTACTTTTGGGTGAAGGTTCGAGCTGAAGGATCTAGAGTACAAAACAGGCATTCTCCTTGTAGCCTGAGGAAGGCCTTCAAACAGGTGTGACTTCATGCACATGTGGAGGATGTGGCCTTGACTGCTGTACAATACATGAATGACCTTAATGGCTCAAGGAAAAAGACCAAAACAATCTCCTAACATCAGTCAATTCAACAGCTTTAGGGGAAGGACCATCAGCATCAAGAAAGACGTGCCCAGGGAGAGATGCTCAAGGACAGCGGACAGTTTTATCCGAGTAAATCAGAATTAATCCAACTGGTTTTGATGAACACTCATCCCAAAGAAGCACACTGGTTTTTCTATATATCAACAATGATTTTTTTCCCTATAATTTGGGTAAACCTTTCAGATATCCACCATTTGATCCTGAAGATTCATGAAGAAGTTTCAATGGGAAGTCATTATCCCTCCAGCCTGGGTGGAATCTGTCACTGTTGTTTTAAAAGGTGATCATAAAAAGACATCTCACCCAAGCTACAAAAACCAGCATTTTAATCTTGATACTTTTTCTGTTATGCAGGGTTATTTCCATGGAGCCAGAGGGAAGAAGTACCCTCTTCACTGCTGCTCCTCAGTTAGAGTTAAAACACTTTCCAAATCCTACATCTGTAAGCAAGGTGATTTCTCAGTGCCTTTGCTAGATTTAAAAATGAAAATTAAAGCATTATTAGGGGGTAAGGGTCAGGCATATACGCAGGCAACTATTTGGCAATGACTCCACCTGGAACAAAGAGATTCTAAAATAAATTTTTTAATGAGAAGGATGGAGAAAAGCCAAGCAGAAGTTGCAGAGGACACCTCATTAAAGAAATTGATAAGCCCAAGTCAGGTCAATCTGTTTAAGTAACTCAATGGCTTCAGTCAGATTGGAATAGATCTGTTTAATTTGCCTTCAGAAAAGCAGCAGCACAGTGGGAGCGGAGGAGGAGACCTCGCAGGGAGCCATAAGTGTTCCGTAAAAGTCGGTAATTGTCACTAGATGACACAAGCAAAAACGACGCACCACAGCCTTGGTCACGATGAAGAGACTAATTTATTTTTTCTGACTCCAATCTTTTATAGTTCTCAAAAGGTGCCAGTGGATTGGAGGGTGAACGTGCCACCTCTCCAACGACACTGGACAAACTACTTGCACATCAAATTTGTCTGCCTCTATGAAAGAATGCAAAACAATAGGTTGTTTACAGAAAGTTGTGTGAGAAAGTTCTCTACAAGAATGTAAACTCAGAAGGCTTTAGAAAACTCTTGATAACCAGGGCAACAGGTAATTTTGCAGAAAGTTACATCTGTGGTTTACTCACTTAGAAGAGAGACATCTCACACGAAACGAGCTGAAGGATTTGTAGGCAGCGAGAGCAGCCACACTCAGCACAATGTGACAGGACTGTGGGACCTCCCCTGCTCATCCACAGCCTGCACGGGGCACAGGGGCCCACCAAAAGAGCCAATCTGGCAAACACAAAACACTAAATTTAAGGCATGAGCCATGCTGCAACGTGAGCCAGAGCCTGGCTTATTTTTACACCTTTGCAGCACTGAGTTTCAGCAGGAAAGAGGAGCTGATTTTCTGCCAGAACAAAGAGCTCAAAATATGGTTCTCGTTTTGAAACTCAAGCTCAGGGGCCCTGAAAGGGAAAATGAATTCTTGCAGTTCACAAGGACTGTGCTGTGAACCAAGCAGCACTGTCTGGTCTTTGTCAGGATGTCAGCCCTGCTTCTGCTTGTGCCCTGACCAGAGAGTTATCACTCAGTTCAGGATTTCCATGATGCTGAGAGCAGCACAGGCAGCACCAGCATGCCATGCACCCTGGCTGGAAAGTGCCACAGCCAAACAGCATCTCGCTAATGAATGCCCTGCTGCTTCCAGGGCACTGCATCAGCTGCACCTAGCAAACTGCTGCTAAGCTCAGGTACCTGGGTGATCTCACTGGTGAGACTTTGGGGCTTATTTCATCACTGAGCAGAAGAATAATGTCTTTAAGTAATTGCATGGTTTGATAATAGGTAAATAAGAACCTTACCTCAAAAAAAATTTAAAATAAACCCAGTGCTGCTTTTATTGGGCAGATCTCAGCAGCAATACCATGGGAGGTTTTGTCGTGTGTGGACTTAATCTGCCTTTTAGAGATGATGTAGAAGCAATTATCGTAATGATTAAGAGGCAAACACAGCGCAAATAGAGTCCCTGTCACCCAGTCTGCAAGCAAGCATTAAACCTTGTAATGTATGACTGTACACAGTAATGAATAAGTATATCTCTCAGAGGCTTTTGTTCCTTGTAGCTGTATTCTGAGGGGCTTGGTGCAGCCCCACATATTAAATATCCCTCAGCAGACCCTCAGGAACCATGAGGTTTTGAATTCTTTGAAGAGAACTTCCGGTCTCAGCATTGGGAATCACACTTCAATGCTTATCCTGCTACTAGGAAAGTTAGAAAGAAAATATTAAAACATGAAGGGAGAGATTCCCACATTGCTACCCAACCTGAAAAGGAGGCATTTTGGTAAAACACCATTAAGATGACCATGGCAACATCATTAATCTTATCAACACAGCAATAACGCACAAGACTAAAACCTGCAGCATCAAAGTGAAACCCATTTATCTGGAACTGAGCAGATTATATTTCAGCCTGGAAAAAGGTATTACATCCCAATTAAAGGTTCTCCTGATTTTTCAAAAGGGGACATGTTAGGCATATACTTCACCAGGGATGTGGGGATCCCAGGGGTCCCAGCCATTTTATGCTGCACCAACGCTACCTGCACTACTCATGACAAACAATCAGAGTGGTTTGGGGTGGAAGGACACTTAAAGATCACCCAGTTCCAGGCCCCTGGTGTGAGCAGGGACACTTTCCACTAGACCAGGTTGTTCTAAGCCACATCCAACCTAGCCTTGAACACACACCAAGGCACAACAAGGACCCTCTGGCGACCCAGTACATGCATAAATGGTTCCCCTTTGGGAGGAAAGGAGCTACACAGGTTGGAGAGATTAAGATTTTAGCCAGGATTTTGGATGGATGATTACTACAGAGCATTAAGCTGTTCTCCTCTGGCTGGATTTATTGTTGACTCAACAAAGAAACACGACGGGGGTTGGGTACCTGCCAGGGCTGTGCAAAGCAGTCGAGCCAAATTTATTTAAAAAAAGGAAAAGCCAGTGTAAAATCAGAAGGAAGCCATAGACACTTGTTTCCTCTTGCACCTGCAAAACCAAAGTTAACTTCCCTCTCAATGGGAAAACTGCAAGTGCAGAAGCCAGCAGCTTGTGAGAAATACACCCCTCCTTGCCACCAGGAATACTGTCAGTGGATGTTTAAAAATCTCATCTCCACCACACACTCCAGTTCCCAAAGTTGAGCACATATTGATTCACCTTCTCCTAGCAACTTGCAGTTCCTTTTCTAGCGGGTATGACTGACAAAGCAATGAGAAGGGGAAAAAAGCAAACCTGACAAATGCCCACATCCCCACGGCAGCCAGCTTCAAGCAAGTGGACACCGTGGGAATCGCGGGCGTCTCAGGAGTGGCAAGAGATGGATGATCTGGATCTGCGGAGAGCTTAGGTCTGTCAAATGACTTTTGTAGCCTTTGTGCCAGAAGGAAGCAGAATGAAACAGAGATAATCCACTGAAAGAATGCCCTATACAGCAGAGGAACAGCCAGATGCTTCCTGAGCATGATATTTCAGGGTAGCATAAGATACAGAATGTCAGCAGCAGCAGGTTAGAGGGGGAAAAAAGGTTAAAAAAAAAATCGAATACAACAAAGCAAAAGCAGAACTACAGGGCAAATGCTTTGTACTGGGAAGTTGTGACTCCCCGAGGCCTGGCACTGAGAAAGAGCACTCAGAGCACCAGAGAGCCATCTCAGAGCAAAGCTGCATGTGGGCAGATGGTAATTTAGGGGTTTCTGCAAAGTCAAATATTTACAAAAGGTTCAGCAAAAACCTTGCAAATAAGGAAAGCGTCATTCTGAAACAGACTTAGTATTCCCCAACCTAAAATGCAATTTTTGATTCAAAAGATTCCAGAGTTAAAAAAAAAAAAAAAATCAACATGCTAAAATGGCATATAGTAGAGGTTTCTTTGCTTGTTTTTTCTGGAAACATCTGAAAATCTAAGGATCGTCCATAACAGTCATGTTAGACCTCAAAAGAACTGCCCACAACTTAGTTTTGTTTATTTTTAACACAATTCCTTAACTATCCAAAATTAGGAAATTAAGAAAATAGCGCCTCTAGCAGACATATGGCTTTCTGTGGTCAGATTTTCCAGCTATATCATGTGCTATTTAGCAACATCTTTCCTTGTCTTCAAGAATTTTTGTGTCTCAGGGGATTTTAGATCACATCATAACTAATGTTATAGCTGCCCAGGTAGTGACAAATAATCAGATTATTATGTGTTGAACACACACACAGACAGACAGCAGAGTGTTGAGAGCCAGAAGTGTGATGCAGAATTACAATACAAAATCTTCTGAAAATGAATCGTGTTTTCACATCCCTCAGCTGCATTTGCAAAGCATTGCTCCTTTTACTTCTCTATGATTGACCAGTGTTTTTGGCTTTATTCTTTTACATACTTAGCTGTTAACAGAGAACAGAAATTATGTTTCTTTACTGAACAAATTTTACTTCTGCATCCCCCCATCCCTTCCTGAGAAAAGCCAACAAAAAGCACACTTTTGCAATGACAGTGAGCGTGTGTAAGAGCAATGGGCTATCAAATTAAAGATAAATGTGTTATAATATCAACAGTGACTTGCATGCACAGCAGAGCTGTCCTGCTGAAAAAGAAGCTAATGAATCCTCTGCTACAAATCATAGAAAAGTGCATTTGAGCAGTGTGAACAAAGGAAAATTGCCACTGAAATTACAACTGTTCAGATGGTTGTACAGGAGAAATTCCATCCTCGGGTTATCACCAACAGCTTACCAGCTGGTCTTCCAAAAGACCACCAGAACATTATGAAAGGCTCTTTCAGGCAGGAAGAGCCATTTCCTCCTTAACCCTATGGAGGCAGCAATACAGCCCAAACATGAGATGCAGCACCTGGTGTATCAGAAACCCTGCTCTCCTGGTTTACTCAAAACTATAGCACAGTAGCAAGTTTCAGGGTCAACTAGACTCTGATGAAGAATCTTCACTCCACTGGAACTTGAATGTTGCTATTCTTTCCTTTGAGGAAAAAAAAATGAACACCCTAACATTTGCCCTGTGCAGAGGGCTCATAGCATCCTTTCAATCAGCAAAGTAATAAATACTTGAGGAAGCTGTTTCCTCATGAGTCAAAAAACACTTTGAAAAGGGTTCACTCACTGCATGTGTGGGCACTTGGGATGGGGTCAGTCTGTATCACTTATCCATGCTAGTGTACAGGGGTGTAGGCAGCAGGAAGGCACCAACCAGCTTTCAGCTGAGCCATGGATCTAAGCACAATTGAGTATTTGGGTTTTGACTCTGTTTTATGTATTAAGGTTTAGTGGAAAAGAGTCTGGGTCTTGGTTCTGCAGGACACATCTCAGTCAACCAGGCCAGTGATTTTTTTTTTTTTTCTTCCTACAGAAAGAGGAGCAGATCCTGTTCATTTTGGACCAGAAGGAAACTTCTCCATCTCTTCCACATTCATCTAAAAGGAACACCTACATGCTAGATATTTTTCAAAAGATAACATACACACACACATACACACACACACACACATATATATATATATATATATATATATATATATATATATATATATATATATATATATGTTTTTTGTTGGTTTGGGTTCTTTTAATGACATAAAAGAAGCAAGGCAGCATGGCCCTCACTGACTTCCATTAAGGTGTAGACAACTCAGTGCTGTTTGGGCTCTGAAAGTCTCCCATCAGGTTACTGAATGGGCACTACCTTGGTGCTTCAGTTCTCCACAGAAGAAGGTAAGCACAGACCCAGCATTAGCTGCCTCATTTAGACATCCCAGCCTCTGCCCTCTGGCCCTTGCATCCCCAGCTAAGAGGTTAAGAGGATCTCACTCCCAGCTGTGCTGGGGCAGGACCCAGCTGATCTCACATCACACCTCAATGCCCAAGCAAGTCATCACAGCTTCTTTAACTGTCAGCACAGAGGAATTCCCACCTCCAGGGCCTATTTTTCCCATGCATCCTCTAAATGAGACAAATGACATATTAAAGTACCTATTTCTCATTGTGACCCATAAAAGGAGGACAGATTACCAGGTCTGACAGCAGCATATACTTTGCAGATCCTTGTACTCTGTCAGATGTACCCAACATCTGCACTCTAGAGTATCTGCACTCTAAGGAAGCTCTAGCACAGGAAAACTCTCCTTGTTCCATAAGGAACATGAACTGTTTTCACCTTGTACCATGCCTGTCCTCCAAGCACTCACTGCCTTTCTTTTCATAAGGAGAACAGTCTTCTCCTGATTGAGAGAAACTGGAGTATTCTTAAAAGAAAATGAAGATCCAATTCCCTCCGAGACTCGTTCCTGCAAAATTGTTTTTACATTATGGGGTCACAGCAGGGTATTATTCCCAGTACTGATCCTGCCAGTGGCTCTGTCAGCCAGCAGTGAGGAGAAGGGGCAGGTGGAGTGGGAGTCTTGCCCATGAGAGCCACACATGCACCCACATAGCCCTGGAGCAAGATGGAGAAACCAAGCCCTACCCTCAGTGCTGAAAGGCAGGGCTTGTCACCAAACATGAGCATGGTTTTCCTTCCTGTCTTAGTCATCCCACATGTTTTTGCTCTCCACTTTGCTTCTTAAGGAAATAAGTACCAGAAGCCAGGTATTTTCCTAGCTGTTTGTTTTCTTGGCTCCTCTGATCACTGGCTCAAATTGACAGCTTTCTCTTGTCCCTTTCTGTCCTCACCACCAACCCAGTACACCCAGAAGGACAGTGCTCTGAGCAGCCTTGCCTGAAAAGCCACAGAAATTAAGAATAAAGACATGTCTGGGAACAAAATGTACTGGAGCTGGAATGTTCAGAAAGCCCTGAAAACCTAAAACCACCTTCCCTGGCATGGGTACAATTACCACATTTCAACCCCCCCTTCCCAGCACTGGGACCAAGCGAAGAGAGAGATAAAACAGTGACAGGCTTCATCCTGCCAGAGAAGAGGAGTTCCATGGTGGCAGCTCCCTCCACTCTCCATCACTGCATGTCAAGTACAGTAGGAGAATAACATCTCTGAGCAGTCACCAGAGTCACTGCAGACTGTACAGCACCTCAGCTTATGGACCTGCCTGGGCAGCAGAAATTCCTCAGGCCACCAAGGAATTTTCTGCCTAAAAGGGTGACACCTTTGCAGTTACTTTGGGCCTGGCAGCTCTCCAAACTCCCATCCCATGGGGCCCTGCTGTGCACCTGGGTTGATTCACTCCTGCACCTGATTCACTCCTGCACCCTTCTCTGCTCAAGGGTCATTGTGGCTGGGTCTCACCTCTGCTTTCATGGCAGGCAGGCAGCAGCATCCCACTTGGATAATGCCTCCAACAGTGTCGCACATCTTTGCCACGCTGCTAGCAAATCCTGCTGAGGGACATCTACTCTCAGCACACTGTCAGTCAAGTCCTGTCATCTGTAACCATGTCTGCTACCTAGGCAAGATTAATCACAGAATGGTTTGGAGTGAAAGAGACCTTTGAGATCTTCTTGTTCCAAACCCCTGCCACAGGCAGGGACACCTTCCATTAGAGTGAGTTAGTCATAGCCCATCCAACCTGGTCTTGAACTCTTCCAGGAATGTGACATCCACAGCTTCTCTGAGCCTGTTCCGTGTCTCACCGCCCTCACAGTAAATGAGCCACTCTCCATTAAAGGCTACAGTTTGAAACCATGTAGTTATAATTCCATCTAAACCTGCCTCTGTTTTTCTTTCCTGCACATCAGAAGGCAAGTGGTCTATTTCTCTTGTTGCAGACTGGGACCTCACAGTGTAGACCTAGCTGGTTTTTATTATTCCCACATGCAGCAAAGCTCCCCTTCCCATTGTTACCCTCTGACACACTGTCACTGCAGGGGTAAAAAGGCAGGAGAAGGAGGTAATGACAAAAACCATAAGTTTATTCTTCTTTGGCTGTCTGAGGCTGCTTGAAGCATGAATCCAGTTCTCCTGTTTAAAATAGGAATTATCCAAGTGACTCACTTCTTGCTGAGAGAGAGACCACTGACTTTTTCATCATGTGCCACTGCTCAGGGCATGCCACTTGTCCCTGCTTACAGCAAGAACCTGATTCCTGCAATTTTTTCCTGGGTCTGCTATGGATTGCACGGCTTTGGGGAAATTGCAATAAAAACTGGAAAACCTGACAATTTTAAACTGATGCTTACATTCTCAACAGCCTCTTCCTATACAGATTGTTTAAGCTCCAATGCTGAAGCTGAGATTTCAAACTTGTGCTTATTTTGTGAGTTTGATTCACATAGTCATTAGCAGCATTAAATTGGGGGAAAATCTGCTATGAAACTTAATCAGCTGGTACCAGGAAAAAGTGCTGGCATGGCTGTTTGATGCTGTGATAGAGGCTGGTACTCCAAACCAGGAGAGAGAAGAGCTTTTCAAGTTCTGCTCGTTATTGCTTTGCAATGACACAGGAAACAGCAAGGGTTTTAATCTCTAAATAATTTTTCATTCAGGGATTTGGGGACAATCTAGAGGATATAGAAGTTGTTTTGTTTTGTTTTCTCCATTAAATACTTCATTAAAGTACTGCTCATTTAATAACAAGCTTGGGAAGAAAAAAAAAGGAAATAAGTGATGTGTTTTTATGCAAAACCAAAACTCTGACACCTCTTTGCTCTTGTTGTGCTACAAACAAGCTTGCTTGAGTTGCAGGAGACTTGGATTTGCATAAGAATGTTTCACAGAACAAGTGGGAAAAACAATTTTTAAACACAAGGGAAAAATTAAGAGGGAAAACACAAGATAAGATGGCCAGATGAGCAGTTAAAGACTCTGACACCTTGATCTCAGCACATCAAATAGAATGCATCTACTTACACGAAGCCTGTGCCCTCTTCCTAAAAATACACTGCCTCCTTGGTGCAAATACTGGATTTCAGATCAAAGTATTCTCAAAGGTTGTTTGCTTTTTTTTTCCCTTCCAGCCACTTCCAGCCAGTTCATCCAGTAACCCTCAGTGCTCCAAACGCCCCTTGATACATTGAATACAGGGCAGCACTTCGGATTGAAGTTTCATGGCTGTACATCACCATGACTGATCAGACTTCAGCAAAAAGACTGTGTAATGAAAATTTCAGGAAGAGAGAGGATTAACTTTGGTGTGATACCACAAATCAGTCTTCATTTTGGAGTAAATAAGTCCAGCAGCTACAAGCCTGTCAACACACGCAGGGCTGCTACAGGTACCCTGCAGCAATGCAAGCTGCAAGCTTTGTGACTAACCCAGATTTGCGGTGGGACTCGTCTGCCCAGCAATCCCCAGTAGTGACAGCATTACTGCACCAGGCTGCCCAGAGCAGTGGTGGGTGGTCCACACCTGGAAACGTTCGAGATCAGCACAAACACAGCTCTGAGCACGCTGAACTAGTGGATTGGGTCCTCTTGCACCTTGCAGGGGGGTGGGACTAGATGACTTCTAAAGGTCCTTTCCAACAGAACTCATTCTGTGGTTCCAGGATTCTTCTCCCCTGCCAGCCTATCCCCAAGGTCAGAGGCAGAGTGTGATGCTTGTAGGTCAGAGGAGCAGCAAATACAAGAAGCCACACTGGCCATCCAGGCAAAATGTGGAATCCTAGCTGTGGTAAATTTGGCAAAATTTGCAGGCAGAGGAAGGAAATCAACAGCCTGATTTGCTGTGGCTGGGTTATTTTAAGCATAGTAGGAAATGCATCGATGATCCTTGGTTTAATAATTGAGAGCATCAAACTAAAACTTCAGGCCAAATTATGTTCTCATTTTAGTTCATTTAGATCTGTGAAAATGAATTGAATTACTCAAGATCTTCATCGATGTAATAAACCTGGTCATTTTGGCACTGCAGTCCATGGGTACTCATAACAGCAGCTAAACCACAGCCCTGCTCCAGATGGCTTGTCTCTACAACATAGCATACATCCAAAGCACTCCAAAAACTAATCACCCACTGATCATATCACTTCAATTAAAAATTACTCAATATTTCCAATTGCTGGCATCCATTTTAGAAATAACAGAAAATTACAAAGTGCTTGGCCAGTAATATGCAGCTTTTCCTACACTGCAGAAATGTCAGCTAAGCAACATTAACCAGCTCAGCAAGGCAGTAGATTTTATATCTGGTATATGGTGTATTTTAAAATTTCTCCACCTTTACATCTGCTTTGGCAACAGACTTTGTGGGACAGCTGAGAGCAGAGACAAATAGGGAAAAATGTCTCTTACCCTATAGCAGATATATAGATGGAGAAAATTTTTAGACAATTTGATTCAATCAAACAGCAAAAGCTTCAAAGGAAGGTCCAGTATCACTCTTTTTCACTGAAGAGGGCCCAGGTTGATACACACATTGCTGCAGAGATTGGATTGAAGGAAGGGAGAGCTTTGCTGAAGAGTGTGGGATTATCCGCTTCTCATTCCCCCAGTAAATCCCACATTTGCATACATGGCACTTACTCTGGTTTATATCAGGTAAATATAGAAAAGTGGAGAGATGTGGACCTGAGATGATGATGACTATTTTATGGAAAACAGAAAAATGCAGAGATCTCACTACAGAGTTTTCTGGGTTACTCATGTGAACAAAATATAGACACAAAGCCAACTGGGTTTTTTTAATCTAATGCCAACTCCTCAGAGCATCGTTCACCAGCTGTTTCCACTGGAATCAATGAAGTCTCACCTCCAGGAATAGTCATTAGTTCCTCCAGTCCCTGCTGATGGACAGGCGGGGTTTACATCAGCCATGGCTAACAACTTGGAGTGACTAGCAATAAAACTAAATACACCTTTGAGGAAGTAGCAGACTTTCGTACTTACTGCAAGAAAAATTAAGGGTATTTTCCAGACAAATGACTGTGCATGTCAAATTTGGTTCAATATATTTAATGTCATAACCATGCTTTCAGGTTGGAAAGGAAAAAGCAGCTCAGCTGCACAGCAGGAGTAGATGTTTGCATGGGGTAACTGAACCAGGGTGAGCAAAATCTTCCTATACTGAGCCTTTTTGATAAGTGTCTCAGAGGTTCAGTGTTTTTTCCATTGTGCTGGGTGAATCATGGGATGTAGGCATGCTACAGTCCATAAAGACAGCACAGTCATCTACACAGTCATCTAACTACTGTAGTCTAAAGCTTGGATCAACTCACACCGACATGGCAAAGACACAGTTACTAAGAAATTTGAGCTGGTAACAGAATTCAAGAACAAAATCTAAAAGGAAGTAGGTGGGCCATTGCATGAGGCTGCCCATCTGGTTCCCACCAAAATTGTGCTTTGCAGAATGACAAACGTGACGTGTTCATTTGAGAACATGCACAGGTATATAATAATATACCAGTTTCCTTTAGAGCAGCCCCATGAAAAGGTGTTTTCAACTTTCCCTTAATCTCAATATAAACACAGCCTTAAAAATGAGCATGTAGAGAACCAAAACATGAACAAAAAGAATATTAATTTGGGGCCATAAAGAAATTGGCATGATGACTTAAAGGCAACCTGTGCTTTCCCACCCTGAAACTGTACATTTGCTTTTGGTACCTGTCTCAGGGAACACTAACTGAACCTGTGCTAATAAAAATCAATTTTCTTCTCAGCAGCTGAGTATGACATAGCCTTTTTTCCAGAAACCCCAGTATTTTCAGCTAACATCTTCACACTGTTCTAGGTTGCAGACGTCTTCTTACAGATGCCACTCATGACCAGAGACTGAATGTACTTACTTATTTTTCCTTCACTGCTAGCAACCAGAGTCGTGGCAGGTCATTAAAGAGATTTGTCTGGCTGAACAGCTTCCAGAAGTGCAATGAAGTAGTTATTTAATGTCCTCAGATGAAAGATGATATGCAAATGCAGAGCACTGTGTTGTACCAAAGAGGATCCTCTGATTACCTCCTATTAGTCCAATAGAGGTAAATGGGTTCTAGCCTGAGGTTTTGCAGCGCCATTTCCCTGCTAAACAAGCTGTAGTCGACTTAGCTTGACAAATTTAAACAGCTAACCCACAGGAACTCAGGTCTCCTTTTCATATTTGCAGGTCAGCTGCCTTGAGACAATGTCTGAAGTACAAACAGGCTTTCAAGGCCAGATTCTGATTTCATTCAGGATGGTGTAAATCAGGAATAATCCCTTCAGAGATTAGTAGGAGTGAGATCAGATTCAGGCTCTTGGAATTAAAAAGTTCAAACCATGTGCTTGTGGGCTTATCCTAATTCTGCTAAGTACAACACAATTCTCTTTCATGTCCTTCTCCCATTCTGTCTAAAGCACTCTGAGCTGAAAAGCAAAGAAAGTCCTGCTCTGAACACACAACAGAAGATTTTTGGCATTGCAAAGTATTTTAGTCTACAAAGTTCTTAAATAAGCCTTGTGCTTTAAAAAGAAAAAAACAAAATCCAACCCAAAAAACCTCCACTAATTGACACCAAAAAAAAAAAGAGAAAAGAGGCCACCTTCAAATTATACAAGCAGAGTGAAGATATGTTTAAAGATCCTCCCTTATCCCCAAACTATGAAATGAACTACAGTAACCATTTTTACAAGAAATCAACACATTTAATTACTCCATTTTACAGCATCTGTCTCTGGTTCTGGGTATAGATCAAAGGAAAGAACAAGCAGAGCCTTAGCCAGATGCCTCCAACATCCTTAGGAAGCATCTCAACGGAAATTCCAGCATTGCTACAAATTAATGCAATGCCATCTGAAAGTTAACTTGTGTCCTTTCCCTGCCACTGTCTCCTTTGACAGGTCAAGCAATGAAAATATAACCCTGCCAGTCAGCACCTTGTTTATTTTTAGGTAAGCTCAGGAACCAAGTCACCACCTTAATGAAAAGTTCATCTCTGTTCAGCTAAACCAAAAGGATGTAACTTTGCCATTCACCATGGTGTGGTGCCCCCCTGCTAGCACAGTGGTTTTCAGTGTGCACCTAGAGAACCCCGGAGAAAGAAGCCAAGTGAAAAATCTCCATCCTATTTAGATAAAGATACAAATCCCACAAGTGATGGGGAACTATGAAGTTACCCACTGAGAAGGATAGCATGAGCTTGCACAAACACTGCTCCATTTGGTGTGGAGTGGTGGCTGGTTTGGTCCAGTATGGGGCTGTGTTTTGGGTGGTTTTCATACTGCCATGGTGATGAGAAGACTGGGAGTCCATGGGAAGCTGGGAGGAGACTCAGCCAGGAGAGGTGACCCCAAGTGACAATAGGGATATTCCAGACCATGTGACATCATGCTCAGTGTATAAAGTGGGGGGAACAAGGAGGAAAGGGGGGACATTTGGGATGATGTCAATTGTCTTCTTAAGTCACCATTACCTGCGACGGGGCCCTGCTCTCCTGGAGATGGCTCAACACTTGCCTGGCCATGGCAAGCAGGAAATTATTTCCTTGTTTTGTTTGTGTGCATGGCTTTTGCTTTCCCTATTAAACTGTCTTTATCACAGCCCACGAGTTTTCCAGCTTTTACCCTTCCGATTCTCCCCCCAGTCCCACTGGTGAGGGAGTGAGAGAGTGGTGTTTAGTTGCTGGCTGAGGTTAAACCACAACAAGTGTTTCAGCCTCTCTGCTATGATGTTTACTTAATGATCACTTAATGCCTCCTAAAATAGCCAACTGGACAGGCTGAAGGATATCCTTCATGATAAGGCCAGTCCTGTGGCTATGTTCTGCACCTCCTGAAAAAAATGCAAACCAGTTTTAACTCTCTCAACACCCAAGACACTCTCTGGGTGCCTGCTGCATGCCCTAAGTATCACTCATCAGGTTTGAAGTCTTTCACCATCTACTTTTGACAAGGATCCCTTGTCCTGTGGCCTTTCAGGAACAAGATCTTATCAACCATCTCATGTCCCAACAATTTTGGACAGGAAGTTGAAATTCAGTAGGAGCTATAAGTGGACTGGGAAGGGCTGTCACACCAGTGAAATAATTGCCTTGGGGAAGGGAAGAGTAAGAAAGAAAATTTTGTTTTTACTCACTTTCAGCTAGACTCTTAGACAGTGATGACTGATGGCTCTAAGGAAAGGGCTCTACTACACAGATGGAAGAGTCCTGTTGGCTTTGGGTAAGGGAACTACCACTGACAAGCCTGTTCATACAAATGCCATGTGTTTTGCAGATTATGAGAAGCCACAAGCTTTGTAAACCTCAGTAAGCAGATGTCAGCTTCAGCAATCAATTCAAATACATGTGCTGAACAACATTCCCATGCTCACTCAGAGGGAAGCATGCTGCCCTCGCTGACTTCTCAAATATTTTGGTTTTGCCTTCAACAGTCTCCAGGTAATGAGCAGATCAAGCTCTAATGAGCTCACTAGACATGACAAGTCTACACTCAGGGTTACTGAGCACAACCCTATTCTCTCTTGGAGACAGGGGAAAGAGTTATGCAGCATTTTTTTCTGATAGAAGAGAATATCATAAACAAAACGCAGGACTTGATCCGAGATGCAGAAACACCCTCCTTTCCTTGGAAGTCAATATTGTTGGTGCCAGGCAAAACAATGCCGACACTTACCTGCCCAGGAGTAGCAATCAGCTCACAAGAGAGCACAGCAGCTGGAGGGGGAAATCTGAAAGATTGATTCTGACAGCTATAAAAGCAAGAGATTTTTAATATTAAGAATAATGTCAGTGCCCTAATAACAGAATTTCCAGCTCCAAGAACTAGAGTTGTCAACTGAAATCTGATTAGATACAAAAGTAACAAAGGCAACTTTGGAGGGGTTTCCTTTGTAGAGATGAGGGACTGTGAAAGAGATACTTTTCAAAACAAGGAAATCGCTCCCAGTTTTGCCCTTAACTTAACCCTTGGCACAGGTGGCAGCGTGCCACATCTCAGTGTTTAAGTGAGGAGCGTGTCAGCAGCACAGCAGGTGGCACCAGTCCCAATAGCACCAAGTTTCACCTTGTAAAGCCAGCTGGTCTCTTCCAGGAGCAGGAAGGGTCGCATGGCACCCCGGGAATCCCACCCTCAGGGCGTTACCCTCTGCCAAGCAAGCCTGAAACTCCCACAGCAAGTGCATCAAGTTGCCTTGGGGTCTTGTTCCAGCTCCAGTCTGTTCTATGAGAAGCTCCTCACTGATATCTTCTGCATATCAGATCCACTAAATTTCCAAGCAAGACAGTAAAGGTGTAAGAATTGTACTGCCAGACAACAGCCAGACTCATAATACTATTTTCCAAATTCAGAGACATGCCAAATGTAAGGTTAGTGATTCTGAGGGCAAGGCAGGGGAGAGTTACACCTTAATGAAAAGCTGTTTTCCACAATGGAGCTGTGCCTGGTGAGTTTATTTCATAAAATACAGAGGACTTCTAAGTTTGCATGGGGTATGAAAAGTCAGAAAAAAAGACATTTTTAGCAATGCTTCTTTAAAAATTCACAAGCACACACACAAAAAAAAAGTTGGGTGTGTCTCTGACAGCTTGCCTGAGGAGGATCTAAGAACTGCTTTCTGCTGCACTAAGACATAACTCTTGGTCCAGCTTGTTCCCACAAGACAACTGTCCTTTTTCCAAGATAATAACTTGAAAATGGGGTAAATTTCTTAGAATTGTTTCTCAATTAGTGCGATGACAGTCACCACAGACAGGACTTGGGTATTTTAAGCCAAAGGGACAAAGGGCTACTGTCACTGGAGTGTGGGAAGCTTTTCTCCAAGGAACAGTAGAGAGAGTAGCCACATTGAGCACTTCTGCCTTAATCTGGTAGAATTTTAGCTTTATATAGCTGCTATATAAAGCTAAAGGGGCTGGAATACAAATCCTATGAGGACCTGTTGAGGAAGATGGGGGTGTTTAACCTGGAGAAAAGGAGGCTGGGGGCAGACCTTCCCTCTCTCTACAACTACCTGAAAAGGGGATGTAGCCAGGTGGAGGTCAGTCTCTTCTCCCAAGTAAAAAGTGACAAGATGAGAGGGAATGGCCTCAAGTTGCATCAGGGAAGTTTAAATTTTACACTGGGACTTTTTTTTTTTTTTTTTTTTTTTTCTATTAAATAGGTTGTAAAGCATTGGAATCAGCTGCCCAGGGGAGTGGTGGAGTCACCATCCCTGCAACGGTTCAAAAAACTTGTGGATTTGGCACTTGAGGACATGGTTTAATGGTGAACGTGGTGTTGGTGCTAGTTTGATGGTTGGACTTGATGATCTTAGACATCTTTTCCAACTTAATTAATTCTATGATAAAATTCTTCATCCAGACCACTTACTAGCAAAGGAACAGTGTGTATCTTCCCAAGACAGCAGAAACAAAGCTCAGCAAATGAGCCCCTACAGCAGCAGCAGGTCAGGTGGCAACAAAGGAAGAAACAAGCAGCCTCTTCTGGTGCTCTGTGAAACCCCTCCAAAGGAGTTGGACTGGTAATTCTAACCTATTGATTCTTTTCTATACAGGCCTCCATCGTTTTCCTTTATTAAAAACATTCCAAAATGAATTGCAATTCCATTGCAACATCTTCTGCCAATACTCAACTCAGTATCAACAGGAGACTGTGGCCTTGGGGAGAAGCAGCTTATCCTAAACTCCTTTGTTTCACTGCTACTTCCAAGTGTTTTAGCTACTTCTGCAATTACTGTATCACCTTTTGCTTTTCAATAACATTGTATTTTTCAACAGCCAGTTTCCATCTCCTGCTCCTCTGATCTTTGGCCTCACAAACAGTTACGTAGTTGCTTGAGGTAATTTCTCTTTGAAGCACTGGGTGTTTTACACAACAGAGTTACAGAGCTTTTGGAGAAACACAAATCAGTGTCTGACCTGGACATTAACACACAACTTCTGTCAGTGTAATTAACTGTCTGAATTATGAGCATTATGTCAAATTGTTCCTGACAAATCTGGTGGCCTTCTGCAGTGGGCATACAAGGGTCTTACAATGCTATGGGATGAGGGAAGAGCCATTGGCATCATCTACATGAACTTGTACACAGCATTTGACACACCATCCCACACAACATCCTTGTCTTTGAATTAGAGAGATAAGGATTTAACAGCAGGATGCAGGACAGCTGTGCTCCAGCATCCTCGTAGTTTTATCACAAAGTTGTGAAGCTGCTGCTATTTCACACATCCTGCCACCACAATACAGGCTTTTTCTCTGTAACTCCGTGTCTGAAGCAGTTTTTGCTTTTGCATATCTATTTTTGCATACTTTTTAGCACAAAATCTCCTGTGACAGCCACAGTGAGTCAATGACACTGTTCCACTGTAAGGTCTTAGGATCCAGGCAAGCAATAGCAGTTCATGAACAGCCACATGGATAAAGCACCAAACTGCACAATCCTTGTAGCACTATGGTGATAACCTCATTGTAGCAAACAAAACAGAAATATAGATGATTTATATTGCATCAGCTGTGCTTTGTACATCTTTGATGACTGCACCACTCAATGGAGTGGCAGAAAGTGAATCCCTTCTCTAATGCTCTTTTCTCCATGTCATACATTTCACTTTGCTTTTATAGTTCAAAAATCAAGCTGTTGGTCAAAAGGGCAGTGTTTACATCTTTACTGGAATCTCCAACCACTTCACAGGCTGAAGTCAACCTCCAGGAAACTGAAATACTGTCCTTTGCAGCCAGAAAGTCTGGAGCAGGGAGCTGAGAGGGGGCAGGCCTTCACTCCAAGTTCTCAGCCATAAGTGTGCCCTCCCAACACCACACACTTGTCCTCAGATGCAAAGTTTAAGTGTCCCTGGCTCTCCTGCTGTCTTGGTTCACTCTGATCCTGGCATGCAGAGAACAAAGCCTGGGGGAGGAAGGGGGTTGGTGGAAGCTGCAGGAATAGTCTGTTTTCTTCAAGCAAGGAGAATTTGTGGAAAAAGAATGGATGAGAGGAAGAATGTGCAAAAGAAGGACTCTGCTGGTTTTGGTTGGGATAGTTAATTTTCTTCACAGTAGCTGGTATGGGGCTGTGTTTTAGATTTGTGTTGGGTGCACTGTTGATAACACAGGCATGTTTTCATTATTGCTGAGCACAGCTTACACAAAGCCAAGGCTTTTTCTGCTTCTCACCCTGCCCCACCAGCGAGGAGGCTGAGGGTGCACAAGGAACTGAAAGAGGACACAGCCAGGACAGCTGACCCCAACTGACCCAAGGTCATATCATGATCAGCATGTGAAGATGGGAGCAGAAGAAGAAAGGGAGACACCTTCAGAGTGATGGAATTTATCTTCCCATCCACCATTAGGGGGATGGAGCCCTGCTTTCCTGGAGATGGCTGAACAACTGCCTGCCCATGGGAAGTGATGAATGAATTCCTTAGTTTGCTTTGCTGGCCATGTGCAGCTTGTGCTTTACATATTAAATTTGTCTCAACCCGTGAGTTTTTCACTTTTACCCTTCCAGCTCTCTCCCACTTCAGGCAATGTGAGAGAGTGGCTGTGACGGTTAGCTGGTGTCTGGGGGGCTAAAGCATGACAGGGAAAGAATCCTGAAGAACAGGACTAAAGAACATTTCAGTACCTACTCAGGAAGGAGAGAAATGGAGATGAAACTAGAAAAAGCCCTCCTGAAGCTCTGAAGAAGCTCTCAGTATCTCACACACACTTGGTACTTCCATGGGCACTTCACATCACCACATTGCAGACATCAGAATAACCTTGGTGGAGCTGATGCCTTTTTGCCTATAGCTGCAATCTTGAAGCAAAGCCATATCCTGACCCCATAGCTGTGTCTCCTGCTCAGATTTTCTCCATGAATCCACTGCAGAGTTCCCACTCACACCAGCTAGCCACACCATAGGCATTTCCAGCAGCCCAAGAGAAGAGAGCTGCCTGTTACCGAACTTATAAAGCATCCTCACACTGCCCTCCTGAATTGTTTTCTTCCTCCTAGCACCAGAAGAGACAATTTTGGTTTCCATATGTTATTTTGTAAGAGCCAGTTTACATTTCAACATTGCCTTTCTAAGCAAGAGAAGTTTCTGCAAGGGTCTATTTAACTCGTGACATTTTACAAAGGGTAATGCAGTTCTCCCTTGTATTTCTGTGTTGCCATTACAGCACACTCTCCAGAGCACAAGAGAGAACTTCATAACATCACAACAGCAACATAACACAAGAAATATAGAAAAATATTAGGAAGTGGCCAAAGGAGAGCTATGAAGACAGTGAAGGGCCTTGAGGGATGTCCATGAGGAGCAGCTGAGGTCACTTGGTTTGTTCAGCCTTGAAGAGACCTCACTAAAATGACAACTTCCTCAAGGGGGGAAGAGGAGGGGCTGGCACTGATCTCTTCTCTCAGGTGATCAGTGACAGCACTCAACAGGATGGCCTGAAGCTGTATCAGGGGAGGTTTAGGTTGAATACCAGGAAAAGCTTCTCTCCCCAGAGGGTGGCTGGGTACTGGAACAGACTCCCCAGGGCAGTGATTGCAACACCAAGCCTGGCAGAGCTCAAGAAGCATTTGGACAACACTCTCAGGCACAGGTGGGATTCTTGGGATGTCCTGCACAGGGCCAGTTCAGTGATCCTTGTGGGTCCCTTCCAACCAAGGATGTTCTATGATTCCATGATAACTTGCCCAGTTCCAGTGGCTGTGGCATTCTCAGCTGCTGTACATGCATCAATGTCCTGCCTGCAAATTTAGTAACTACCTGCTTTGTGTTCTCACCAGTGCTACTGCTTGACCCCCTGGAGATATTAGGTAGCCTTCAGTGTTAGAGTCTGAAGTATGAAGCTGAACATTTGATAGTGGGCAGCAGAAGTTCGTTTTCACTTCTTGGGTTAAATTTTTAGGCTAGAATCAAACCAGCTGCTTGAGAAAAGCATCAGATCTGTTTTAATAGGCAGAGTGAAGCCACAGAAGACCTGATCATAAAGTCAATGCTTCTCAATAAAGGCAGATTTTAACTGAAGGGGAAAAGCAGAGGATATAGGAGCTGAAAAGAAAAGAGATCAAGAAGGAAGAGTTCTAATTCTTCTAATAAGCACTAGACTGAGAAACAGGAGAGATCCTTTTCTTACTTGAAATATATAGAATTGTCTCTGAAGAGAAAAACAGGGTAAATCTTCCAAAGAATAATAGCTTCACTACAAAAATAGTTTCAAAGAAAAAAGAAACAAAACCCCAGATTCAGCTATAATATCAGTATTGCCATTGGCTGACAAACTGTGACAATGCAGGTCACATCAAATTCAGAGGAATCATTCTGACATCTCTGAAGGCAAATTTGGTTCTTTCAAAATGAGTGATTTTGACTACCTGAGACGTTTGAAATGGACCTGGAATTAAGACAAAGTAAATCTAAAAGGAACATTGCATCATTTTCTCAAAACCATAATTATTTTGACCTGCCTTTGCTTAACTAAAAATTGCTTCAACTCAATGTAAATGAGTATTTTTCTCAGTATTGTCACCAAAAAAGTCCAAGTCAGATAATTTACACAAACTGATTTCAGTGAAGCTCTGGTAAGAGAAAGCATTAAATGCATGGAGCAACTGCATTTCCAGGCAAAGTCTTGCACTAATGCAGGCTGCAGGTTCCATAGAAGGCATCACCATATCCCATCAGGCTAAAGGAATTCAAGATACAGGCATGAGTGTCTTTACCACACCCTGGCAGCTTTGGATGCACTCCAGAGTGTCAAAAAGAGACAAAAACTCTCAGGTCAGCTCTGATTCAAGTTGCAGGTAGCCCTACACCATGCTCTTTACACAGGAGTTTGTAGAAGTCTCAGGGTGGAGCAACACAGGTCTCTGCTTCAAGACTAATCCCAAAGGACTGTCTGTAGGATTCAAACTGCTATGTTTCAACCCAAATATTCAGATTACATCTTCCAATTTGATCTGTGGTTTTGTATGCCAGGATGCAAGAAGTACCTTAGAATTTTTTTTTTTTTTAATCCAAACCTGGCCACATGCACTGTGCTTTGAATTTGAGCTGGCAGTGGGAATCCGATACCTTCCTAAAAGAACTGGAGGTGATGCCTTATGCTTCCCTGGCAGGGTCATATTAACTGAGCTGGCAGATTTGATAGAATTAGATTTCTTTTTCGAGCTGGTACAGCACTGTGATGTGTCAGCACACAAAGTATTTCAGATAAGTAAGATTAAGTTCTTGATTGAAGATCCAGCCTCTAGAAATAATGCAGTGTCTTTTAAAAGGAAAAACCTTTGTTTTGTTTTGGTGTACCAAAGCTCTAAAAACAAAAAACCAAAAAAAAAAAAAAAAACAAACAAAAAAAAAATCCAAAACTCCACAGCTCCTGGAAAAATGTCAGTAGCAATTATATAGTCCAGAGACATTTTAAAATTGCATCAGACTTAATACCTCAGTGTCACTGTGCCAGTTTTTACTCTGCAGAACAATCCTCCAAAGGGATGGCTAAGGAGTCCACTGCAGCAGTTTTGGGGATACCAGGAGCATGTGTGGCTGCCTCCATGCCAGCAGCAGTCCCCTGTCAAGAACCAGCAAGGTGGGGAATGTTGTGCTTAGACCGTGTGGGCTCTGACCTGTCCCCCATTCCTCCTTGTCCTCCCTTTATGGAAAGCTATAGAGTGCTGAGACTGCACTGAAAACCTGCTGGGACAAAGGACTTCCAAAGAGATGGAAAAGCTACTACAAAAAACAAACAAAAAAAGTTATATTGAGATTATGGCCTCAGAGAAATACAGCTACACTTCAAACATTTGTCAGCAGGTGCAAGTTTCAACCACTTATGTTGTGTCTCTTTTTCATTTTAGGATACCTTGCAATTGCTTGGCAGAAATAGCTGTGGGACTGGCCCAGAGAAACAGATGTGGCTTGATGAGGTTAACAGGTTTCCAGAAACAGCACAACTCCTCTCTGCTCAAAGGTTTGGTCATTCCATACACAGGAAACAAATCTTCCTCTCCACGAGGAAGGATGTGCACGTCAGTCCAGATGAAGCAACTTAATCACAGACAGTTCAAAGTGAAGCAAAGCCAGGAAAGAATTGCTTTCCCTGGGGGAATCTCCTTTCCCCCAGAACTGTATTTTAACAATTACTACAGTCTTTACAATTAATGACATTCCTAATCTTAACTCATGTTTCAGAACAAGCTTCTGACAATACTATGGGGGAAGTTTCTTTTAAAAAGAGCTCCCTGTCTGTCAAGGCCCCCCATTTTCCACATTCCACAGCTATTTCACAGCTTGAGGGGGTTGTGACTTAAAAGAGCTTTTCAAAGTTTTATAGGACATTTTACACAAAGCAACTGCTACTTACAAACCAGAGCATGGGACACTTGGCACCAGGGGGAAGAGGAGGTTGGTAAGAGTGGGGAAGGTGACCAGAAGGGTGACAGCAGTTCCTCTGTGGCTGCTCTTAATTAGTGCCAGGTCAGCCCAGAGCAGTTATCAGGACAAGAGGGGTCACAAGAAGTGACAACTTTGAACGACTAACAGACATACATCCTGAACAGAGACCACTTATGTTGATAAGGTTATCTATTTCGTAAGATAGACGTTTGTGCCCAGAAAACACACATAGCTCCCACAGGGTCAATTCAGCTGCCAAACGCATTTCAGTTGCCACTGAAGATACCTTGGACATCAAACCCACCCTCCTCCTGAAGTCTCAAATACAACACCAGGTGTCAGAAGACACGGACAGATAGTCCAGGGCTGTTCAAACAGCACTAAGAGACTACAGTTGAGAAGCCAAGACCCCTGAAGCCTGGTAGGAGATTCCCAGCTCCCTGGAGCAGACACATGCTGGGTGATACAAAGCAGATGCCTACTGGACAGTGAATCAGACCCCAGGCTAGCCCAGAGAGGGATGCAGACGTGCCCTGGGTGGGCTGCAAAGGCAGCTGTCCATCCCACCAGTGGCACCAGGCACACCATTCCTGCCAGGACTGGAGGGGCAGATGGGAGCTGTCACATTCCTGGGCTAGCCATGGCCTCCAGTGGTCTGTTGGCTGCTGCCACAGGCACTGTGGTAAAAAGAGCAATACAAGCATTTACAACAGCATTTTGCCTGCAAGGCTGCATGTCTTGCACAGGAAATGTCTGTATGGGTCAAGGAGCTTTCTCGCTGTTGTAAGCAATTCCTCTGAATTGTGAGCTGACACATAACCCCAGAGTTTACTTCCAGCTTGCATACCTGTGAGTTAGATTTTCATTTATCAGTTAGGAGGCACACCATAAGCATAACAGACAGGCTTTGATGCAGTCAGGCAAAACTGTGGCAGAGCGGGGCAAAGTATCTCTGCCATACTTCACCTTAATTCCTAGAATTCATTCCCATGTTTTAATAACCTACATAAGGAATCTCAGATCAGTTCAAAATATATCTGCCTCTCTGCTCCTTGCAAGCTTGATTGAACACAGGCTGTTTAGCAAATATTTTATAGTAAATAAAAATATTTTATAATAATATTTATATAAAAATATATACAAAGCTAATTGGGCTTGCACTGAAAAGTTCCACCAGAGTATCTTGGCAGAGGGGCTGGCTATTAAAAATAATTCTTTCACTTAAGAAGTATTGTAGGTAAAAACTTTACCACCTTACTTCACCAGTTTATATATCTGCTGCTTCAGATGAGATACCAGTAGTCCTATGCTGCCTTCTGCAAAATCTAAAAGTTACAGAAGACATAGAAAATTAATTAAGTCTGGTATGAAAAAGAAAAAAGTTGAAGAAATTCTACATGTGGCATGTGACAGTGTTGAAACAAGACAAAAAATGCATCCTTTTCAAAGTTCCCTCAGCCAGAGTCATGAAAAGCTCCACCAGGTGGTGGGATTAACAGCACTTGAAATATGCTGGGAGCTGAGTTTGCTCTCTCTCCTTTGCTTTTTAAAAGCAGGTTTCTGCTTCACTACGCTTGTGAAAATAGGTGCAAAAGATGTTCCGAGTAAAAATTTATTTCTACTATCATTTAATGGCAGCATTTGCAACTCACTTGACATAAAAGATGTTTTTATAACCTAGAAGATGGAACTGTCATCTGCATGACCTTAATTTCCTCTCAAGTTGCTCAGAATTTTACATAAACAAAAAAAAAGAAAATTGATAAGCACATACCAAGTCTTACATAAAATTATGTTCAGTTTGAAAAGCAGCCTTCCTCAGTTGAGAGGCCATTACCATTAGCAGTATCATCAAGTTTGGAAGAAAAACTGCAAAGAAAGTCTCAAGTTTGTTTCTGGTCAGGATCTGTGACAAATTCTTACAAACAGGGCAACTCGCTGTCTCCTCTGCAGAATCAGATTGTGCACCAAGTGAGTGAGCCAAAAGAATAAGTAACACAATTTCTCTCTTCTTTTGCACTTTCAGAGACAATGCTTCTACACACTACTAAGCAAAAAGGTAAAATAAATGTGTATTAGCAGAACTGTAGTTTATAAACTTAGTGGTAATTTAAAAGCTGGTTTGGCAGAACCATAGGCTGGGACTTTGTTGAGATACAGGACTTAAACCTCCTGACACAGAAATGTTACTCTACAGCAGCACTAAAACAGTGAGAAGTGAGAAATGAAGTGAGAAATCAGCAGAGGAACAGAGCAGCAAGTTCACCACAGACCTATGCTGGGGTTTTGTTGTTTCCAGGATAATCAAGAAAACACATGCTATTAACTAATAAACAAATTAATTCTTTTTATTGACATCCAACCATTCCCTCCTTTACCCCCCCCCCCGGACATGTGCTCAAGCAGATTAGACACTGTCAGGTTCCCAGATAGGTCCAGAAAGGACCTTAAGCACAGCCATGCCCTGCAGAAAACATCCTGCCTCTGCTGAAAGCAGGAAAGGGAGCCCAGGGCCACCCCCAACTCTTCCAACACCAGAGCAGCTCTGTCGAGGCATTGAGCACAGTGGGCAGAGCACCACCGGCTCTGGAGTGGGACAGAAAAATTGAGGAGGGCTGAACACACTGTCTTGTGGAAGGTACTGGCTGGCATGGGTGGCACAGGATGCTGTGGATGCAACAAGCCAAGTGTTTCCAAGCAGATGCTTCACACAGAGCCGCCCCTCCAGCTTAAGCTGTGTAAATAATATACAGGAGAAGTGTGCTGCTAATTGAGTACCTCCCGAAATGCCAAGAGGCAGGAAGACTCCAGTTAAAGGCAACTCTTCATTTTAACTTGTGTCACTGAAGAGCACTAAAATAAATGAACTCCTGAGGACAAGATCAAAGTAGAATAAGAGACTCTTTTTTATATCCTTGAATCTCCTGTCCCTTTTGTACACTGAAATTTAATTTCCTTTTCAAAGAGAGCTTTTGGAGCTTATGAAAATTGACCCAAAAGATTACAAGGGCTTTGTCACCCTTCCAATCTCTCTGAAAGATCCATAATTAGGGAGGTTTTTTCCTTCAACATATGTGCCCAGCAGACAAATATATAATTCAGACTTACAATTGCATGAATGAGTTATTTCAGTATATTGGATACATACAAGCCCAGCCGTTACAAAGAGTTGAAAAATCTTCTGTGTCTCAAATGAGTAAATATACATCAAGGCTTTTTTTTTTTTTTTTTTTTTTTTTTTTTTTTTTTTTAACCGGCTTGTTCTCATTTGTGCCGAGACTACACACAGTCACACTAAGGACCTGGGATGGATGTTTGCTACTGAGATAAATATACCAAGTACAATAAAAACAAACGGCTGACCTCGAAGGGTAGTTATTTAGGCTCCTCTAGAAATTAATTCTGCAAGCAGGAATGTGAGAGCGGATACCTAAGACAGCTAGCCTGCTTTTTGCCCTCTAACGGAGTAACACCGGCTTTACTCCTTCGGCACACAGCCTATCCAGGGGAGAAAGAAATAACATAAACCAGCCAGGGTGCGGGTCTCCGCCGGGCTGGTCCCTCCCGCTGCTCCCAGCCGGCGGCGGCGCTGGGCAGGAGTCCGTGGGGCAGCTGGAGGAGGGTTCTCCGGCGCTGTCGCCCCCCGAGCATCGCCCGAAGGTGGTCCCTTCCTCCAGAGCCCACCCCGGCACCCGCCAGCTCCCCTCTGCCTCCCTCCAGTGGGGAAATCCCGGCTGGATGGGGAGAAGTCTCCCCGCTCCGGAGTGCCGGGGGATGCTGCGAGCTCCGCCAGCGCCGGAGCCACCCCTGCTTCTAAATCACAGAAATAATTTTTTCAGAAACCCCAACAACTCAAAAGCCGAGTGAGGAGTCAGGAGGCTGGGAGGCTCCCACCGCGCCTTCTGCCGCGGCGGGGAGCGGGGGATTTGCAGGTAAGCGGGGAGGAAGGAGGGCGGCAGGGACGGAGGGACGGGGTCCCGCGGTACTCACGGCGGGGTGCGGGGGGCCGGCGGGCGGCCGAGCCCCATGGCCGGGGGGACGGACGCACGGACGGTCGCTGCTGTGGCTGCCGCCTCGCTGTCTGTGTGTGTGTCTGTCCGTCCGTCTGTCTGCCAGCCCTACCCGCCGAGCCGCTCCGGGCGCCCCGTCCCTCCCCTCGCTCCCTCCCCGGCGCTTCCTGCCCGCTCATATAGCGCGCCCTCGGCGACGTGGACGGCGCGGGGCCTCGCCGGCTCCTCCTCGGGGCCGGGCCGGGAGGGGCGGACCCCCCACCACCACCCCCTCATCACCTCCCCTCATCACCTCCCCTCATCATCCCCCCGTCATCACCCCATCAACCCCATCTCACTCCCCAAGCACCCCCCCTCATCAACCCCATCTCACCCCCCAAGCACCCCCCCCATCACTCCCCCATCGCCCCCCATCTCACCCCCATTCCCCTCCCATCACCTCCCCCAGGCCGCTGAGCGCGGCTGTGCAGCGGAGAGGTGCGATGCGAACCCGGACTCACCCCGAGCGCCCTCGGGATGAAATCCGGCTCTCTTCGGGTCCTCCCTAGAGAGTCACCTCCCAGGAATGTCGGTGTTCGCCAAACTGCTGTGTCTGAAATTGGGCTGCGTGGATCCCGAAGGTGATCGCAGCAGGGAAAGTGAAAAGCAATTCGGCGCTTCTCGGGGCAGAAAATAAAAATAGCGCGTAGTCGATATTCACAGAGTCATAGAATGGTTTAGGTTGGAAGGGACCTTAAAGATAATCTGGTTTCGATCCTCCTGCTATGGACAGGACGCCTTGTATTAGACCAGGTTGCTCAGAGCTCCATCCAGCCTGGGCTTGAACACTTTGATGGATGGGTCATCTGCAACTGGTCTGGGCAACCTGGTCCAGTGTCTCACCACCCTCACAGAAAAGAATGTCTTTCAAATATCTAATTTAACCTATTCTCTTTAATTTTAAAGCCATTCCCCCTTATCCTATCACTACATTCCCTTGGGAAAACAAACAAACAAACAAACAAACATTTCCAGCTTTCTTGCAGCCCCTGTAGATACTGAAAGGTGCTATAAGGTCTCCCCTGTGACTTCTCTTCTCTGGGCTGAACAATCCCCACCCTTAGCCTGTTTTTACAGGAGAGGTTCTTCAGCCCTCTTCTTTCTTTCCAGCATCAGACATTTTTAAGGTGACTATAAAAAACTGTAGAATTAAAAAGAAAGCAGCATCATTAAAGAATTCCCCAGACGGATACATTGAAGTGATAAAGTGTCTGCTAAAACTATTTAACAACGTAATGCTGGCTTTTTTAGTGCCAATGTGTAAAGACTGGAGCCATGACATGTGTAAAGACTGGGGCTATGACTAGAAGTGGGGGGGATTATAGCACCTCCAAAGAAGCAAATGATCTCTGATCTTCTCTCCTCCACCCTTCCGTAGGCAGGCGAATATGCACAGTGAACATGCACAGCACATATCAGAGGGGAGAATGCATTCCTGAGCTCTGAAAAACATGTTCCGTAACCCTGGACAGCCGGTGCACAACTCCCTTTGTGAAGCAGATGAGTTTACAGGTGATTAATCTAGTTAGTGAAACTGCCCACATTATTGGGTTATTAAATCCAGCACCACGTACTTCCAGTGGAAACTGTAACGTGCTATGTAGGAGCTGTAATTCATCAATCACCACTGAGCTTGTTTCCATAGAGTTATGTTTGTAAAAGCTTGAGTGTGCATTTAGACCGGTGTCACATCATGTCCCACGCTGTGCAGACATTTGCATGCAGGTGAGAGCACCTGTGACAGCCTGAGCTTTCTGCTTAGGGAGCATAAGCCCAAACAAGCCCTTCAAGGGACTCGCCCCATCACTGAATCCTGCCTCTGGATACTGAAGAGCAGCATAGTGTTATATCCTTCATAAACAGGGTTTGGAAGGGATTTAATCTACAGTAATGAGCATTAAAAAAAAAAAAAAAAAAAGAAAAAAAAAGAAAGAAGCACAGTAGTCTTCTTTTACGAGGAGTGTATCGATACAAGGGATTACTCTGTGGTGGAAACAGTCTATTAAATAGCTGTTCAGTGCTTTTTCCCAGGAGCTGCTTGACACTTTGCTGGAGGTGGGATGAGGAGCTCCAATTTGATTGTCTGTTAGTGTCTCTGTTACCTTTTTGCCTTGACGCTCTCATACTTTCAGGCAAATTGGTTGAATTTGGTGCTTCATTTGCTTCACAATAATAGTGAGTGACTGGGACTGTTTACGAAAAATCTCTGCTTACGAATCTCTGGGGAACAGCACACCAGTAATACGGTTTTGCATCAGGTTTGGGGATTTCTGCCAAGTATTTCTGTGGGGAGGGAGGGAGTGAGAGAGTGATGAGAAAGAGTCTGAACACTCTGCATTTCACTACCTGTTGTAACACACCTGGTCTGTCCCTGAATTCAACAGGAAAAAAAAATGTATCTCGTAAAACAGCTGATTTATCATCATACAACATCCAAAGTTTCACTAGGTTGTATCAAGGAAAGCTTAACCCAGCAGCCAAGAATTATTGTTAGTCAAGTTGACACTGGCACGGGTTGCCCAGAGAAGCTGTGGATGCCCCATCCCTGGCACTGTTCAAGGCCAGGCTGGATGGGGCTTTGAGCAGCCTGAACTAGTGGAAGGTATCCCTGACCATGGCAGGGGAGTTGAGATGAGATGAGATGAGATGAGATGAGATGATCTTTAAGATCCCTTCCAACCCAAATTATTCTATGATTCTGTAACTGAAGAAAGGGAGTGAGAGATATCTTGTTTTCTGTGTTTTCAGTCCCATCTCTGCACCATTTTTCTGGAGCACACAAGAGATAGGACATGGTGCACCCCTCCAGCCACACCAACCTTGGTCACAAGTTGTAAGGAGGAGATATGGAGGCGAGCTCTGCAGTGGCTGAGTTTGCTCAGAAAGGCTCCCTTCTGTGAAGCAAGGTGGAAGAGGAGTGAGTGTGTTTGCCCCAGAGATGCCTCAGGGAGGCATGACACAGTGACAGGGGTGTAGCATGGAGAAGTGCAGAGCATGGAGAAGATCCGCAAGTTTCTGCCAGCACCTGGCTGACCCAAGAGCAGAGAACAAGACCAAATCCACCTGAAAAAGCAAGTGTGGAGATTATTTCTCCTTTTTATATCAGTGTTACACTCACTTAATTCCTTCAGATGCTCTCAACTTCCCTGATGCAGCCCAAGGAGCGTGGAGGTAACAAGTGCTCTCTGATAATGCCATCAGAATTACAGCAGGGTCCAACCCAGTGTGCTGGATCCAATCCCCCTCATGCTGTAGCATTTCACTAGCAAGTGTCATTTAGATGGTTTTGGGAAAGAATCCAGGATTTGTTTCACAGACAGTATTTCCTCAACAGCTCAGTGAATATGGAATAATTTGAACTAACCATGCAAATCTTGCTTGTCATCTTATGTAGAGAAACTATATCTATTCTAAAGTCTGGGCCAGGGCTTTCAGCTGCTGATGGGGGATAGTTATGCAGACTTCAAAGAAGCTGTATCAGCTTTTAGCAAGTGGGGATCCAGACCTTTATTCATATTTTAAAATTCAGAAACTGTGCCTAGGTAAAGCATTTTTCTCTATATTTTTAAGTAGCCAGTTTTTTTTTTGTTAGTTTTTTTTGTTTGTTTTTTTTTTGGTTTTTTTTTTTTTGTTTGTTTGTTTGTTGTTTTTTTTTGTTTTGTTTTGTTTTTGTTTGTTTGTTTTTTTAATAGCTGTTCCCTCAGTGGCAGGATTGTTTCTCAGTAGTCAATGTTTAAAGGCCCTTCAAGGCTGAAGGAATTAAAAATGAATAATTTAAAGCCGGTCTATGATGCATAATTTTTAACATATGTTTTACAGGCCATGTGGAACACTTTTTGACTTGTCAGTAGATATTTTACAAACATGCTGTGCTGGAACCAAAACTTTTTTTATTTAAGAGTTAGATTTGATCCCTCCTATGCTTCAACACAGCAGCGTGCTGGAGTCTACAAGCCATAACAAGGAAACCATTATCACCAGCACTGATCAGAAAAGAGGAGAAATGAAGCAACTGCAGCACTTTTTTCCTCTTGCGCACACTGCTAATCCAGATGTGAGCAGAACTATGGCTCTCCCATCTTAAGAAGCCTCATCCCAAGGTAGAGGTAGAGCAGCTGTGATTTGTTTGCTATAAGGCTCCAAAGGGATGGACCCAGGTGGTGTTGGAGAAGGAGCCATGAAACATGTTGTCTTTGGGTTATTTTTTGAAGGATGGCTGGAGTATTTTTTTGCCAACCTCCTGTTAACTCCCTAAATATTATGCTAGGAATGCCATCTGAGTAATTCTTGATAGTTTTAATAGACAAAGCTAATTGCTGGTGAATAACAACCTTCTATGGATTTCATTTCTTGTCCCTTCCTGACTGCTTGCAACAAGAAAGAGAAGAGGCATCTACCCTGCAGATGCTCAAAGACAGCTTGGGTTTCAACCTTATTGACTGGTTCCCACACTCTTCCTTGTTTTCCTGGATTGTCCAGTTTTCATTTCTATTTTAAAGTTACTCCATATTTGCAGCTAAAAATAAATTGGTTTGGTTACTTCAAAAGTTTCTTGGGCCCAAACCCAATTTCAAGTGTTTCACCAAGCTGTAAATTGAGGAAATGCACTGGGGAAGTGCAGATTTGGGCTCATGTTTGCTTCCCCCTCATTAGCTGTCCCTTCAGTTCATAATCCATCATCTTTCAAACAAGCCAATTGCCATTGTGTCTAGAAGTTAAAATAGAAAACCAGCATTTGGCATGTACACAGTTGCCAAGAAGCTATTTCTCCTCGCCTATGTAAATAAATTGTCGTTCAAAAATGGTTGGCTTGCTCTAAAAGATGTGCTAAGCACTGCACTGTGCTCCCAGTGGGAGGAAAGAGGAGCACATCCAGTAGTGTGGCCAACTAGTGCCCCATCCCCAGCTTCTCCCACTCATTCTGAATGAGTTGAATGGGACTGTTCTTTGCACTGGCCAAAATGCCATTGGAGAGCTCCTCTCTCAGTGAGCAGACCAGGAGTGATTACTGACCTTGCTGGTTATGCCCCCAGGTCAGGCTCAAGCTTCACACAGGTGGTGCCCTTTAAAAGAGATTTACTGGTAATCTATGTATTTATATTAGTTAATGATTTGTATTACATTTGTATTTATTTTACACGATACAGAACACACCTGTTGATCAGTATGACTAGATGTGAAAGAGATTAAATACTTCCAAACTTTATAGATATGAATCTAAGAAGATTGACCACAGATGGACTGTGCACAATTTATTTGTTCTGACTTGCAGAAGAGACAGATTATTTATGTACATATGACAGGTGATATATGTGTACCTACCTTACCTCCACTGAAGAGGTACTTTGTGTACTGTATTCAAATGTGTAAGAGTCACTGCACTTATTTTGTATAATTTGCAACAGTAGCACTTTATACACTGTGCTAACAACCTTGATAGGGCTATTTTGTGGCTGTAGACTTTGCATAAGTGACACACAGCTTTATCATGTCTGGCTCGGTCTCCTCACTGTTTTTTTTTTTTTTTTTTGCAAACCATAACCCACACTTCTGACAGACGTCACAGGACTGTAACAGCCTTCCCTGTTCCAGAGTCTTCTAAAAGCAAGTGGAAAGAGTGTAGGCTTAAAGCAGGCTTTTAGATCACATCCTCAGCCTCCACGCTTCACACGGCCAGGCTCTGGCACTGAGGTGAGCAAAGAGAAGAGAAACAATAAACAACATCCTTCCCTGCTTGCTCTTGGAATTCAAATGGTGAGAAGTTGCAAGAGCTCAGTGGTACTGACGCACAGTCAGTGGTGTCAGCCTCTGCTTTGCAGGACCAGGGTGCAGGCCCACATCAGAGACAGCTGTGATATCAGAGGAAGATTTCTTGTGAGGCTAAACTATTACACAAAGATGTGGTTTTGCCTGCTAGGACTCATTAGTGCTGTATACAGGAGCATTGGCTATGGGTAAAGGTTGTGATTTGGTACAATCTGCTCTCAATAAATGTCTGTGAAAGTCAGAGAAACCTTTCAGTATTTCAGCACATAAAAGCACACAGTAAACACCAAAAGCCAGATTTGCAGAAATATTCAGCAAATCTGGAGCTCCCACAAACTCACATAAAAACCTCTCTGTGCTATGAAACACTTCTTCGCTTTTGTACTCTTGGATAAATGCAAGTTTTGATATAAGGACCATAGAAAGCCTGAGAGGAATAGTAAACATTTAAAAAAAAAATTTAAAAGGCACTGATGGGATATGAAAATGGAAAAAAAAACATAACACATGTAGGGGTGGAATCACCATCCTTGAAAGTGTTTAAGAAACAAGTTAATATGGCACTTCATGATATGGCTTAGTGGGCAGGATCAAAGGATGGACTTGATAATCCTGCAGGTCTTTTCCAACCTTAATGATTCTATGATTCAACCTCTGTCAAGGTACAGGAAGATTAAAACAATATAAAAACAACTGGCCATAAATATTTTATTGCAGAAGGAAGAAATGGCATAAGCACCTGAAATGAGGATAAAGGTAAGTAACTACGTGGCAGAGAGAGGCAGCCATGTGTACTTTGTGTGTGTTTCACAGAAAATGTAGCACGTTCAATTTCTCCAGTATAAATGACCCTTCTTTGAAGTTCAGATATCACCTACAGAACATCACAGAAGTAAAATAAACCTAATTTACCTTTGGCCATCTGGATTTCACAGTGCCTTGAGTACCATCTATTCCCAAGTACCAAGAAAATAGGTGCATTAAGTAATTGGGAAGTTATTAGCATCATGTAATTTTATTTCATTTCACTTGTCCCCAGGATAGTCAGGAATAAACCAGAAGGTGAAATTAGACCCAGAAAATAAATGTTGTTGATTAGGTTGAAGTGTTTATTAGGCTTCTGTTTGAGTTTCCAGCCCACAAGAAGAATGGCAAGCAAAGCCTGTTAAAGACACATTTTGACAAGAATGCATTTTTCTATGGCTCCAACAAAATAAATATAGTAACACAGAAGAACCTTTTAAAAGTCAGGCTTATGTGCTTGTCTGATCAGCACCAGCTAACAGTTTCATCTCTCCTGAATGTCACAGAAGCACACGAGCTGTGCCACCATGCAGTTCTCAAGACAAATTCTTTTCCTCAAAGGACATCACACACATTCCAGGGGCTGTACATTCTGTATTAACTTAAACACAAATAACACAAAAGGGTAACTGCAAGTGAACTTCATCAACAGGGAAAACTGTGAATAAAACACTGAAGCACACCTGGGAGATGTTACTCCCACAGCTTAATTTAGTGTGGATAGGCATTTATTTTGAATGGTAGAAAAGCAATATGATAACACAGGTAGGATAGAAAAGTTTGTGTGTTTTTCTTTCTTGCCAGATATATAGGTTAAAGTAATTTTTCAGTCTATTCCACCTACTGAAATATGTTGGGAAGGGATAAATGGTATGAGCAGAATCCCTCCAAGGAGGGATGGTGAATGCTTGTGCAGGCATAATTTTGAAGATCTGCTGTTAACTGACAGCTTGGAGCTCAGTGCAGGACAGACCAGCTGAGATGCTGCTAAAGAAAAAACTAAAAATATTTAGAAATCAATTTCCCAGATGTTACCTAGAAAATACTTATGTCACATTATTTCTGTGTGCAAAAGCTAGCAGAATTCTTCACTAAAGCAACACCAAGTCAGCTGCAATTCTGTTTTAGATCTGATATTAACAAATCAATGTTTAGAGAAAATCTTGTCATCACAGGTCACTTTGGAGTACACTTCTCTGATGGCAGAAGAGCGAAGTTGTAAACTAAGGAATGTAGTGATTAAATATGAGATCTGGACAAAAGATTTCAAAGACTTGAAAATGGTCTTAGTGTAAACCAGACAGGTGCTGCATTCAGAGCATAACCTATGTCTAAGAAATAGAAAAAAAAAAGAATTTTATAAAACCAGAGAGTGATTCATCTAAGCTTAATACAGTGTGATTTCTTAGAGTAAATCCAGAAGGAAAATAACTATTTACCATTCAGGAATAAATACAAAGTGGGATAAAATGCAAATCTGTGTTTATCAGAGAGACAGTAAACAAGATTACCTTGTAAGTTTATTGAGACAAGTAATGATTCTCAGGAAAAGATTAATATAATATATTGTGTTTACCTGGACTTTAGTTAAGCTAAAATTAAGACTTTAGTTAAGACTTAAGTTAAAAATGGATACCCAGGTAATTGGCTGTTTTTTTGGGGGCAAAGGGTAGAAAAAGACTGGTAGTGCAAAGTCCATGTGTGCTAAGCACTGTCTATCCCAAGCACAAACACAGACTGCTGGATGAACAGATGGAAAGCAGCCCTAAGGAGAAGGGCTTGGGGGTACTCACGGATGGGAAGCTGAACATGACCCAGCAATGTGCTCTGGATGCAGCCCAGGAACCAAACGTGTCCTGGGCTGCATCCAAAGCCCCATGGGCTGCTGGAGGGAGGGGATTCTGCTGCTCTGCTCTGCTCTGCTCTGCTCTGCTCTGCTCTGCTCTGCTCTGGTGAGACCCACCTGGGGTACTGCATCCAGCTCCAGAGTACCCAATGTGAAAAGCATGTGGACCTACTGGAATTCCAAATGAGACCTTGAAGATGATCAGAGAATTGGAGCACCTCTCCTATGAAGACAGGCTGAGAGAGTTGGGGTTGTTCAGCCCAGATAAGAAAAGTCAGTGAAAAGAACTTACAGCACCCTCGGGGACTTCAAGGAGCTAAAGAGAGGTGGAGAAGGACTTTAGAAAGTCATGTGGTGAAAGGACAAGGGAAAATGGCTTTGAAATAAGACAAAATAGATCTAGATTATGTATTATAAATAATTGTTTCCACGAGGGTGGTGAGGCACTGGAATAGATTGTCCAGAGAATGCCCCATCCCTGGAAGTGTTCAAGTCCAGGCTGGATGGGAATCTGAGCCACCTAAACTAGTAAGAGGTCTCCCTGCTCATGTCAGGTGGGTTGGAATTAGATGATCTTTATGGTCCCTTCCAGCCCAAACCAAACTATGGTTCTATGAAGGTGCAGACAGAGCCTTTGGTGCTTTTAGTGAAAGTGCATTCAAAATAGCTTCCGAAGGATACATGGGAACATTTCCCAATCTCCTACAATCCCATTGGATGTACTGTTTTTTTCCTGATGTTGAGGTGCTCACCTTCACTGCTGCAGCAGCCCAACTGATGTACAAGGCTGTGCCTGCAGCCAGGGTGCAGAAACGGGCTCCTGGAGCAAAGTTCAGTGTGTAGTTCAAAGTGCTGCACAGCGCACCTCCATGAGGCAGGCTACAGTGTCACCCAAGATCATAGGTAAGCGCACTGCTCAGGAAGAGAAGGTATCCAAATAAAGCACAGAACCATGGAATCATTAATATTGGAAACTCTCTCCAAGATCCATGTAGGAAGAGTTCCCTGGACTGAGAGATTAACTGCTGGAAAGCAGTCAGCACATTTGAGGGAGCTGTCAAGATGCCCTTTAGGGCAAAGTAACTGAATGAACCTCACCCTTAGAAATTTATAAAACAATCTGCCTTGGGATAAGAGCTCTTTACTTGCTTCCAGTGTAGGAGGGGAAAGATGTGATGTACACGATGACTTTAAGCTGCTGGCAGGATGAAGCCCTGAAATGGGCAAATGAGATTTGCTCAACCTTGTAAAAGGAAAGTTGGGGTGGGATCCTATTGCTGTTGATTGATAGGGAAGTAAATGTCAGGGAAGGGAGGATGTATAGCAGATGAAGGAGAAAAGAGTATCATGTGCAGATGAAGGTATTCAGGCTGTAAATTAAAATAATGTTGGTAATCATCATATCAAAAGTCAAAAAGATGCAAGGATGAACAAATTCTCTGAAGTTTGCATATGGAGTTTGGTGCATTCCTGACAAATATATTATATGGTTTCCTTTTTGAGAAAATAACCTGCCTTAATACGTTAGACCCACACTTCCTTATATAAAGAATGGTAGCTTCATGTTTCCAACAAACTATTTATTGTTTTACAGCAAAGAAGATGTGCAAAGCAAGAAACAACACGTGTAAAGACATGAGGACATAGCACAGTGCAAACATCACCTCCCAGCTGCCCCTGTGATGCTCTAACTCTGCTTCACAAAGGAGTTAGAGGAGCTGGCAGCAGTTCACGTGAGGCAACAGAACATGTTCTACTGAATTCTCTAAGATCTAAACTGAGCCAGCAATGCAGAGCTCAGGGCAAATATTTCTCGTTATCTCAGAAACCAGGTGGTTATGGACACCAGTACCACCTGGAGGGGGCTGAACAAACCCAACCCCTTCAACCTACATTTGTCACTTGAAGTACAAGACTGAAGAACCATTGATTCTGGGGGCAGCAGCTCAGGTGACTTACTCTGTTTGGCTTGCAAAATTGCTCCTGCTTTTGCAGATGAAATCCTTGTGCTCACTGCCATGGCTGCATAGAATGCAGTTATTTTTGAAAAGGATTATCTCTCTCTTTTAAAGACAAAAGAACCTGGTGTGTTTCTATATGTTTATTTATTTCCCCTGGAGAACAGAGGAGAAGACTGTTAGATACAGAAAAGTATGCATGGTTTAAAACAAACTTAAGACAGGGACCAGCCAGACATTCTGAAGTAATTTGATCTGGTCTGATTTGTGGAGTAACACAGTTTTATTCAGGTTAATAGGTTTATTCCTTTAATCCACATTAAGTGGAACTGGAGCACTGATGTTTCATAAAGACATTGGAGGCTTCCAGAGATCAAGAAGCCACCTATTCTAATGTTGAGCAGTGGCTTATTTCATTCACTATACAAAGCCCTGTCACTATAGGACACAAGAAAGCACGACGCGAGCCGCTGCTATTGTCAAGGTAAAAGGGCAAGTTTATTTTTCTGATTTCAGCATTTATAGTTTTCCAAAGGTGACAGTGGATTGGAGGGTGAAAGTGCCACCTCTCCAACGACACTGGACAAACTACCAGTCCATCAAATTTCTCCACCTCTATGAAGGAATGCAAAAATGGTAAGTTATTTACAGAAAGTGTGTGAGAAAGTTTGCTACAAGAATGTAAACTCAGAAGGCTTTAGAAAATCTTAAAAAAATCAGGGTGACAAAGCCCTTCACTTTGTATTTTCCTTGCATGTATCTGGCTTCAGCCTACACCTGTTAATTCCTGTTTCTGTCTGCTGTTAACAATGCCCATTGGAAAAAAACTGTCTTTACATGAAGGTCTCTTTGATATGTTAGCACTGTGATCTCCTGACGAATTAAGTAGATGGAACTTTTTCAGTCTCTCACATGGATCTATCAGGCCAGATGTGCACTTTTACCCAACAGATGGCTGTACAGCACTAGTCACCATCCCTTTGGAGTCAGCTCGGAGCAATGAGCCCTTTCATGGTGAAGTTCATCTCATCCCAGAGTGAATCTTTAAACCAGGCTGGATAAATGTCCCTTACAGCATTCCTATTTCTCTCTAGCAGCAGTCAAGGAACCCTGTGCTGGCTACCTCTCCTATCACAGCCTGTGTTATAGACTTCTGTATTTAGGCAAGATGAGACTGACTTTTGGACTAAGGCATTTTCCCAGGTTTGAATCATTTCCTTGGCATCCTCCTCTGCACATCTGATGAGGCTTTGCAGATCTCCAGCAGATGCATGGTGTTATTGCCTATGTATGAGAGGACTCACTCTCAAGGGCTGGGGGTGCACACAGGGGCAGCTCACTGAAAATGTGGTTAGGGAGATAGAGCTGTATTTCAATACTTATGTTGTCCACAGTCTGTGCTTGCTATTGATTGTACCTTTTTAATGAGTTGCATGTGGCTCAGATGAGAAAATGCCTTAATAATTATAGTCCCCTGGAAAAAGAGCAGATTATGTAACTATTGATCTTGATATTTTTGTTCTGCAACTATTTCCCCTTTTTCTGATACTAAAAAGCATTGCTGCATCACAGGTTTCAGCTCCTTCCATCCAGCTTGGTTTCCAACATTAGCCATTCAGCTGTATCTACTTGTACCAGGCTCAGCCACTAGCCCTGCCAGACAGCTGCCAGGTGTTTTATTGTTAAATAAATTATTACATCTGTCAAGTTATAAAGCAGAAAGCAATGAATCCATTCTTGATAGCTTTTTTTTTAACCTCTGTCACTTGAATAAGTCATGCTAAGAATTACATACTCTCTGCAACAAATGCCAAAAGATTTGTGTATCTCAGCAGGTTCCCTTTAATTCATACTAAGTGTGTTAAGTGTTGGAGTGTTGACCATCAGTCCATTGTGGCTTATTAGGTCTGAAGGAAAGAAGTGTAATGAAAATCCTTTCTCCTGCACAGCATCTTATCTCTGTGTTAAGAAAGGCTGGTTGGAATGTTCTCACATAATAAATATGATTGATATATTTATATATTGCCTACTTGCATGGCTGGCATGTAGGGCTGAGGGGGATCTTCCAGTCTTTCTGGCTGGGAGAAATAAGGAGTTTTCCCAAGAGAATCCTGCTGTTCCTTATGGAGGTCTTCCACCACAAGCTGCAGGAGCAGTTCAGATGAGTCCTATCCCCATCTGTCTCTCTCTCCCCTCTGTTTTGCCCATTCTCTCTCCATCCCTGTGTTCTTCCCCCCCATTCACGTACTAGCTCTGATTTCAGATACTTTCAGGAAAATGAACAGCACTTTCAGACAAGTGTTGCCATTTTTACTTAGCTCTGTGTCCCCACAGATGTTCAGGCCATTCTAGAGCCAAGTTTCAGCTGACACTTGCTCTGTCATCTGAACATCAACCTCCTCTTTACCCATAAACTGGTCTGATACAGATAATGAAAGCAAATTCATTATGGCATTTATTACTTTGTCTTATCACTTGCTCTTACCATGTTCTTTTCAGACAGGAAGAATGAATTGCAGCGGAGAAGAAATTCCCCACAAAAAATATTTTCCTTGTTGAATTTTGCTGTACACTATTGCAGTCAGTGAGCCAAGATGTTCAGGTGAGATCACACCATTCCCTTGCAGCTCCACATTGCCCTAAAAGTGATTTGTATCCATTTAGTTTCAGTTGGTAGGAATCAACTTCAGTTAAATCAGTATGATGTGGGCTTGCATTGGTTTGAGAAGGTTGACACAATGTGTTGTGCTGGTTTAATTAATCATTTTCAAGATCTTTGGAAGCTGTAGTTAAAAAGCAGCACATAAGCCAGTTTGAGAGCTCCAGATAAACTGAGTATTTTTAGTCTTGGATCATTGCAGGGGTAGTAAAATCTAGGCAAAAGCGAAAATCTTGTGGGATAAATGTGAAAGTGTTAAAAACATGAAACTATTTACTAAGAATTCAAACCATGTCTGGCATTTTGAAACTAATCTTTACTTAGCTAATGTGATCCTGCTTTAAAAAAAAAAATAAATGTAGTTTGTTCATTTCCTCACTTATTTTTCTGCTTTTTATATCAGAACATTTTGATGATTGTCTGTTCACAGACAATCATACAAATAACCCTGTGACAATTGGAATAATGTTTCCTTGAGGATTAGGGGAATTTGTAGAAAGAATCATTTCTTCATGTGGGAACAATCAAGCACTCTTTGGAAGCATCTTTGTTGCTTAATTTCTTTGTGCCAGTACCTTGATTTGTTTCTCAAATTTAACAAAGAAGAGTATGAAGCAACAAAAAAAATCTAAAATTACAATGTAACCATATGGAAATATTAAGTTAAAGAAGTCTAAGCACTTAAACCAACTGTTCAGGGTATTTTCCTCTTAATGTGCTTACATAAATCACATTTGTTTTTATGAGAGTTATTTTTCAAATTTATAGACTTTTTCAGATGGATCTTCATCTCCCAAGGTAGTATATGCAGAGGCTGAGTATATTTCTGCAAGTTAAAGTCTGTGGAATTCAAAGTTTAACTCTGACACTGGATTTGTGGATGTTATTGCATAAGCAAGCTATTCATGGACTTTTGGAAATAGCTTTTACTTTTTAGTGCTCAGTTTTAGAAAGCTGAATTGTCATTTCTGAATACCCATCATTCAAATTACAGATGTAACAAGCAATATTTGTGTGGCAATTCTAGAACTGAACTGTGCTAAGGCTTCATCCCTAACAAAATCTGAAGGGGAGAAAAATCACTGCCACTATTTGAGCAAACAGTGCACAGAAGTGTTGCTGTTTCACTGAAATCCCCCATATCTGGAAATAGCTTTTTTGAGGGTGTTGTGGTTTAACCCTGATAGTCAGCTCATCCCCTCATGTGGGATAGGGGAGAGAAGGGGAAGGGTAAAAGTGAGAAGATTCGTGGGTTGAGTTAAAAACAGTTTAACAGGTAAAGCAAAAACTGCATGCCCAAGCAAAGGAATTCATTCCCCACTTCCCGTGGGCAGGCAGGTGTTCAGCCATCCCTGGGAAAGCCAGGATCCATCTCCCTGCCTGGGTAGACAAACACCATCACTCTGAATGTACCTTCAACCTTCTTCTCCTCCAGCTTTATACACTGAGTGTGACTCCAAATGGTCTGCAATATCCCTTGGGTCATGTTATCGATACATATTATAACATTGGCTTTTCGCAAATATTAAAATGGATTTTATATGTGTGGTGTTAACGTAACTTTGTTAAAAAGATATAGTTTGTATTTCTGCTGTTAATTAAGCTTAGACATAGTAGTGAAATGGCTGCTATAAGTATGCTTGTGTTAAAATGCTTGCTTGGATGGGATAACATCAATGAACACAGGATGAGGACACCTGCTACAGATCTGCCAACGATCAGCACTCACCATCTGAAGAAGTGTGGACCAAGGCCCAAACTGGAAGTGATAAGGAGCCAAAACCACAGCCAAGAAACACGCATGCTCTAAAATGCGGACCCGAGGAGGAGCCATGTAAAATAGTTCCTGGAAAATATAAACTAGTTATGATATGCATAAGGATCTATGAATATGCAACAGGCTGATGTAAAGGAAAGGTATTTAAGGGGTATCCCCGAAGGTGACAGTGTGGTCTTGGCTCAGTGTGTAATAACCTTTGCTCTATGGCCCTTGTCTCCTATTGTCCTTTATTAAACTTCTTAAATTTTCACAGGAGAGTGAACATGTTTTTCACAGGTCAGTTGGGGTCAGCTATCCCTCCTGTTTCCCCTCCCAACTCCTTGTTCCCCCCCAGCCTCCTGGCTGGTGGGGTGGGGTGGGGAGCAGAAAAGCCCTGGACTCTGTGTAAGCTCTGCTCAGCAGTAATGAAAACCTTGGCTTTCAGAACAAATCCAAAACACAGCAGCACCATATTTAATATTGATTTGAAGAATTGGGAATGAGTCACCTGTTTTGAATTTTGCTTTATTGTTAAAATCAATGAGGATCTCTTGAGTGAATTTGGGAGCCATGTGGGCTATCTAGTAGCCCTGCAGGGAGCTCCCATGGAACAGGCATGGTTCTGTGTCTGCAGATCACAGCATATTGAAGATCTATGGAGAGGCTTCAGATGCTCAGTTAGAAGTCAAGAAGCAGAAACCAGACAAAGCACAAGGTTCTAAGTACTTCACACATCTGCAGCCCAAACAGATTTTGCCTTGGAGCTCTTGAATTCACCTTTAACCAAGATTTTTGCATGATTCTTTATGCAGGTGTGGGGTATTTTGGAGTTATAACTTGCCTTATACTTTCATGTACAGCTCCAGGTTCACTGTATCCAATGAGACTGTCTGAAAAGTGAATCTAAATATATTTGTAAGGTGGAAGTTCATCACAACAAGGCCAGTGAATAAATAGCACAAACAGGGAAGGTGTGCTGCCAGGCAAACCTGCCTTTGGGACACAGGGTGGGTCCTGATTCATATTTCACTCAGCGCTTAAGCATCTTTGAATATTTGTTTTAACACTGTCTCACCCTGGTGAGACTTGGAAACTTTTAGAAAAAGGAGAACAAAGCTTCACCAGAAGGTCAAAGTGAACACCAAGGAGGTTTTGTCCCACCTTTGATGCTGACAGTGACCCACAGAAACACTCAGCTCCTTGCAGCTGTGAGAGGGGGCCATTAGCTCCTGCCCCTCAGCAGTGCTGAGGGATAGAGACCACCTCTGGAACATGCTCCTCCAAGAGGATTGACTCCTTAGGGCTGGGTTTGTGATGTGTGTGAAGTCTTTTCTCTCAGAAAAGAGAGACATCAGCTAACAGCTTAACTTCTGAACAAGCTCAAAGCCCAATATCTGCCCTCTGAGGCAGCAGCCAAGCCAGTTTTTGGGCCTGGAGGGTGTTAGTCCTAGCTAGGACATGAGAGCAGTGGGATGAGAGGTTTTCCAGGCCAAATCCAAGCTCCTCCTCTAACATCTCCTTCTTGAGGGCAGTGGGGTGTTATCCATCCCTTGATATCTTCACCCAAGACTGAGAGTTAGGTTGGCTCTGTGCCCTTCTAAAGGGACTCATGCTCAGGCAGGAGCCGTGTGCTTGACGTGGGAAGCACTGAGGAAACGCTGCTGTACCTTATGCAAGAGCTCAGCAGAGATGACCACAAAGGCTTCTGCTGCCCTTACAGCCACTGTTTGCCCTCTTTTGGCCTACATAATGCCTGCTAGCATCTAAGCCTTCACTGACTCAGGGATCCTCTGACCTTAGTTTCTCCAGCATCACACCCTTGAAAAGCCTTACAACTGCCTGGATCTGGGTTTTATTTACTTTTCTTGCTAGCTGTAGTCCCTATGTGTTAAAAAAAGAACATTTCCATTTAATTTCTGACTGTCATGGCTATGAAGTGGGGTGGGTCGAAGTGGCCAGTGAACACAAAAACCACACCCACCCAACTCACTGTGCTGGTGATGTGGGCTGGTGATTGTGCATATCACACGGAGACAATGTGGAGATACAGAGATAAGGAGAGAGGTGGTGTGTGGTCACACAGGATGTTTTTTATCTTTGAGGTTGTCTTCTGCTTCCTATTTATTTTGGGGAACAGTTTATTGTCTTTGTTTACCTAAGGAGTCAAACAGAGCTGTAACTCCCAAACTGCTGGTTGGAAGTGCATCCTGAATGGGGCAGTTACCTGGATTACATTTCAATGAGGCAAAACCCACTGCTGTGTGCTAGAGAAAAGAGCAAATGCCTTTCCCATTTTAATGGCAGGCGACATCTGTACTGCCAAATGGTCTGTTCAATGAGCTTTTTAAAATAATCACCTCAGTGTAGCCCAGATCTCATTCCCCTTTCCTTTTCCTTTGGCTGCCATGGAGAGGGAAGGGCTGCGCTGTGCCAGAAGGGCAGCAGAATTACAGTGCGCAGTAACAGCAGCCAGATTCCTTCAGCTTAAATAGCATTAAAATAATTCTTTCCTTGCAAGAAAAACAAAAAAAGGAAGGCTAAGAGGAAAGTCTGTGTGGGGGAGCATGGCATGTTAACCATCTGGGTCTGTTCTGTCCTCTGCAAAGGGAAGTTTCATGGGAGACAGTTCTCTTCAAAATGCAGAGGTGTCACAGAGCTGAAAGCTCAGATGCATCAGTGCCAGTCCCAGGGGGATTGTTGTTGCATGATAGCTGTGCTGCTGTAGACTGGTTAAAACAATCTGCAAATTTATTCTAAAGTTGTTGTCTTGATATTGCTAGAGAACTTGATATGTTGAAGCCTCTCTTTTTGCAGTCTTTCCACTTTCTCATGGTTCTCCCATCTCCAGGAAAGACCTTTGAAGTTGATGCCTTAAGTTTTAGCTTTCATGTTTTCCAGATTCTGTACTGCATTAGTATAGAACTCTGAACTTCATATAAAGTGTTAGCAAGTTCTCCTCACAGCTTAGTCAGACAAAACAATCCTTCTCCAGCCTGAGAACCAAGGACACCATTGCAGCTTCAGGCCCAAATAGTACAAAAAACAAGGAATTGAGGAGAGCAAACTGGGAGGGTTGGACTTCATAACCTGAAGCTGGAATTGGACAATTAACACAGTGTGTAAATGGGCCAAAACTTATAAAAGTGTGAAAACTCATGACTTGGAGTCCATCTTGGGTGTAGCCTTGGCCAGGCTCTTGTACTGCCCAAGGTTTATTCTTTGAGGGCCTTTTTAATAAATACCTACTTTATTCTTTTAACACTGTCTAGCCTCTGTTCTAGGTAGCCTCTCAAGGCATCAAAACAGCTTGAGACACTCCTTCACAATACCCATGGATGAACATTTTGTCAGCCTCACAGGTCTCCATGAAGAACTATCTCTGTAGCTCACAGCCCTCTCCTCTCTCTGCATCAGGTTTTGGAGACCATCTGAAGAGTTTCAGACTCGGTGGGAACTGAAAGAACATCAAAAGATATAACCCTCCATAGATAAAGAGCTCAAATACATCCATGGATCTCAGTTGTGGATTTTAAAGTTAAGAAAATGGGAGCTTCAAGATCCCAAACTTCTTAGGCAAATAAATTCCCTTTATCTCTGAGTCTTCCTTTTTCCCCCCCCTTTTCTTTTTTTCCCCTAATTTTACCAAAATTTCTGCATCTACAGACACTGCAAAATCTAACCATAAATATGTTTCCAGCCTGGTAGACCCTGTTGTTTTGACACTGATTAGTGCTCCAAGCAGCAGGTAAGTCATCTGCCAGGAAGACTGTGCAATGAGCCTGCTTCTCTTTCCTTCCCTGGGCACCACACAGCTGCAGGCAGGGTGCTTGGGTAATGACAGGGTACTTGTGCAAACAGCCGGCTGTGAAGTGACACATTCCTGTCAGCGGAAAACTCTGCAGATGTTCTTTAATCTCTCAACAGAGCAAACATTTCTGTGCCACCCTAGCAGGGAAACCATCTTTGTTATAGCACATCTGAGCAACTTTGTTCTTTTTGAGAATATGCTACAGCACAACTTTGTGCCATGGGAAGCTGCACCAGGCAGACAAACCTGCTGACTGAGGCAGCACTGGACACAGCTTTATTCCTGAAGAAAAGGTTGAACAAGACAAAATCCTCATGGCAGCATAGAGGTATCTGAGGCTCCAGGGAACACAAACAAGCTGCAGGGTAAAGTCAGTCACCATCAGCTGAGCAGGTAATTCACAGCAAACCACAGCTTTGATTAAGTGCACCCTTTTCCCAGCCACAGAGAATTTATTAAAGCTCTTGGAAGTTCCCTACTTGCTTCTAGTAATTACAAATTGAGCCCTTTATGTAGAAGACCAGTGAAAGAACTGTGCATCTGTGAAATGCCCTGAAGCCCTGGAAACAGAGGATGTCACAGCGTTCAAGATATTTCAGAGAATTTGAGGACCTTGTCATTGCATGAATTCCACCTACATTTGAAGTTTTGCCTTTTGGTGTCAAGAGAATAAGGCAGAACTATCCTTATCTCCTGTCTCTAAAGGCAGGAGCCTGGCAAAAGGAAAGCGTCACACAGAGTACATGAGCAACAAGGCTGGGAGACACAAATTGTGTCATTGCTTTCTTCATAAAGATTAAAGGTCATCTGTGCTTGTCCCCTCCATGCATGGAGGCAGGCAAACAAAGTCCAGCTGCAGAGCCAATGTCTCTGTGTCAGTGATATCCACATTCTCTGGTCACCCAGCCTTTCCCACACATTGGCTTCCAGTCTGGTTGTACTCCAGAGCCAGCACACTTCAGGCACTGCAGGAACCAGCTCTCTTGTGGGTATGGATGTAGCCTAAGACAGTCAGGGAGCCCACATCACCATAGTAACTGCATGCTGTTGCATTAATTTCAGCAAATAAATGAAGCTTGTAAGTCAAGGGGCATTTATGCAGAGCAGTGCAGGAGCACACAAAGAAACTGCAACAGTCCTGAATGAGGCACCAGGCTTCCCTGGCTTCTTTATCCTGCTTTTCAGGAGGACTGATTGTCTGGTTGGAAGAGTCCATTAATATGATCAGCTTGCTTTCTGTATTTGATGTGGTATTTTCAGACATGACTTGGGTATATCTACACAGCACAAGACTGAACCATGTAGGACCAAGCAGAAGTATGAAAAAGCTTCTACAGTAATATAGAAGCTTTTTTCAAAAACTGAGGTTGCTAGAGAAAATTTTAGCAGGTTTGAATATTCCCCTTCTGACTGGTGATGTTAATTTAGGAGCTTTTACATATTGATAAAGATGGGATGAATTGTTCTTTATGAGGAAAGCAAGAACCTACCTGAGGTGGGCTAGGATCCTCATTTTGTTGCCAAAACCCCACTCACTATTCTTTAAAAAATGAAACAAAAAACACTCACTGGGGCAAACACAGATACAAAGTTCTGGTTCATCCAAGCTGACTTAAAGACAGCCTGGCTGGGAGGGGAGCAGTCCAGCACTCAGCTTGTTGGCCGCTCTGATTGCCTAAACTCATCTGTGTCTGCAGGGTGTGGACTTCCCCTTTAGTCACGTGTTTGTAGAAGTGTTATAAAAAAGGAGAATCTGACTAATCCAGGAACTCTGGAGTCAAAAAGAAGAAAAACATTTTTATTGGGTCTGTCTGAGATTGAGTTCATTTTCCCATGGCAGCCCTCACAGTGCTCTGCTGGGCATTGATAGCTGGAAAGGTGTTGGTAACACAGCAGTGCTTGACTCCTGCAGAGCAGAGCTGGCACAGCATCAGCACTGTCTGCCCAGAATTCCCCCATCAAGGGGCTAGGAGTGGGCAAGATCCTGGGAAGGGACACAAGCAGGTCATTGGTCCAAATTAACCACAGGAATATTCCATACCATGCAAAATCAGCTCTGACATAAAAGCTAAGAAAATGAGGACAAACAGGGTGCTTTTGTTATTTACAATATTTGCTGTCTGGAAAAAATGCCACCCATGCTGAAGTCAGGTTTCCTGGGAAGTGGCTGAACATTACTTGCTGGTGGGAAGTAGAGAATACATTTTTTTTTTTTTTCTCTTTTTACATGCTTCAGTGCATGTAAACTTTTACTTTTGCTTTAGTAAATTGCCTCATCTCAACTTATAAGTTATTTTCCATCTTATTTTCCCTCTGCTGAGAAGGGGGAGTGATAGAGAGGGCAGCTGGTGTTCAGCCAAAGTCAACCAATCACAACATTGAAAAGAATGAAGATGAGCAGAAGTATTGGCATAAATAATAAATAGTCTGAAGATGGCAGAGGTTCCAGAGATGGGGCATCCACAACTTCTCTGGGCAACTTGTTCCAGTGCCTTACCACCCTCACAGGGAAGAATTTCTTAATAATATCTAATTTAATCTACTCTCCTTTAGTTTAAAGACATTGCTACTTGTCCTATCTCCATCTATCCACAGAAAAAGTCCCTCTCCAGCTCTCTTGTAGGCCTCCTTTAGTTTCTGGTAGGTGTTTTAATGTCCCTTGAGAGCCTTCTCATATCCAGGCTGAACAGCCCAACTATATCAGCCTTTATCCATAGCAGAGGTGCTTCAGCCCCTGCCCTTCACCCTCAGGACTCACTCCAAGAAGTCCACACCCTTCTTCTGTTGGGCACCCGAGAGCTGGATGCAGCACTGCAGGTGGGGTCTTACCAGAGCAGGGTAGAAGGAGAAAATCATCTCCCTCAACCTGTTGCCCACACTGCTTGGGACACAGACCAGGGCACAGTAGGTTTCCTGGGCTGCTGGAGCACATTGCCAGGTCACCAAGGTTTCCAACAATCAACACACCCAAGCCCTTCTCCTCAGGGCTGTTCTCAATCCATGCTTCTCCTAGCCTGTGTTTATGCTTGGGATTGCCTTGACTCATGTGCAGGACCTTGCACTTGGCCTTGCTGGCTACCATGTGTTGTCTTGTTTTTGTGTTTGAGCTCCCCAGGAGCTTACACAAGTTTGTCCTTCAAACCACCAAAAGGATTATGTATCTGAGCCACTGTCCTCTTGGCAGTGCATTCATCCAGAAGTGGGGCAGGAAACACCTATCATGATCACAGCTGCCCAAGAAGTTCCTCCACCCCTGATATTTTGGCAGTGACTTGGGAATGTTGACTGAATGAGGACTCCAGGCTGCCAGAAGCCTTAAGCCTCTGCTAGCTGCAGAATTCCACTGGGATGATGTTCACACAAAATGGGAGATGGTGTGAGGACAGCCCTCAGCCATGACATTCCTTTGAACGTTGGCTGGGAGTTTTCTTTAGCCTACTGAAAACTTGATCAGCATCTAAATAACATAGGTTGGAGAATGCATTTTGGGGGGCTTTAGTTTTAGAGGGCACAAAGGTAGTTTGGAACATCCCTGATGTGTAATTCACATGGAGCAGGTGAACTCTGCAGCCTGATTCATCATCAAGAGTATTCTGATCATGTCCTCTTTGCTTATATGCAACATAAGGAAGTGGGTTTGTTTCCTTTTATTTAAAAAAATGTCATGTCCACCAGCCTGATTTCTTTACCCTGCAAAGCTATCCATTTTCCAATAAACCCTCCAGCAGCATAGGCAGTGATAATTCAGGTCACAGGTTTTGACAGAGAAACCACATCGTCAGCAAGTCACTGCTAATGAAAATGTTTTTTTCTTCCTCCTTGTGCATTTCTTCTCATGTCCAGACCTCTGCTGCTTGGAGTGGGAGTAAAAGATTTGTTGCAGCCATATCTTAGGAACCCTCTAAATCTTTGCATGGGGCTGCCCTTTTGCTGAACTTTTAAATCCACAAAGTGGGGGTGAATTCAGGACATGAACAAGGTGAGCAGCAAAGTCACATCCCACGCTGGGAAGTCTGGAGGAGGCATCATGCAAGAGAGGGAATTTCTGAGAGCATCTCCAGGATCTCTGCAGGGGCTGAATGAGGATGCAGGATGGTGGGAGCAGCACAGCACAGGGCAAGTCCTGGTTTCCACACAGAAGTTCGGGGATGTTTTGGCTGCCCCTCAACTGATGTGGCAAAGAAAAGGAAGGACACTTTCTTCCTGTTGCTCCCACTTGCACAGACACAGGCAAACATATGACAATGAATTTACAGCAAACCTGGCATTTTTCAATCACATCATAATGTTCCACACCAGAATCAGTGTACCCAATATCTGTTTTTTTTTCAGAAAATTAAACCAAAAGAGCTCAAATGAGAGTCAGAAGATAACTAGACAGCAGGTCCTCTAGTGCATTGACTTCAGCACCTGTGTGAGCATCCTGAGAGCTCAGGGCTGAGTTGAGGCCACAGACAGGTTCTTGGAGGCAGTCAATTGCTACTGCCAATGTCATCTCTATAAATCAACTATATCTCAATTGATTTCAGTGACATTCTGCTGGATTTATACCTGAGAGCAGACACTGACCTTAAGCACATGGTCTGAACAGGGCTATTCCCACTCAGCTGAAGCCATTTGGAGGTTTTCCAATGCCATTTGATTGGCATTAAGACTCGATCCACAATGGGAGAGTATATAATAGCCTGAGAATAGAATCAAATAAATCTAATCTGGGTCAGATCCTCAGACAGGGATGTTGATGGATCATAAGCCAGCTTAGTGCAGGTTTTAACTAAAAATAAGGACATAGCTCTTTAAATGTCACCGTGAAAGGCCCATATTTGATTGTATAATAATAATATTTTAATTTGAGCTTGTTCCTCAACAGCACACATCTTCCTTGCTCATTAAAATGAATAAGCTACTTTCTCTGGGAAAGACAATGCCCACACCTGTGTTTCAGGAAGAAGGTGACAAGAAAACAAGGATGACATGACAGTTCAGGAATGCTCAAAGACCTTTCTCACCTTAATGCAATGCAGAGTATAATTTTGCACAGCTCCTTAGCTGGAGCAGTTTTCTTTCCTGGGCTCTCCAGTCTCTCATTTCTATGACCCTGTGAATTCAGTGTACACACAATGCGTGACTGATTCTTCTACACGGAAAAAAAAAAACACATTAATTTTTTATTCTCACCAACCACAAAACTAGAAAACTGCTCCCAAGATTGAGTGAAAGTTCATCCCTGGAAAGACATTTGACTTTGGTGGGTGGATTTGATCACAGATTAGTTTTGAGAAGGCAGGAGGGAGGGAGGCAGCAAAACGTTGGCTAGATTTGAGGAGTAATTACACATTTTCCCTTCAGAAGAGAGGAGATTGGTGGGATACAAATGGAGGAGGGAGAAAAGGAAGAGGGGCTATGGAATCCACAGATCAGACAGACTCAGGACTGATGGATACAGTTGCTACAGCATCCTGTGGTTTATAGCCGTGCTCTCCATTTCCTTCTTTCCATGGCCTTTTCTGCCAAGGCAGTGATGTTGGGCTGACAGATATGGAAATAATTTCCCATCTGTGCCTAGAGGTGTCCTGGCAGTGGCACTGGCTGCTGCTGGGGGAGGCTGTATCCAGCAGGCAGGGGGAAGAGAGTCTGGCACAGCTCTGTGCCCCAGGTCCCAGCAGCATCCCTGGGCACGCACTCCCTGCAGGCACACGCACACACAGAGGGCACATTTACACACCACATATTTACACACTTACCTAAATCCTGGACACTCAGGCTACAGACACACAGAGAGCACACATGAACACGGTAAGCACCAATGCTGGCACTTGAAGATGCCAATCCCTGGTATCACAGCCCCAGTCCAGTTGTTATTACACACCAACTTGCTCACACAGAAAGCTCTCTGGGACTCCTCTGGTCTCTCCAGCCTCCTTTGGTCTTGATCTCAGAGTCTTGCTCCTAGGCCATGTCACCTACTCCCTGACTGGTCCAGCTCCAGCTTCCCTGGTGACCAAAGACTCTGACCCCTGCACCACCGACATGGGGATCCCACGGCTCCTGGTCCTGTTCCAGTTGTTGCACTTGGAGTTGTCTCCATATACCAGCAGAGAGTCTCTCACACAGAAAAAGGGGGGTTTAAATGAGGTTTGAAATGATGTTTATTGAGAAGAGGGGACAGATAGCATTCATGAGGCACAGAGCATGGCCAGGCAAGCATAGTGTCCAGCAACCTGTTTATACTTGACCAGCCACTTTATCACCATATCCCTCTATTTTCCAGTGCTTGTTCCTCCCTAATCCTTGCTAATGCCTTCTTTTCCCTGCCTTTGTTTACCCCCTCAGCACTCCTTAACAAACCTTGCACAATCCAGAGATGTTGTTCCCATGCATGCCCATGCAGAGACTCTCCTCCATCAATGAGGAGACCCAGAGAGGTGCTGCCCACAGCAGGGGTGACACTCTGTGGAGCCAAAGCTCCTTTTGGACAGCCCTGGCAGGTGCTTGTGCCTCTGACTGGGGTACTGGGGACTCCTCCACATCCCTTGTGCCTCCTGTGGGTGTGGACATGAGCTTTTTGTGGTGAGCAGTTACAAGGAGGGGGTGGAAGAAGGCAAGAATGGAACATCCTAGCATGGTGGCTCTGCATTGCTGATGGGTCACCATAATCACAAATTCAAGATGAAGTACAAAGAACCAAAAGCACTAAAAAAACAACCAAACAAAAACAGCAGCAGCAACAACAACAACAGCAAAAACCATGCTTGCACACTTCCAATTTTTTTTTCATTAATCATAAGGGCTTTAGGGAAGGGTCTGACTGTCCCAACCCATTGAGCATCCACACTCCTGTTTGGTCTCAGATGACAAGGGCTGTCATCCTTCAGTGCTGTGTAGCCTTTGTGCTTCCTCCCAACATCTGACAGTGTTGCTGCTGTGAGGTCAGTGGAGAAAATTAATCATGAAAATGGGCAGAATGGGAAACCCAGGAGTAAAGAGGACACTGTGACCAGAGCTGAGGTTTGGGGACTCCTGTATTATTTGTTTAAAACTGGAACCTACAGCTATTCCCTTGTATGCTGCAGCAAGCCAAAGTTAACACTTGGGTTGACTAAGGCTCATTTTTCACACTAGCTTAGAACAAATTTTCAGGATGTTTAGATATTAAACTTTCTGAAAAAAAAGACTTAAACTTCCTGAAAAAATGACTTTAAAAAGCTGTCTCTGAGTCTTCTTCACCGCATAAGAAGAGATTTGGCCACCAGTAAAATTCTGCCTCATTCCATCCATGTGGAATTTCTTTGCTGGGCTGTGAGACATGGGCAAGATAACGAGGAATGGAAAAAGGGTTCAGCAGCCTGCTAGGTCACATCTGTTGGTTTTTACTCCACAACCAAACATCTACTGTCCTGCCAGCATCTTCTCCCTTAAAGTGACACCAGAAAAATTGTGAAGATATCCTTACTGAATTCTAATTAAAATTAACTTGTTTCAAATAACTCCAATCTGTACATAGGATGGATTTAGCAATGCAGGGTCCAGCGACGTTATGCCTCATAAAAAATGTAAACATTAGGGTAATGCTCAGGTTAATCAACTTCAGCCTGATTGGATTTTGCTGTTGATCTTTCCCACTGGAATATTGTCTCTTAGTTTCCAGATTCCTCCATCCACCTCAGATAACACAGAAGGTCTGAAAATCCCCTGTCAACCTGGGGTGCCCATGATTTCCAAACTTCTATGGTAGAACTGGGGGTGGTACCAAAATCCAGGATGAAGTTTTTAAGGATTTGGCACTACTTGGGAACTGATACTTGGTTACAGACCCTAATACCTAATAGTAGAGTGGAGAGCCTAGGGGCTCTCTATGGCTTCCAAACTCAAAGGTACCATGCAAGTTTAGAGTTTAATGGAAGATTGCTGCAATGAATACATTCCCGTGGATATTTCAAATCAGCATTTTCTAAGAAAACTCAGTTCTACAAACTGCATCATCTTTATTTTCTTCTGGTTGTACTCAATTTAAAACACTAAACCATTTTCTTCTTTTGTTATGGGATGGAAAGACCAAAGTGACCAACTACAGAACTTAGAAAATCTTTTAGGGTATTTTGAATCCCCTAGGAACAGAAGTGTCTTCCGTGCCTAATATGAGATCCACCAGACCTCTTTTCAATCTAAACTTATCAGGCAATCTCAGATTTCTATTCTGGGGCAACTTTTATTTCCATCACCCTATAAAGACTCCATTGGACTCAAAGCCTGTTTTCACAGTGATGTTTTGTCATCATCTCATGGCTGATAACAAGGCACAGATAGACCAAGATTTTCCTTCCCTCACATTGGTACCTGTTCTTGGGACTTATCTTCCTCTTCCATTCCTTTTATTTTCCTATTTTATGCATGTTTATGGCTTTTGGAAAAAAGGAAATATGAAGGGGAACCAGACTGATTATCAAAAGTTAAAGATGAACTACTAGGGAAAATAAACCAAATCATTTATTGGAACAGAGGTCTGGGGATTTGGTTTTTTTTTTTTTTTTGCATCTTTGAGGAAAAATCCCAAGGAGGCTTCTGCTCTAGTGTCTGGCTTCATGTAGGGCAGAGGATCCTACTGAGCCAGGAGAAAGAGGCAGCTGCCCTTTGGCAAGGACTTGATGGGCTGCCTTTTCTTGACAGCTGAACAACAGAGTAAATGGACACGGGAAGCTTTTATAGATTTGCTGTCATATAAATGCAGTTTGCACGAAGTGATGAATTCAGCAGCTGCAGTAGCACTTTACCTTGGCCTCAAGATAGAAGAAGAAACAAGCATCAATACCTGCATTTAATGCCCCAAATGAGGAAGATGGACAGACTACAGGCCTCTAGGGCAGCAAGGCTGGTATTGGAAGTTGTGCAGTATGGGATGAAGGATGTCTGGTAGCACAAGGTAGCACAGGTCCAGAGTTCTGGTTTTCTCCTGTCCCATGTCCCCATGGAGGCTTATTCTGTGATGCAGAGAGTGCAGATCACTTCCATACAGCCAAGATTTTCCAGTGCTCTTTAAATGAATACGGATGTCCCAAGTGCCCACAAAGTATCCTCTCAGAACAGTCATGTTTCTCTCTTCCCCTTTTGTTTCTAACATAGTCTGGTTGAAACAGAGCCCCATGTGTTCCCTTCTTTAAACCTTTTCTCAACCAAGTATTTGGCAGTATCTCACAATTTTAGGAGAAAGTTTATCACACAAAGGGTGATAAAGTACTGGAATAGTCTGCCCAGGGAGGTGGTGGAGTCACCATCCCTGGATGTGTTTAAAAAAAGACTGGATGTGGCACTCGGTGCCATGGTTTATTTGAGGTGTCAGGGAACAGGTTGGACTCGATGATCTTGAAGGTCTCTTCCAACCTTGTGATTCTGTGAACCATTAAAAAAGTGACCAACATCATCACCCTCTTCCACTTCACCCAATGTGTTATGTCCCATGGTACAGACCGAGAAAGTTTTTTATTCAAAGCCATACAGAAAAGCTGCAAGACACAGATGCAGAGCCAGAGGGTTGTCCTCAGGATCTTCTTTCATCTGATGTGATGTATTTTGGAAGAACTCTATTATGTTGTGTGATTGAAGGCTCATTTACACACACAGAGGCAGAAAGACAAGCCATAGAACCATAATATCCCAGTCAGAGACTCAAGACTCTAAACTGGGCAGGGGCTGTTCCAGGAGAGCCTCAGCTTCATGGGCAGGAGGTAACACCCTTGCCAGGGGAAACAGCTCCCCAGCTCACCTCACAGCTGGGAGAGGCATCCTGCCTGGGTATGGGACACATGATAGGATGTGGAGGAAGAGCAGCTGGGGATTCCACAAGACCTGGTATGGGATAGACTGGGGGAGAAACCAAAGACAGGGAAAGGGAAGGATATAACTGGTGTAGAGAGGAATAAAAATGGGAAAATAGAGGGAAAAGGGGATTGAGTGGCCAGTCCCAAGTAAATAGGTTGCCAGCTGGTGTGCTTGTATATGCAGGACATGCTCCCAACAATGAGACCAGGGGAAGAGAATTTTGGGGAGCTTTTAGGAAGGAGATGGGATGACCCTATTTTACAAGAAGATCTTTCTTTTGGTAATTGCTTCACAATTGGCATAGCACAAGTGAGGTGCTATTCTCACTCCAAAGCAGCACTAATGAGTGGTGAAGACAGGAATGCATCTTACCTTTCCATTCTACATTCCTTTTGTGTATTTGTAGGGACACTGTTTGCAGAACAGACTGAGGAGTTCACCCTCTGAATTCCTTAGACTCTCTTGTGATTCTGGCACTAAAAGTCTAACTGAGAGCAAAATCCAAAGGGATTAATTTGTATTAAAATCAGACAGATACAGACCCTAAAACAATTTGACCATATAAGGAATCTTCAGTCTTGAATTAACTTAAATTCAGTTCTGAATTTGCTAGTTGAAAGTCTAAGAGTTTACAAAATACTTATCATGAAATGCAAGTCCCCATAATCAGCAAAAGACATAAATCCTGTCTATGCTAATTATCTGGAAGATGACAACTAGAGTTATTACATACACATAAGAGTTTGGGTTATGACCCTGAGGAACTGATAGATATAGCCAAAGAAAGGATGATTGAAATTTCCTGTTGGCTATAATTTCTTTGGGCCTGCTTTTACTGTGTTTGGCTCCTGCCAGGATGAAAACCATGATTTCTGAATCTGAAAGCCTTCCAATCTTTTGCTTGCCACCAGACTGATGTCCTTGTGAGGTTCACAGCAAAGATCAGATGCAGTGAAAGGGAGCTTTGTGTGTTCAGAGTCACAGGGGCACAGAGAAGACCCACTGGGCTGATCCCCTGCCTTGGATTACTGCAGGTTTCTTCTCAGAGGCCAGATGTTTTCATGAACATCTACATTTCACTGAATGCCTGGGCTCTGCACAGAAAGACCTTCAATGAGATGGTTATGCAGCAAATCCACACTCACCAGTGTAAATTTTCTTCTTTGGATAGTTTCTGAGTATTTGCAATTGCTTTAAGAAGCCATCTTTTCTGTTGCCCAGACCTCAAGCATATTTTCACATCAAACCTGCTCCTGAAGCAGTCTGATTTATACTTGTCTGTTCTCATGCATGGTGAAGTGACTCCTTGAATTGAACAGTTCTAGACAAAGTATAATGCAATGAAAAAGAAGTATATTTGAGGTCTGTAGGCAGTTTTATGCCACTCAAAATACCACCCTTCTTCCCACAGTGATGTGTGCAAGTCCCACTGAAAGACAGCACTTCCCAGTTTATCTCACTGGCATTTGCTTTCTGGGTTTCAAATAATGATCAGGGTAAATTCTACTTGTGTAGGAAAAGTTCTTCTTCTGAGAAACGAAATTCAGTTTTGAATACATGTCCATCCTCACACTGGCAACCTTCCTCTGTATACACACTAAGCTCCTCAAGGAAATTGAGGCCCTCAGCTCTTACTGGAGGGCACAGGGAATAAAAATGATTTGGTGTTTAGGGTGAAGCCTCATTTCATGTTTGTATATTAAAAGGCCTTAGAGTATTTATTTTTGTATTAAGCTATTCTTTCCTCAAACAAGTGGTAACAATATGCCTCCCTTAGGGTGGAAGTCTGTTCTGATGATATAATATATCTAATGTTTCTCTGTAGCAGCTGGTCTTCTCAAAATATCACATTGGATTGATAACCTTCAAGGAAGGATTGTACTGTGTGTGATGACTGCTTCGTATTTTATCATGACAGTGAGAATTGCTTTAAGCTCTCCTACTTTTTCATCACCTACAGGACCTACAAGGAGGTAGGTGGCACTTATGTGTCACCTGCACTGGTGGCTCAGGCAACTCTCCCACCAAATCTTGTTTCATTGGTGCCTTTGGTAATAATCCTGGGGCTCAGAAGGAGGAAAGCAAGATTAGTAGGCATGAGAAATAGAGATATCCATACTATCACTCAATGCATGCATGGCTCAAAAGCTGCAGAAACTTTGTAAATATTTCTGTTAGAAAAAGAGCTGTTTTACTTTTGTGAGCTCTGAGCTCTTTCATGACAGCAATTGATAGAGATGTGGACTCCATGGTTTGGATACATGAAGCCAATTTTATTGATTTCAAAATCTCAATATATACCTTTTCAGCTATAGCTAAAATTTGCAACAATCACATTCAAAGCATACCAAGCACACCTTTTACTTCCTCATTCAGAGTTCTGACTTGACTGGCCAGAACTTGCAGCCCACTAGACTTAGCACATCCACTTCAGTCACGAGTTGAGCAGTGCTCAGATTCTGCTCTCCAGCTGTATTCCCACCCTTTCATGGTAATTACCCATGATAGAGAAATCAGTATTCCTGAGCCAGGCTTTCAGAAGGGCTTGCCTTTCCTGGTAACACTAATTGAAACTGATGTGGGACCAGATACCGTCCTTTGAGGGTGGAAGACTGAGTTTTTCATTATCCCAAATCTTATCTATCATGGAATTTAATTAGGAAAAAAGAATCATACACAAGCTGAAAAGGGCTTTTCCTAAGCCATTTGAAGTCAATGGATGAGGTCCTATAACTCTTCCCAGTCTCAGTGATTGGATCATATGCACCCACTGCTCAAAGGTTACAAATATTGCTGCTGATCTGGTGCTGAGAGGTCTCAAATCAGGGACAGTGAAATCATTGTCTGAGTTTATAGGTGAACGTGGGACAGCAATGTGGTTTCCATCTTGCAGACTTACAGTGTTCATGCCTATGTTTTTAATCACTATGCAAATTCCCTGTTCCCTTCATTAAGCACATCTGTCCCACATGGTTCATACATAAGCATTTCAAAATATACAAAATGCCTCTAGTCCTAAGTCCAATTTTATTACATTCTTAAAAGTTTATTTTTAGAGTTAGCAGGATGGACAAATTCCACTGCTGCCTAAGTAGTGCCTGACCTTTAGCTTTCCTTTAAATCAGGCTTCTCCATCTGTGTGATCTTTACAAATCAAAATGTCGTTCAATTAAATCTAATCTTCCACTTGCAACTCTTGCCAGGGTTTCCTCCACTGCTGCTTTGGGACCAGCTGACTCTGTGTGGACCAGGTTCCTATGTGAAAAGGAAAAGGCACATGGAGTGAGGAGGAAGTTTCTCACTTGTTATTTAAGTCAGTGTGCCACACTGCTCATACATACCAACACTGGGTCAGGACAGGGTTAAGTTTCTCCAACTGCAGTGTAATTTTACTAATATAAAATGCAAACTATATAGGTTCATTATTAAGATGATGCTCCTCATGCTTCTTCCTATGAGAAGTAGGTGACTGGAACCAACTCTCTCCATGTCCTCCAGCAATGGAGTTTCTTAAATCTCCTCTTCCCTGCTTCCATCAAAGATCTTCCAGGTCTTTGAATTGCTGCTAAGCAAATGCATGCTTTGATACTGAAGTAATGAGCATTATGGAAGAAAAAATACCAGTATGTGTATATATATGCAGCTCATATCTCTGTATATCTGTTCATGATTCAGTCTATCTCCAGCCATCCTGTCTAGAACTTATGGGTTGTTTCAATATTAAAAAATTTCATACTAGGTAGCAACAGAGCCCAGACCAAGCTTATGAGTCATTCCCTTCCTTCAAAGGACATAGATTAACTGTTTTAAAATAACACAGTGACTTTCTGATCAACAGCTGAGACGTGGTGCAAGAATCTGAACAACTGTGTGACAGACTTTCATGCCAAAGCTCCCCAAACCAAGTTTAATATATTTTATGCTTTCTTTTAATCAAAATTCAGTGACCTGTTTCTTGCACTCGTGCTGTTATACACAAAGGAGAAGTATTGTATGGATTTTAAAACCGTGGTATACATCCAGATAACTAGAAGCAATGCCTGAACTAGCCTAGATGTAGTTCTCCCTGGACACCTCAAAGCACACCCCACAAATGTGTCCATGTTTGTTTCCAAGAAGAAAACTGTGGTGCAGCCCCTTGTCTTAATTGCTGCAGCAATTGTAGCAAAGCCTCTTAGAGACAGTTGTTTGAAGTTTCAAAACCATTGTCACTCTGTGAAAGAGAAGGTCCTGGATCACTCCCCACACCCTAGTGATATATCCTGTTCTGCAAAAGGAGAGCAGGAATGTCTCTGTTTTATTCTAAGTAATCTCTGATGCGCAGTACAAATTCTATACCACAGCACTAGATAAACTCTAGGACACACAGCAATCTGGTCTTCTCATTGTCTGCACCTTGAGAATGGCAGGTGGATAAAATAATCTTGTTAGTTGTGAACACTGACTCACTCCATCCTTAACCTCACACATCCGGGGGGGAGGTTCTGAGCTTCTTAGCCAATATGTAAACAAAGTTCTGCCAGTTGTCTTGAGCAAAACTAGACAAAGCAACGTCCTGATCTCTGTTGAGTGAGGAGCTAGAATCTACTTTAGGGGGTTGTGATCAAGCTTCTTTCTTGACAATAAGATTAAAAGGGAGTCTGGGAAATATGTGACAGTGACGTCACAGTGGAGTAGGAATACAGACATGCATTAAAGGACAGGAAAAGTGACAAAGAGTCATTCTCTGTTAGCAGCCAACAGCTAGAGCCACATGTGGACATGGGCTTTTTTAGGGACCAACAGGTTGTTTCACTCAGTAAAGTGATAATCTGCTTCATTCTTTCACCCTTGATGGATAAAATTATTGTCTGAAGGTAAACTGGATTATTCCATATGTGGAAATTGGATTATGGCTGAAGGAAATGGAGCACTCTGCTGTTTCAGCTCATTAAACAGAGGATTAAGCTTCACCTTCCTGCAGATCAGCTTGGTCCAGGTGCTGGAGGCACACGTTGCGAGCGATGCCCACTGATGTGGTTCAGGGCACAGGTCAGAGCACCTGGCAATTCCTTTTCTGCTGTAGATGTGAAAGAGGATCAGGATTTGACAACTGTCCAGAAAAAAACCCTCTCCTTTGTGTTTAACTAAACTTTCAGGGTTTGTTTTCTTTACATTCTACTTTACTTAAGCAAGATTAATTTTATCTTCTTCCTGTGCCCTCTTTTGACCAAGTATTGGAGGTGGCTCAGGTTTTGTTTGAAGAAGTCAGCTGGTACAGCTGAACAACATGATCACTGGATCTGGCATAGGCCCTTGTGAGCCTTTGCCATTGCTAATGCTCATACCTATGACAACAAAACTCTCTTGGTACCAGCTCAGAAACAGGTCTCTGAGACTGTCTCCTCTCTGAGCTGAAGATAAATCCTGTCAGGACCTTTCTGTCTCATCTCCAGCTCACCTCCAAATGTATTGCAAAGCTGCACTACGAGGAATGGTATGAGAGCCTTTTAATGGGAGCCTTGTGCACTTCCTCCTTCCCTTTTCATTGGCACTGGTGAGATTGAAGGCTGTCTTTCCAGCCCAATTCACACTGAAGTGGCAGATGACATTTCAGTCATTTCAGTTATATATGAGAAACAAATTCAAAAAATATGTGTCTCTAGGACCAAAGGAAAAGCAGCATTTGATACTGAAGGAGAGCCTGTGACTGCTGCCATATGTCACTTCTAAAAATGAATGGGCAAAGGTGACTAAGGGACCCCACACAGTTGGGCAATGAGAGAGGGCCTGTCCTTCATAATACCCCAATAAGGTCTCACAGGTCTTATTTGGAGACACTATTTCCCTAATATACCTTCTGCAAAGATGAAATTTCTGCCTCTTCCCCTTCCCCTTCCCCTTCCCCTTTCCCCTTCCCCTTCCCCTTCCCTTCCCTCTTTCACAGATGTACCTTGCAGCACAGGAAGCTGATGATTTTTTTTTTTTTTTTTTCCCTTTCCAACATAAGTGAAACAGAAGATTCACTAGTGAAAGAGCACTACTGGCAGCCATGAATTAGATTCTGAACAGTCAAATTCTTGCTATTTTATCAGTGAGTATGGTTCCTGTTGCACGGGGCTGTTCTGAAAAAGAGAGTTGCAGGGAACACTGTCAAGGCACTGAGATCCTTTTCCTAAGCAGTGATAGATGTGCAATGGTATGGTTATATCATCCATTTATTTTCCAATGTTCTAAGGCTGTAACTCACCATAAAACCCCAGTTTTTGCCTGCCCTGTCATACCTTCTTATAAAATATAAGTGATCTCCTAGTCTAAATTTGGCAAGGGCATAAAAGGTTACAAATAAGAAGTGATTTGGTAACAGACGATAATCAAAACCTTTGTGGAATCAGCTTTCAGGCAAACATTCTTGAATGCAACCTTACAATTCATTGCACTTTTTTTTTTTTAAACCAACCCTTAACTAAACCCTTGTTTGGGTAAACAAGGGTTTACCCAAATTGTAGGTAAACCCACAATTGTGTTCTGCTCACGTCTGATCCCCAAGGGGATTCCCTGCTGATGTAATGATGATGATGAACCACTGCATTCTTCACCTGGAAATTACCTGTGATTGGTATGATTTTGTTCTGTGACAATGGCTCTGTCTAACCCTTACAGAGAGAGCAGTCAGGGAATGACCTGTGTGCTCTTCACCCCACCTGGGGGGCTCAGTGACATGTGAACATCACTGTTTGTTCTCCAGAATGTCTTTGGGAGGGGACAGGTGTGCTTGGACACACTAACAGTGTCTGGGAGACACCAAGGTGTTAAGACATTTAAGGTACCCCCTGCTGCCTGTGGGATGGACTCACCTTGCAACAGTTCATGGAGAGCTGTTGCTCATGAGATGGACTTGCTTGGAGAAGAAGTTCATGGAGATTGAGTGGTAGAACAGATATAGGGGTGCAAAAATGTGACTTGCTTTACAGATCTACTTTGCTGTAGAATTACTAGCAAATCAGAAAAACAAGCCATTCCTTCTGCAGCTGGATGTTTCTAACACTGCCTACTCACACGCCTTCCCAAAATAAGAAACACCTTATCCTTTGCCTCACCATTTGTACAGACCATGGCACAGCAGAAAGGTGCAGAGATGCAGGACTTTTTCTGACCCCCCTGACCACTATCTTCTGGCCTCAGCATGAGACATTACCCTTTTCACACTAAGTTTGCAGGGTTACTGATGCCCCAACTGTTCAACACACAAAACTTGGACTCACCACAGCACACAGAGGAGGCACTAAAGGCAGTGCAAAGTATTATCAACAGAACTTATTAACAAATAGCCAAGCAGAAGGATTTATTGCACATAAATTCTGAAACCAATTATATCACCTTTGGGGTCTTGGTAATTAAAAGTCTCCTGTGTGTGCTTTCAAAACACTATTAATCTGATGTATTCCTCAGTGTCCTCACATAGAAAATGGGTCTAGTGTTGTAGGCTGCAGCAAGTGGGATGCACTGGTTACTGCCACCCAGTTACTCTGAACTGGCAGCAAAACAAATAATTCTATTTAGGATCTGCAAACTTTTTAGTAGTTTGGGGTTTTTTTATTGTATTTTGATTTTTGGTGTGGTTGTTGTTGACTTGCCTTTGGTGGGACAGTGCTATTTGTCTGTTTAATTGTTTAAAATAAAATAATGGCCACTCCCTGAATGACCTATTTTGAGATGCATTTAATTTAATTTCTATTGTTGCACATTCCAGGATGCATGCAGATTCCTCTCCATCAGTAAACAGTCCTCAAAACTGTAGTTGTAGAGAGATGGAAGGACATTTTCAATGTACTTAAGATTTTTCATCTTGAAGCACCTGAATCTAAATTGATTTTAAATTTAAATTTAAAAAAGTTCTATATGTCAATCCCTTTGCAGAAAAAAAAATAGGAGTAGTGAAGAGAATATGTGTAAGCATTTAATAATTACAAGACTAGGTAAATATATACCACATGTACCTAGTAGCCTAAGTGAGGGTGAGGGAAAGAGATGGTGAGGGAAAACATGGCTGAGAAATTATCAGTGTCTGAAATTAGATCCAGTAAGAGAGGTGGGTTGAAAATGGCCAGGGTGTTTGTGCAGGTAGGCATTTCTGCTTGGTTTTAACTGACTTGGGGGAGTGAGCAAGAAAGCAGTAGCTCATTGTAGTCCAATTCTTCATCTTGAAATTCCCTCCTTCTTTGTGGCCTCACTATGTTGCCATCTTTCTTGATAGTAGCATTTGGGACTAAAGGTTTTATTTCTCTGCAATATGTTTATGCATCTTATATTTGCTGTACCAGGCCCAAGATAAACCATCCAAATTTTAATTGATTGCTCAACTAGACTGAAATGACAGACTGACATTTCTTCTGTAGGATCTACTCTGTTGGGTGATATCTGTGGAGAGGCAGTCAGCAAGGTGGATTTCTGGATTACAGTGATGCAGTATGAAAGAGGATAATAGAGCTGAGGAATTACTTTTGCTGGGAAATGATGTGGTGCTTGGCTCATGTGTGTCTAAAGCTGCTATTGCAGTCTTGGGGTGAAGGGAATGAACTCAGAAAAAGGAAACACCACGTAATTATAGAGCCTGAAAAAGAATTGGTATGGAAGACTCTGAACTAAGACGTGAGTAGTCATCACTGCTCTACTTCTTGGTGCTGGGTAGTTCTAACCAGAAAATCAACAGTGGAGGATGTTTCTTGACTTTGCTGCAGTGATGTGCTCTGCCTCAAGCCACAGAGCTGGGCAGCACAAGGAAGAAGACAGATCTGCCAAGCTTTGGGCTCAAAGCTGTAGGTACCAGTCATGATTTGGTTCCTGTACCTGGCAGCATAGTTCAAAGGGAAGAGGAGCAAAAGGGCATAAAGCCAACAGGAAATGGAGATGGGAGGTTGGCACGCTTGACTGATGTGTGAGACTTGTTAGATAGAGAGAAACAAGTTTTGGGATACTGTATCTTTTGACAGGAGCAAGGAAGGATTGGAGAAATGCAACCAGAGCCAGAGAGGGAGGTTTTTACTTCAACTTTCAAACCAGGACTACAAAGAAAGGGGATGGATATGGCAAGGGTTTGCTCACAAGAAGAAAGAACAGAAATAGCATCTGCCATAGGGAGGAGAGATTCTTACTAAAACTCAAACTACTGGGGCTATCAAGGACTCCCACCTTGGAGTAATTCACCTCCTAACTGTGCTGAGTAAAATGATTGCAAGACCTTAAACTATCTCTGACACAGAATAGCAATAGGTTCAATCAACTGTAATCATCCTGCTGCCACTATGATGCCAGCTGGGTGTGAGAACTAGAAGGAAACTAAGCCCCTAGAGGAAAAACTGTCTGTTAGTTCCTGCCGAGGGCAGAAGGGGCTTTAATTTCATTCTTTCCTTCCTTCTCAAATCCTTAGAAATATGAGGCTGAAATATGTTCTCAAGTCTAAAAGAGGCTGCTTTGACTGTTTTGTTCCCAGGAGAGGCAGTGCCTTTCCTGAAGCACAAGAGAAGCAGTTATGATGATTTGGTCTGAGGTATCTATTTGCTGCTGATGGACTGTTGCTAGGGAGGGCATAGCTTTATATTCATTCAACTTGGGGAGAAGTAAGGGTCCATACCCCTCCCCAATTACATCTTATTTTTATGGAAACATTTGCTGTTCTGGAAGTATTGTTTGTTTTCTTCTCTGGTCCACTGTGTTCTGCTCCTTTCTCCATCTCCTTTTTCAGGCAGCATTTTTTCATACTCTCCCATTAATTTCCCTACCCCTCTCTCTTGCCCCAGTTTCTATCTTCTTTCAGTGTCCTCCCATTTTCTCCCAGTCTGCCCTTGTGTTTCTTGCCCTGGTTTTCTGTCCTCCTCCCTCTGTCCTCTGACTTTGATCTTCCATCTCTCTTTATCAACTTTGTCTTCTGTACAATCCCCTTCATTGCTTCTTTCCTTGTTCAATGTTCCCAGCCTCCCCTGGTGCATATCACTGTCTGCTGCTGCAGCTTCTCTGGTGGCTTGAAACACAGCTGACCTCTCCACAGAGGAACCAGAGATCCAAGTTTGATGCAAGAGACATCTTAAGACTTAGATGTTTCACTTGTGACAGCAGACACTTCAATTGCCTCTGGAGACCTGTCTCTCTGGGCCACTTAAGCTGCCACCAGAGCTATCCAGTTAACTACTGCAGTTCTCCTTGTCTTATCTATAGCTTCAGATTTTTAGCCTGTCCTCTCTTTCCCTGTGAGTTGTGGGTGGGAGCAACCTACTTCCTTCTACACCTGGCTCATCAGGAGGAAAAGGAGACATCTGAAGAGAGTTTTAGTCTGCCTGGCTCTCTGTGAAGACACTCACCTGAGAGGGGCATGCTGCAGAAGAATCCCTGGGCATGGCAAAGAGCTTTCCTGAGCAGCAGGTGTCCTGGAAAATGGACATTTTCACAGTGTGGCCTTATATGAAGGGCATGCACAGGCAGAGAGCTCTGGGGAAAAGTCTCTGCAGGAGACCAAGTGGTACAACATTTACAGAAAGCCACTGAGGCAGTGCATTTATTAGATTGGAGGAAAACTGATGAAATGACAACTGCTTTGTGTCTCTGGCATCCCTTGGCCCTCTGCCTTTCCAGGTGAGCCTCATCTGCCTACTCAGCTATAATCATAGAATGGTTTGGGTTGGAAGGAGACTTAAAGGTCAGCTACTTCTAACCTCTTTGCCAAGGGCAAAGACACAGTCCACCACACCAGGTTACTCAGAGCCCCATCCAACCTGGTCTTAAACGCTTCCAGGGGTGCCCGCTTCTCTGGGCAACCTGACCCAGAGTCTCATCAGCCTCATAGTAAACAGTTTTTACCTAACATCTAATCTAAATCTCCCCTTTTTAAGTTTAAAATTATTTCCCCTTATCATGTCTCTATCTGCTCATGTAAAGAGTTTCTCTCCATCTTTTTTAGCAGTTTCTTTTAGGTACTGGAAAACTACCATAAGGTCTCCCTTGATCCTTCTTTTCTCCAGGCTGAATAACCCCAGCTCTCTCAGCCTGTCTTCACAGGGGAGATGCTGCAGCCCTCCTCTGGACCTGCTCTAACAGGTCTATGTCTTGTGCTGAGGATCTGTAAGAGCAGGTCCAGAGGAAGGTCTCACAAGAGCAGAGGAGAGGGACAGAATCCCCTCCCTTGGTGCTTTGGATGCAGCCCAGGATGTGGTTGGCTTTGTGGACTGCCAGCACACATTGCCATGGTCATGTCCAGCTTTTCACCCAAAAGGAGCCCCAAAACCTCTCTGTAGGACTGCTCTCAATGAGTTCTCCTTCTAGTCTGAACTTATGTCTGGGATTGCCCCAACAAAGTTGCAGCACTTTGTATTTGGACTTTAACTTCATGACGCTTTTGTGGGCCCACATCTCAGGTTTGTCCAGGTGCCTTTGGATCCCTTTCCATGTCACTGATGAAGGTGTGGAAGGTCTGGAAGAGTCCCAAGACATAGCCTGAGGGACACCACTTATTATCAGACTCTACCTGGACATAGGAGCCATTGACCACAACTCTCTGGCTGCCTCCATCCAGATAATTCCTTATCTACATCAAATCCATGTCTCTCCATTTGGAGATAATCTTATCATACTATGTCAAAGGCCTTACAGAGCTCTAGGCAGGTGGCATCAACCAGTCTTCCCTTGTTGCCTGTTGCAGTCACTCCATCATATAATGTCAGTAGAGAGGTCAGGCATAATTTTCCCCCTTAGTGAAGAAATTTAGATCTTTTTAGCCCTTCAGTTCTATGGACCAAGGCACAGGATGTTCTCCCTAAGCCTCATTAGTCTTCAGCTTTCAACTTCTTTATAGCATAGCTTGACTCTGAAAGCTCTTATCCTCAATTTTCAGTGCACCTCTGCAGATGAAGGAAAACGTGGTAGTAGAGTCTCTGGGGATGCTCTGCTATTGGAAAGCAAGAGGAACCCTCACTCTTCTCAAAGGTTATGTCAAGACAGCAGGCAATTAAGAGTAGTTATAAGAGAATTTCTTTTAATCTTAATAAAAGCAGAGGAACTCCCTGCAGAAAACTCCTGAGTTCCTCCTACTGACAATATATATGCCCAATATAAACCACACCAGACTCAGAAGACATCATTTATTGTGTAAAAGTTGGCAGTTAAAGAAAAAAGAATGTCCTGTATTTATAACTGGGTCGGTGCTCTTTTCCCTCTCTCTCCCTTGACTCCATTTAACATTCCCAGAGGATGTACTGAGACTAATGGGAAATGTTCTGGACTGGTCTAAAATGACAGTTCTACCCCCAAAGAGTAGGACATTAAACAAGATAAAGCAAAGGGTTTATAGCCCAGATTACTGCAATATTGCTCTGACACATACACAGCACAATAAAATATGATATAAACTCATCTAATCTGCCAACACAGGATGACTAAGTACTGGAAAGTCAAAAGTTGTATCAATTTTTCTCACATTAAAAATGCCTTCAAAATTGGTAATATGGTAAACTGATGACCACTTGTGAAATATTTTATTGGAAAAGCAACACCTTTTCTGCCAGGGAAGTTGTACTGTCACAACTCCTCCAGAGTCAGCTCCAAGGGGGACTTTCCTAGGCAGAAATAGCCATGACAGTATTCATGGCTCTCCCTGGATTTTTCCATCTGCAAAGCCCAGCAAGTAGTAGAAGGGTGCTCAACAACTTTCACTATGTTCAAGTTTTTTGTCCTGGAGCAAACCTCATGTCATTTCTTGTCAAAGTGTGGTCTGGCTGCAGCCTTAGCACAGCACACTGGGAAGGACCCAGGCAGGGCAGGGAAAGGGGCACAGCCCCTTCTCCTCTGTCCTCCTCACTCTCTCAGTTCCCCAAAAGGGATGCCCTCAGTGATACTCCCTTTATTCCCATACTTTGGCATTTAATTCTGCCTCTTATTGAATTTCTCCTCTGCTTTAAGGTTACTTAAAGGACTTATTTCTAAAAGACGGGATCAGTTATTCTACAAAAGGAAGGAAAAATTCCTGTACTCGGGAAGGAACAACCTCATGCACCAACGCATGGTGGAAAACACCATGGAAACCACAGATGGAAATCACCTGTGCACTACAGGGAGGTCCTGGTGGGCACCAAGTTGAACATGAGCCAGCAATGTGTGCTTGCAATAGAGAGGACAGTGGTGCCCTGGGCCTAGTCAGGCACAGCACTGCCAGCAGCATGAGGGATGTGATCCTTTTTTTCTACAGAGCACTGGTTGAGACACATCTGCAATGTTGTATCCAGAGCTGAGCTGCCAAACACGGACATATTTGAGCAAGTCCAACAAAGGGCCATGAAGATGATTAAAGCAATGCAGCATTTTTGATATACAGAAAGGCTGAGAAAACTGGGACTATTCAGCCTGGAGAAGAGAAAGCTCGAAAAGATCTTATACAGATAAAAACCTGAAAGTAGGGTGCAAATTAGATGGAGTCAGATTCTTTTCCGTGCTGCCCAGTGCTAGGGCCAGAGGCAATGGGCAAAAACTGAAACAGAGGAGGTTCCCTGTGAACACCAGGAAACACTTCCTTACTTCAAGGCTGACTGAATGCTGACACATTGCCCAGGCTGATTGGGCAGTTTTCCTCATTGGAGACATTCAAGACTCATCTGGACATGGTCCTCAGGAACTGGCTGTAGGTGGCCCTGCCTGAGCAAGGGGTTTGGGCTGGATGACCTCCCAAACTCCCCTGCAACCTCAGCTTTTTTGTGGTTCTGTGATTTAGACTGTAGAAATGCATATGCTGCTCTGTACTTTTTCCTTTTTAAAAGAAAAAAAGAAAAAGAAAAAAGATTCCTTATGAATAGGCAGCAGCCAGAGATTCCCAGAGGCAGAGACCTTCTTCCCCACACTGTGCCTTTGAGGGAGCTCTCCATGCTTCAGGCATGATGAAACAATTCAATTTTCATGGCCAGCCAGGCCTTGGCTCCTCTCTGAGTAACAGACTTTGCAGCACTGGTTCTGTGGTGTGGCAGGCTCTGCTCAGCAGTGCTAGGCTGACAGTGGGGAGCTGCCTGCTGGAAATAGAAGCACAAGAACTGATTGCCCATGTAGTGAAGGGAATAGCAAGTTTCTTCAACAGGAATTTTTGAAGCAAAGCACCCTCTCAGCCTGTCCAAGATGCTGCTGTCAGCTCAAATCAAGCCTCACTCTATCTACCTGACGAGTCCCTTTTGGTGTGCTGGAGAGAGCAGTGCTGGATGCTGGTGGCAGCAGCTGCAGCACAGCTGTGGTGGCAACAGGCACAGATTTGGGACCTTCACATCTGCCCAGAGTAGAGATCATGTGCTGCTCTTAAGGAGTTGTCCCTGCAGTAACCCAGGGCAGCTGATTACAAGAGAGGCTTTTAAAGCTCGGTTTTCCAGGAAGGGATAACACAAAGTAAAAATGTCATGAAGACCACATGATATGTGAACAAAAGCTTGAGGATCAGTAGTGCTGTGAGAGAGCATTATGAACATCTGCTCTGAAAAAGCCAGCACCCCCAGCAGCTTTGCATTCAGCCCAGCTTCCTTCGAGAGGGGCTCCTCAGACCCTGCTCCCTGCCTTGTGCAGGAAACTGCCATAAATCACTTGAATTTCTAGGTTAATGCTCAAGCTGAAGCAACAGAACAGTGCAGGATCCCCAGGATTTACAGCCCAGAGTCAATCACCTGTGTCAAGTCCTGTTTTCTTGGGAAGTGCATTTCTCTGCTCCCTAAGGCAGCTGGGGTGAAGGAGGAACCATGAGGGCTTCACCATGGGCTCTCAGGTGAAACCTTTGTGGGAGTGTCCTCTGCCACCACCACACTTCCCTCAGCTCCTGGACTGATGCACACTGTCCTCCCCACCTGCTCAGCAGGGCCAGGCTGTGCCAGCAGCCTTTGTTGCACAGCCCACCCCATTCCATGTAGAGATTTTTGCTTTTTCATCCCAGAAATGACATTTATTTACCAGCAAAGCAACAAGCATTCATTCATTCATTGTCCTACTCAGGTAGCATAAACAATGTATTTGTCTAATACCTGACTCTAGGAGGTGACCTTCTGAGATAATTAAATTTTGTCTGTCAATTTGCACTGAATTTTCCATAATTATTAATCTGCTATCACTTGGTAGAATGATGAAACCTTTAAGAAATACTGCAAAAAATTTATTATTCCCAAGCAATTAATGAAAAATATCAAAAAATCACAGCAGTTGTTTTCAGGTGCCAGGATTTAAAACAAATTCCTTTCTTTTAACTACTGTCTGAGATATTTGTGGAAAGTATTAGTAAGCCTGAGTGACCACAGACATTTGTGGTTTTGTGAAAACTGACTTTTGTTTCAGTAAAAAAAGAATAACCATTAAAAGAAATATTTTAAACCCATGGCACGTTTTCAAAACCCACAGAGGTCTCCAGATAAAGGAAATGGTTTTTAAAATGCCATATTTCAACAGGAGGAGAGGGATTTCAAGAAGTTACAAACTTGAATATGTCAGGATCAGGAAGCTATGGAGAAATGATCTCCAGCTGGCATAAACACACAGCAGAACCAGCTGAGATCTTTGGAATTTTAATGCCCACTGCTTGCCATGGGACAGGCTCAGCTCTGCCTGGGATTCAGTGTGAGGTTGGAGGGAAGACTGTCCAGATCCCCAGTGGCAGCAGGGAGAGATTCTCAAACCAGGTGGGCTGGGCTTTGCTTGTGCCCTGCCAGTGCTGAGAAGTTGCTTCACACTCTGTGGAGGGCCAAAAGCCACAGCTCTGCCTTCTTGGAGATGGTTCTTTAATCTCCTTGGAGAAAAAGCTGAGTCGTGCTCTTTTGACTCAATTTGGAAGATTTAGGGTGATTTTTTAAATATTGTTATTCAAAAGAAATGTTAAAAATTGTTACTTCCAGAGACATGGGAATTGTATTTCCATTTTCTTCTCTCCTCTTCGCTTACCTCTCCCTTATGCCTGGATTTACACTGCACCAGCTAAGTGGCACATATTGCTCTTCATGCACACTGTGCACAGTTTCATTATCTTCAGCAAGGCTGCATCTGCTACAGTGAAAGGTGAAATTTTACTCAGTAGTTTCCTGTCCCCCTACTTCTGAGAAGGGAAGTGTTTGGGGGTTTTCTTCTTCTTTTTTCTTTTTTTTCCCTTCCTTTTTCTTTGTTATTATTTTTTTTTTCTTTTTTAAAATTTTTTTCCTTCTTTTCGTTTTTTTCCCCCTATTCTCTTTTTCATTTTCATCTTAGGCATTTCATGGGCTAAATTCTGTGGCCTCACTTGCATCATTGAGGTCAGGATGTTCCACCAGCCTGACTGCAACCCATGTCACATGCTACAAGCCACTATGTATATGTATCTGTTTCCTTCTTTCTCACTCCTCTGACTCATAATGGCTCATAAAAATTTTGGTTTTTGATTAAATGCCAGATGGGTCATCGTTTACACAGGAGAACTTAAAATCACTTCCAACCCTGGGCTTCCTTAGCAGTAGCAATGACGAACACAAAGTTATCTTTAAGATATGGCTTCAATTGGATATTATCAACATTTTAAAGAGAAGAAGAATATACGTGAAAGGGAAAGGAACACCACACATGTAGACAAATATTCCCAAGGACCAGGATTTTTTTACTGGATTGTCAGTTTTTAACTGGAGTGTAAGACTGATGGATAAAAGTGCACAGGCAGTGAAAACGGGGCAGTGGGTAGCACTACATCTGTCTAAGGAAACAATAGGTCCAAGCCCCTTCTCATTGCCCTGCTTTGCCCAGGAATGTGTAGGTGCAACCCTGACAGATGGTGCAAACATTGTGTAACCAGAGACCATTTATACTGAGTGTGATGCCAGTAAGTCATCCACAGCCACATGAAGCTCCCAAATATTGTCATCTTGGCCACATTTTACAAATATTTGTCTTCCCCTGTGATAAAGTCTCATTTATGCATTCTTTCCATGTGCTGGGGAGCAGAATTTCATGGAAGGAATCCCCCTGGAGTTCAGTGAGGGGAGTTCAGTTCATTCCTGTAGATGTTCATTGCTTCTGTGGTTGCCCAAACAAAACCAGGATCAAAATTTTTAAAGGATGACTTAAAAGACACATCTAACCTCTCAATGACACTGGGATCTAAGTGCTAAATTTACTTTTTTAAAGAACATGAATGATGAAAGAAAACATGACAGGATTTTTCAGGGTGAGAAACAGATGTTTTTTAGAAAGAGCCAGCAATAGTAGACTTAAAAATGGAGCCCTTTTAAGGATTAATGTGTATTTATTTCTATTCCAAATCTTCAATTCATATTTCTATTTCAAATCTTCAAAGCCTCATTAGTAATTCCGGGTACACAACTTCTTTTATCAGACACACTTGAGAGAGCACTGAGCATGGTGAATCCTTAAAACCCAAGTCCCTCCAAGGTGTCTCAAGACACCCATCAAAAATACAGTCAATTTGGAGCACAAGTCACTTCACAGATCTTTTGTTGCTTCTAAATGGCTGCTGTCATCCTGTACTAAATCAATACAGAAACTCCACACCTGCTATCCCAAATAACTGCATTTGGGGTGCATTATTTGGTAGCAAGCAGTCCTGTATGCCCTACAAAACCCTTAAAGTGTAATAATGGAAGCATTGAATTATTTGTGAACTGTCATTTCTGATTTATATCAAATGACATATTCCCCTTCAGTCTTCCTAATTACCAGTCTCTTTTATTCCCTGAGTTTTTTTTTTTTTTTTTTTAAACAATATCTCGGAGTATTTACTGAATGTCAAATGCCTTATTTCATATAATTTTCAGTTTGGGAAATCAGATCATTGGTAGTTCTGGAGATGTTGCTTTGAATTATTTGGAGGGTATAAATCTATAACATTTAATGAATTTCAGGAGTATTTTTTCATTAAAAATGTATCACAGGGGTTCAGTGTGTGATTTCTTGAGTCACATTAGGCACTTTTAATTAATTCTTGAACCTGGCAAATTGCTTTTTCTCCAGCGTGAATAAGTTGTCTGCCAAAGGGAGTTTGTGATGCTCTGAAATGGAACTTAGGCTGTCTAGCTTGTGCTTTGACTTATAAGAAGAAAAAAAGGGTGAGGGACACACACATGGGTGCTGCTCTACGATAGTCAAGTGCACACTATTGTCCATTATGAAAATACTCTTTTTTTAACACTGGCCACTTCATGATTCCTAAAATACTAAACCAAATCTTAAATGAGCTATGACATGGTCCTCAGTTTCTGCATAATAGTATATCACACATTCTATAAATTAAGCAGAAATTTAATTTTAAAATGTATAAGAAATGAAATCACCAACTCCATCTTCTTTTTTGTTAGACTTGTTTAAAAAAACTTCTAATGGACATGGTCAAATGATATTTTTTTTTCCCATTGAATAGTGTAAGTTTTTTCAAGACAGGTAAAGCTGTTTTATAATCTCCCAGCAGCCAAAGAAGACATCAAACCTGTAATGAGAATTTCAGCTAAGGAAACTGCAGATAAACTAGGATTAAAGAAGGGACAGTGAATCTCCTTCCTTTGCTCCCCTTCAGAAGCAAGAGGAGATGTGAGGTAGGAACATTCTCACCTTCTGGCCAGCCTGGAAGATTTAGCAGGGTTAATTTCATCAGTAAGGCCTGAGACTCACAAAACTGCCATTTCACCTCTCCTAGAATTTAAATATGGAGAAACACTATCACTTAAAGAATGCTAAGGGTTTCTTGTTGATGGCCTTTTTTTCTCCTCCTTTTTTTTTTCCTCCTGCCACTGGCTTGAAACAATCTGCAGGAACTGGACATTACCAATTGAACATCCCTCTGCACTTGCATCTTTGTGCTACTGGGCCAGATGGGGAGGGCATCAAGCTCACAACTCCCAAGTATCTGTCCTGGATGCAGGGAAGAGGATCCAGCCTCCATGGTTAATCCTACAGAAGCTGATAGCAAACATTTAGATCCATCAGAAGAGAGTTCACAGAAGTTGTCAGTAAAAGAGGGGGTGTATATATGTCTCTTTGTACTGTTACCTGCAGCCCCTGGAAGATGTCCAATTCTTGTGAAGGAAGTATTTGCTGCTCTCTATCAGCAGTTTAATGAGATAGGTGACTCAGTGTTGCTCTAATTAATGCATGGAAAGACCTTTTCTAAAATATATTTGTTATGTTTCCTCCTGGAGACAGGAGATACTTGCAACAAGCACATCCTCCCATACCTTTCCTGGGCACTTGAACTTATTAGAGAATCCCCAACTGATGCTTTTTCACTAGGGCAGGTACTGCTGTAACAACCATCATGGGAAATGTAGGAGAGGTAGAGCTCAGGAACTCTGGCAACAGTTTTTAATTTCATCTTGTGTCCTGAATCAACCATGAATCCTAATGGTCAACCATGTGCTAAATGTCTGCCATCTCACCTAGTCTGTAAATAAAATGCTCCTGTGTGAAGGAGATGGGTAGACCAGCCAAAAATGATAATATAAACCTCTAAGTCTCTGACATCACCTGTAGAGAGTCTGGGGTATCTTTGGGGAATCCTTCCTCTGCAAGCTTGCCATCATGAAAATTCCCTAATGTTTCCACAGGGTTACTTGCACAAGCAAGTTCTTAGCTCAGTAGGAAAAAGAAATCATGCTGCAAAGAAGCAGATGACTTGAAGGAAATAAAAACCCACCAGTGGCCCAGCAAAGCTTTTTGAAGCATTTACTCATTAAGGTTAACCTCATGCCAAGATTTTCTCACTGCAAGGATTGACACAGTTCTCATAAAGTGTTAGAACTTCACAGCTCTGACATCTGTCAGTATTTTTGGCCAGCAGGTTCAGAGGTTTTTAGTAAAAAACACACAAACACACTGAGAGCCTAATCAGAAAAACTGAATTGTATTGGTGACAGTGGGCTTTAAACAAAAGTAGAAACTGGCAAAAAATGTTTAGCTGGAAACTGGGACTGCAAGAAAGGACTGGTATTACTCAGGGAGTGTGAGACAATTTCTCTGGTTTTCCCGTCACTCCCTAAAGTTTGTATGGGTGTTGCTGGGATACTTTGGCAAGGGCTGCTAGCACGGGACAGAACAGAGAAATCTGATCTGGGGATGTATCCTACAAGCCAGGCAGAGAGAGGACAGTGGGACCACCAAGCAGGCATAGAAGGCTTCTCATCCTGGAGAGGAGAAGAAAAAAATGTGATGTCTCAATTAACATGCCTGTTTGCAACTCTCCAATCAGCAATGACCCAGGAAACAACAAACTGTCCATTAATGGCTTTACTACTGATTATTTAGAGGTGAGTCCACCTTCCCTAGCCTTTTCTTCTTCCTGTGTAGTGATTTTTTGATTCTTTGCCAGGTTCATTTACCACTGGCCATTTCACTTTTTACAACCTTTTTTTATGTGTAGATTTGGCACCATTGATTGACAACATCTTCTGTGTGGTGGGTTGCTCTTGTCTGTCTGTCAGGTGCCCACCCAATTCCTCTCTCAGTCCCTCTCTTCAGCAGAACAGGGTGAGAAAATAAGCTGAAAAACTTGTTGGTCAAGACAGTTTAATGAAAGAAAGCAAAGGCCATGTATGGAAGCAAAGGACATAAAAAAAATCACTACTTCCCATCAGCATAAAATGTTCAGCTACTTTCTGGGAAATAGAAATAGAAATAATGTGTGTAGTGGTTGCTTTGGAACACAAATGCCTTAATAATATATCCCCTGCCCTTACCCTTTCTATAAGACTTTTTTTGTTGAACATGGCATCCTATGGTATGGGACAGCCTTTTGGTCATCTTGGTCAGCTGTCCTGGCTGTATCACTGCCCCAGGTCTTGTCCACACCCAGCCTATGGGTCCTTGAGGGAGGAATTGAAAGAAAGATTTGATCCTGTGGGAGCAGTGCTCAGCAACAGCCAAAGCCCTGGTGTGTTATCAGCTCTGTGCCAGCTACAAACACAGAGCACAGCACTAGCAGGGCTGCTGTGGGGAAAGTTAATTCCAGCCCAGACAGAGCCACTACAGCCCCACAGAGCAGCCAGGTTGAGCAGGGGGCTGCAGGTGCCTCTACAGTGAGCTGGTCTGGGGAAATCTGTTCCTCAGATTTAACCCAGCTACCATCCCTGTCAAGGCTTTGAGGAGTACTTGTTCCCTGCTGTGATACTGAAGACAGGGACTGGTGTGAACTCTGCCTTGGGTTTCGCAGGAATGTGCCCTCAAGGCAGCCTTAGACAATATTTCCTGGCTGTGTGGAAAACTTTAGTATCCTAGAGAGAGTCCTCAGGAGGGCTCTTTGTCTTCACTGCAAGATATATCACAGAATATTTGTATCTGCCTGGGCTGAGAGATAACAGCTACTGCACCTGGAGTGGAAACCTGCTTGTCCTGTCTCTCTGGGACAGACTTTCCCATGCTTTTCCCCACACCTCTGTGAAAACATAGGCCATGAACTCACTCAGACTGGCATCTCTGTAGGGAAAGTGTCTGTCAGGTCTCAGGCCTTTATGAAAACACCAAAACTATTGGAGTTTGTTCCTTTCCACTTCCTTTATGGCTAATAAGAAGGAACTAGGCAGTGGGGAGATGCTGTTCTTGCAGTTGTCCCAACTGCTGTCCCAACTTCAACTGCTTTCCCAGTTGTTTTTAGGTATTGCAGGATTTGGTGGGTGGAATCCTGCTCTCCCTTATCTCCATCTCCACACCATTGAATGAAGGGTGCTGAGGAACTGTCAGATGTAGCTTTCTATATTGCAGAGATCTGTAGGTTCTCTTAAGACAGGCCTAGCAGCACGTGGAGGTATCTTTGTGGCTTCCTGGCCATGTTGGAGGAGATGAAGTGCAGAACTCACAGCTGATAAATTCTGCCAGACTGCCTGGATTTGCCTATGCCATTCAGTATTTTATCCAAAATCCCAGGGGTGTTTCTCCCACTCCTTATCCAGATACTTGTGCTCTTTGAGTTATCTCACACTTAGGAAGAAGAACTGAGAGAATAACTGAGAAAACCTCTTTTAAGTCATCACACAACAAATCCAAGGTTTCTTGCTGATTTAGCAATATCTTTCTGTTGTGTCAACAGAGGGCCAGTCAGGCCATTTCTGTGAGATATTTTTGGTCATTGACAAAGACTTTGATCCAGCAGATTTATAGTTGTCTGGCAAAAATCCTCAGCTGGTATTCATCATGCTGATTTACACTGGTTGAATCCTTGCCTTGCTGTGCCTCCCAAATCAAGACAGACTTTTTTATGTGCAGTTCCTTTGTTTCCTTAGGAGAAAAAAAAACCTTAAAAATGTACCCCACAACCCATCATATAAAATAAAAATGAGCACAAGATGCACAAATAAGCCTGCAAAAGGAAGACATCTCTTGGAAGAAAATTGAAATTCTTCTAAGTGAGAACATTATAGCCTATGGCACTGTCATGTAGCTGCACTTTTATAATGGACACAATATAATGAGTGCTGTTCATGAAAGCTGGTTATTATATCCTAGCTGGAGGTCATACTTTGGCATATATAGTCAGTAATTTGTATACAGTGGGAGTTCTGCTGCTCTTCTGGTTTTCTTAGGTTAAGTCTATATCATACTGTGTATCATATTCAAGCTCATATTGCTTCCTAATCTACCCCATTCCTCAATTCAGAGATGAGCATTTGAAGCTCAGTTTTCAGCCCAAGCCCTTAAGCTCTACTCATGTCAAAGCTCTTTTCTTGATCAGTTTGTGGAGTGGTTTGAGTGTGTCTCTGAGAAGATTGTTGCTGAGCTTGGATGCAAGGAGTGCCTCCTCTGGCCCCCCACGTTCTCAGCCTTTTTGGACTCTTCTGCTCTGGCTCTGTGTGATGCTGGACATCAAATTTTCCTTATGCACATTTTTTCCATGTACTGGAGTTTAAGTAAAAGCTGGTTTTGAGCTATTCAATCCTTTCAGTGAGTGACAGGGTTTGGTTTATCCTCACAAGGGTATTGGCACAGAGATTGTGGGATGGCTGCAGGAAGGAAGATTTTTGGCTGGCAGTGCCTTCTGTGGTCCCATCCAGGTAATCATCAGTCTCTCTTTAGGGGTAAGGTACAAACCATTAATCCTGTTCCGCCTCTCCTAGGGTACTTCTTGGAGGAGTCAGAGCGAGTCTCTGGGAGATGCTGCTTTTGAGTTTGTTATGCAGCAAGAATTCTACATGGTGGAGTGATCATTGAAACAAAACAACTTCTGCTGACAGGTCTGACTGTGCTCATTGCTTTTGTTCATCTTTGGGAGCTCAGTAAAACCTCCAGGGTTTTTGTTTGAAAACTTTACATTGTTGTCTGTTCAACTATGAGAAAAGGGAAAATGGCAACTGTGCCAGAAGTTTTATTGAAGTATAAAAAAATGAAACAAGCAATCTAAAATAGCTAATAAAATGGTGCCCTGTGCCCCAAACTACAAGCAATAAATGTTACATTAGAACTGATACCTAATCTAGCAGATAAAGCAGCTCATGTCCATACATAAAATTAATTAGGCACAAAATACTATGTATAGTCCCCATTATCCCTGAAGTTTTATTCTTTTTAAGTAAAGATAAACAGAACAAACATATTAAAAGTGTGGTTTTTTTTTCAGTAAAGCATAGCCAACAATATTTTTCTCTCTATCACATAGCAGACACCTTAGGTTATGCATTAAAATTTCTGATGTGTTATGGATGAGAGGATATCACGCACCTGTGTTCTCTCTAGTGTCTCCTGATTTTAAGCTTGGACTGGGAATAGAGAAATTTTCTGGCTCTGCCCATGAGTGTGGTGGGTCTGCTCCAGGAACCTGCTGAGTGCTATCCTCACCAGTTGTCTCAGAGAACAAGAAGCTGCATATTTCCACACAGCAGTAGAAATATTAGCACCCACATTTCTAAGATCTGTCTTCCTTCATATTATCACCATATAGCAGAATAAGAGGAGGGTCTCAAGTGTACCTCCCTGAATGTTCAATTTTGTCTTCAGTTCTTCAAAACTGTGCTATCATTTCCTTTCCTGTATGTACCAGCTTTTTCTTCAAGCACAGTCCCCATCTCTTCTGCACAGAAATAATCTGTATTTCCTCATGTCTCTCCTCCTCCCTTCTTCCCATCAGTGCTACTTTGTTCCATTTCCAAGCCTCTAGGTTGGTCAAACAATATTTGCTGCATTTCCTATGGCTGGGGGGCTCATCATGTCACTTCAGATGCCATGAACCATGTGGACCTCAAAATGAGAGCCAAACACATTTGCACTACCCACTCCCTGACTACAGTTTAATATTGTAGGTAAGGAAGGGCATCCATGTGTTCCCCTGAAGCAGAAGGGGCAGCCAGAAACAATTTGCAGTTGAGTTTTTGGATATAAATAACATTGCAGACTGCATGCAAATGTAACAGCACCTCTGCCTGACAGGGCACACTACACAGTTGTGTCTACAGATACTCACCAGCACTAAGAAAGGCTTACCTACCAAAATCTCATTCTCAGAAATTTTCCTTGCTAATTAAAGGCCCACCAGACCCATTGGAGCAGGAGCATGGCAGTGCTTTCTTGCTGCATTTTGCACACAATATTTTGTCATCTGCTTCTGGAGGAAAGCTGTGAGATACAGTTTGAACTGCATTGCTCAAATCCAAAATATACATCACTTTAAGATTAGTAATTATTTTTGATATATTCTGGCTTCTCTGAGGAAAGCTTTCAAATCACATGGGAAGAAACATAGTAAGAGATGGCGCATCCAAAGGAGCCAAGACATCATGGAACAAAGATGGTTTCAATTTGCCTTCAAACCAAAGAGTTTCAAGTAAGGGCAAGTTTGTGCTATTATTTCTTGCTTCCCATGGTGTCAGGAGAGCAATGGACAAGGACTTGGAAAAGCAGGAAGATCAGTTTAGGGAGTGGTCATCAGGACAGCATGGCCAGCAAGTCATTTTGCAAGTAGCTCTGAGTGCTCTTCTAGAGCCCCAGCTATTCCCAGGGTACCCTAAAAGAGCCTGGACTAGAGAGGAAATGAAAGTCAATAAATGCAGCTTTATAGTAGCCAAGTACTGATGTCTACCTGTGTCCAACAAATCTCCAATGCACAAAGAAATAAAGTGCTTCTTTTCTCTTTTTTTTTTTTTTTCTCTAAGGAAGTTATTAATTAGAGACAGTACGAATGAGCAAAAAGTTCCTTCTTGGGATTTTTAAGTTCCAGAAATGCCTCAAATCAACCTGCACACAATAAAGAAAACGAGAAAAGAAAACAGTGCCTGGTGCAAAAATCTCCACGTCCCACTTTTCTTCAAAGCCAGGCACAGTGGTAAATTAGGCACAAAGAACTTTGTATTTCTGTGTGGTGTGGGTACCAGCTCCTAAAACAGCTTGAAGCCCTTGCGAGGCAGGCTGTTCCCAGCAGAGAGGAGCAGGAGCAGCAGGTCTCAGCTGTGCTGCATGCAGGATGCTCAGAGCTCTGGGGCAGAGCAGATGGAAACAGTCCCAGCTCTTTTTTATTTGCTTGCCTTTATTTCTGAGTGTGTAGATAAACACCGAGGGCCTGTGTTCACAGGGAAGCGTAAACACTCCCAAGCAGCCCAGGAGAGCCCTGCTCCAGGGAAGAATGAAGGAGGCAGTGGTGTGACCGGCCTGGGAAGCTGTCAGGGTGTGTGTTGTGCCAAGGCACATTTAGCACCCTGTCCACCAGCCCCCAGCAGGGCACAGCCACCGTGTTAATGACACTCCTGGGCTGTACTTCAGTCGGGTCATTTGGCCATGGTTGCCAACATCCTAATCAATGGATCGAAGCACGAGGAGGCTGCTCTGCTGGCAGACAGCTCAGTGGCCAGGCAGAGGGTTCCATTTTGATCTAAAGCTGGTGTCTGGAATTTTTTCATCCCTAATGTACTGGTATAGCTGAATTGAAAACCCTTTTTTCCCCCAGGTAACACTTATTTCCATTCCAAACCAGCAATGAAGGCAATGGGGCTAAAGAAGAATTCAGCTGATTTTGAATGTCTTGTTTCCAAAAAAGTGGAAACAATTTGCTTTGGATTTTGACATAACATTTCTTTTGCTGTGTTAGAATTTTTATAAGAAAAGGAAGGACTGCATGCCTATGAGAATATTTTCTTCCACCTTCATCATCCCATGTAATAAAAGACATTAATTCTCCCTACAAGTCATGCTTGTCCATTAAATGAAATATTTTTCAAAACAAACAATAAAAAAAAAAAGACTTTTCATTACTGGTATGATTTGTGTTGCTCAGACCAAACTGCTGAATTTTGTATTTTTAATTTGAGACATTTTTATTTTCTATAGTCTTGTGTGATAAAATCTTATCACATAATTTCTTTTCATTTTCCAGCTCCACAATGAGGCATGTTCCAGCAGAAAAGTATTTTAGACTCAGCTCCTTTTAAAAACCTATCAATTAATATAATTGTCCCAGTGCATCATAAGAACATTTAATTAGTGGTAAACTGGAGAGAGGCTGAGCAGTATAATTTAGTAGTTATCCAGATTTCTAGAGTTCTTTGCTAAATGTTCTAAAGTATCTGTATCTAGAAAATTGAAAAAAAGAAAACTGACTGACCTTTGAGTAAAGGAGAAAGCAAGTCTGTAATTGCTCAGGGGACAGGTGTAGTAGCTACTTGTAGAACAGATCAGATACCAAAGCACCATAGAGGCAGTAGATCCTGGCGCTCCAAGTTAGGAACTGGAACTCCAAGTCTAACCAACTACCTGGAGTAGGAAAGGAAATATTTTAAAAGCTGATTTCTATGTCATTAGTGGTTTGGGTCAAGTTTTCAGTTACTGCTTCCACAGCTTACCCAGATCATCCCATCCCATTCCAGTGACTGGAAGGTGGCAACTGGCACAGGTGCCTTGTATTCCTTGATTCCAGAACAGCCTTGCCATACATTTCATGGTGTTCTCACATTGTGCTCCTCTTTCTGTCACTGCCAGTGATGCTAAAACAGAATGATCTCTATTTTTCATTTGTGAGAACAGATTCAGGGCTGAAGCAGTACAAGAAAAAATAAATTCTATGTCTATCAAGAACTCATTATTGCAACAATAGGGTATTAATAATTTGTTTCCACTGGAAAAAGCAGAAAGGAAATGCCAATAACATTTACCAGTATGAATACTCTCAGAATTGCTGCACATTTAATTACAGCTTTGGCTTTAAAAGTCTCTTTTCTCTCTCTCTCTCTCTAAGCAAACACAGTTTATTCAACCAGGAGCAGAGTTCCTCTCTCGTCAGAAACAACACAAGATATCTCATATCTTCCCTCCTGGGAAGCAATTTCAAATATTTGTGAGGTAAGAAATCATTTCAGGCTGATGTTTTAACTGCTAGACTTTGCTTCCTGCCTGACTGTTTCAGCTTTTCCTTCCTTGCTGCCAAGCCCTGATTCCATGCCATCTAGTCTAGCTTGGCCACTTGCCACTTCTCCTTCCACCCTCTGCAGCCTGGTAAAAGGACACCCCTGCTCCCAAGAGCGACCACAGTGGTGGCAAGGAAGCTTGGGCATGGACATTGCTCCCATCATGGACTGAAAGCTTTCTGAGCTCTAGGTTGAAGTGATTTGACAGGAGCAGTTCAGCAGCCTGTAACTGCAGTAGCAATGAAAGAAGCCAGGCAGCACAACCACAAATGTACAGCTGAGGTCAATGACAACACTGGCACAGAATTCACCATGGGGACTCCTCGAATGGCAGCTGCAGAGTCACCCCTGCACCATTTTGTGGAGGCCAGCGGCCAACAGGGAAAGAGCCCACTGCTGTCCCCTGGAAGGAAAACCCCTCAAGCCATAAGCAGCTTGTTAGGGTGAAGAAAAAAGCTTCTCCCAGCATGGCTTGTTTGGCATGCAGATTTAACGTATCCCATTGGCCCTTTCTCCTCTCTCCACCCCTGTGCCCTCATCCCACTGGCCCTGGTGTTTTGCCCCGCCCCTCAAAATCCATATAAGAACTCCCTGCTTTCCCTGCTTACGTGGCTCTTTGTCCCTGAATCTCTTTGAGGAAGAAGCTCAATGAAGCTCTCCTTGGAACCCCACACGAATACCCAGTGTTTCCTTCTGTGTCCCCTGTATCCCAGAAGAGCTGAAATCACTTGGCGTGAGCCCAAACGTGCCTGTGACCCTGAGGTGTCTTTCTCAAGATGCTTTTCTGGGGAGGTCGCGGCACTCTGGACAACCACCCGCCATGACACCGCTTCCTTGGGGTTCCTTTCTCATTTGTCTTCTCCACAGTCTCTCTCTGATTTCAGACACGTATCCCCAGGAAACACACTGGGTTTCCTCTGAAACAGGATGCTGCTGGCAGTTCTGTCTGGGTTGGTGTGACCTGACAGGACCGACAAGAGAGGGACCTGCAGTGCAGCTGGCACTCCAGAAAGCCCCCAGAACTCCACATCTCATTGAATACGCCTGTCTATATACACACCTTGGGCTTAAACCTTGGAGGTGAATCTGGGAGAAAACCCAGGGTACCACTGCAGAGTTACAATTTGTACCTAAATATGGGCCTGTACAGGGTGAGGTATCAATTTTCTCATTGAATGGTGTTAACACCAACTTCTAAATCACATCAGAAACATCTTATAATATGTCTGTAGCCATAGGCTGAGAATGATTTAGTTATTAGTAAAGATAATTAGGCTAACACTAGACTGTCATTGCTTCTCTTGAAGCTACAGAGGTTACATTTTCCAGCCCACAGTATCCAGATTTCTACCTAGTTCCACATAATTTCCTCAGGATTTCAAGTCATTAAGTGAGGCATTTTTTTCTCTTACTTTCATTAAACAATATGACACAAAGCATGTGCAGAAAACTGCTTTATTTGCCACCATTAATTTTTTTCAAGCATTAAAATAACACCTGATCAGCTTCTCTTGCAACACACGGCTTTCTTATTAATGTTTCAACAGAAAATTTGCTTTGCTATAGAGAAAAATACACAGGTATCTAGTTCTTTCTGACACCCATGCTATGACAGACCATAAGAAGGATGTAGGAAATATCTATAAATCATTAAATGCGTACAGAAAGTGAACAGGAACCAGTTTGTCCAGGTGGGTTTTGTTTAGCTAAGGCTGGATTACATCAAATAACACATAGAAAGTAAGTACTATTCACAGAGCACTTGGAGGGATTCCAGTCTGTAGAATACTGCTACTGATGTTATGTTTGCACTGAATACAAGCTTCATCTGCTTTTTTCTTCTTCTGCCCAAATTAAACAAAGAAAAATTCCTCCCCTGATGGGATTTTTCATGTTGTCTTTTGAGCCAAATGCTCTCTGCTCTTTCTTTTTTTACTGGACTGTGTTCTCTGGGATACAAGTTTTCCAAAATTCCTGGAAAGCAAATAACACCTCTGGTAAACTTGCTCAATTATCAGAAAGCAGAAGCTGCTGTCAAAAGATCTGTGTCCATTCAAAACATTTTTTAGGGCTTTCATATTTGCATTTTGAGAGGAAAATTAGTCCTCCTATGGGGTTGTGCAGCACATAGGGAGGCTCAGACTTTATAATTTTTAGCTGCATGTTGCTTTTGCATGGAGCACAGGGGCACTTCAATTTAATCGGTTTCCTATTTGAATGACATGAAAAGCCTGAAATGGGGAGAAATTTCAAGCAGTGTTTTGAATGCACCTCAGTGCATTTTACAGCAAGTAAAACAAGGCAGTCTCCTGGCCCCTGTCACATTATGATTTAGCATGATTAGGACTGCCTAGCTCCTTTCTCCTTGCAACCAACCAAGAGCAATATAGAGCCCTCCATAATATGTGTGCCTTGCAAAAGGAAACAACTGCATCCTGATGTGAAGGAACTTGCCTTGCATTGTCCACCCACTGTTGGTCTTGTTATAGCTCCCTTTACACAATCTGCAAGCACAGGGAGTAAGGGACAGGCTTTGAGCCTCAGGAATGCACCCTCAGAATACAAACTGGAATGTTTTGGGATGCTTTGGAGAACAAGGTGTTCTGAGGCACAGCAGGTGGGTTTGCCAAACTGTCTCTGACAACCTTCTAGCAGTTGGCATAGCTGATCAACAAGCATGCCAATGTTTGCTCTTACAATTTTTTTGTAAACATAATATGTTGGCCATATATCGTGAGTTGATAATATTTAGGACACTTTGGGAAGGCTGTATGCTGTTTGTGAGAGTTTTGAAGCACCTTATGAATGCACACTCAGGATACACAGTGGAATGTTTTGGAGTACTGGAGAGGGACTTTTAACAAGGGCATTTAATGATAGAACAAGGGGTAATGGCTTTGAACTGAAAGAGGGTAGGTTTGGATTAGAAGTTAGGAAGAAATTTTTTTACTTTGAGGGTGGTAAGGAACTGAAACGGGTTTATCAGTGCCCCATCTCTGGAAGTATTTAAGGCCAGATTGGATGGGGCTTTTGAGCAGCCTGGTCTAGCAGAATGTGTCCCTCCCCATGGCAGGAAGGTTGGGACTCAATGATCTTTAATCTCTTCCAACCCAAACCATTCTATGATTCTAAGTTTATAGTTCTTATGTCACCCCATCTGTTTGTGTGTGTGTCTCTGTGTGGATAGATGAACATTCTGGGACTTATCCAAGAACTTTAGAAGTCCTTTTCCTTCTGTGATCCCTCTCTGTCTTGAGCTGACAGGATCTTTTGAATGCCAAGTAGACACAATATGTGATTGAAAAAATTCTTAGAATTTGGCCCATGCAGAAGTGTTATCCTACCCACAGGTGAGTGTAAAGAGGGAGTGAGTAAATCCTCACTGCAGGAGACAGTGGTCTGCCAGGCTCCATAAACCCTAGGACATCTCTGTGCAACCTGTAGGTGGTTGAAAGCACCTGCTGATTCACTAAATGAAGAAAATGCTGCTGGGACACCTCATGCAATGGAAGCGCCTGCTGGAATGGGGTTCACATTTAATAGAAAGAGTCATACTCTTTCAGTCAGAGCCACTGACTCTGCAAAAGCCAGGTTAAAAATATCCATGTGCCGATGTCAGCTTCCTTTTATTTTTGTCTTAGAATAGCAGTAATGACCTTGGCACAAAGCGCTGCCTGGAGGCAAATGACCAGCTGGGATTAATGGCCCTTGACTTAATTTCTGCCCATCAGCACCTCCCAGCCAGTCATTAATCCTGCTGAAATGCTCTGTGCATTGATTATTATTGATTCATTCATTGATTGTGTCCAGGGTCTGAAGTTAGAAGCTGAAGTTCTGAAGGCACCCTGGGGAGTCTTCTAATAAGATGAGTTTGCTTAATTCATAGACTATTTGAGGTGCTTTAAAAAGAAGCATCATAAAAAGAGGTAGAAAAGGCAAAGAGCACTTACAGGACAATGAAACCCAGATTCCTTGGGCTATTAGAGTTGATGGCATGTATCAAATGACTTCAAACAGGCTTGGTACATAAAGCAGGAGGATAGAGGAATTCGACGTGTATTACACGTGTCATTTCCCAAGATTCCAGGCAAGAAAGCCCATCAGACAACCTGGGTGTAGGGCAGGGTAGGCATTTGTGGGGTCAATGTCCCACATCTCTTACTGAAGACATCACTGTTTTGTTTGCCTTCAGAAACACAGACATCCTCATTTTCTGCACATTGCCTGGACACATTTAGTTCCTCTTCCCCTTGCACTTGTTACTGTCTGACCTCATCTTTTCTTCAAGGAGTTTGATATGAATAATTAATATCATACTCTTCAGGAAACCAGAGTGATTGCTTTTAATACCTCCTTTATGAACAGGATTTGCAAATTGCAAAAGAGAGGAAAAACAGTTTAAAAGACAATATGGTTTAATAACCTGACACCTCCACATTTTTTCTTCAAGTTGCTCTTCTGGGACTCAGTGTAAAAGATAAATTAGAGGTAGCAGTATCATCTTTGGATGAGTTATTTCATATCTTTTGATGTTCCAGTATATATCAAATGACAAGAATGTACACGAAAGAGAAAACCTGTGGTGGAAAGTATTCCCAAATGCACATTGCTGAGGTGCTTCCGAAGTGCTGATGGCTGCCAAGCACTCCATGGTGATACAAACACTATTGGACAAGTTGTCCTGCTTCTGAAGAATGTGGGTAGATTTTTCATAACAGAAAAAAATAGAGCAATGTTTCTAAGGAATTGCTTCTCTGTTCCTGACTTGCAAAGCATTTAAAAGAACTCAGTTACAATGATAGAAGCCCCTGACCTTCTTGATCAACAGGAGGAAGTTTTGAGTTCAAAAATGCCAGAGGGTTCTAGTGCCTGCTTATCTCTGCCCACTCCACTCATTGCTGACACTGTGACACTGTTTAAATGGTATAACTGTTTTCTGTTTCACACCCTTTATCAGTAAAATATGATTACTCTTCTCTTCTTCCATAGGATACATACATATTTTAAATGGTGTGGAGTGCACTGAGTTTTGGATAGGAAAGTCTCCCAACCTGCTATTGTGAATGAGCAATAAAGGGTTCTCTTGGTGAGATTAACTACCTCCAAAATATCAAATTATGAACTATTTATTCAGAAACTATCAAATTCACATAATCAGTTCCTTACAAAAATACCTTCTTGTGTGGGAGAACAAAAAACAGACTTGAGAAAGTTGTACTCTCTGTGAGTCTGAGGTCAGTTCTCGAGAATATTTTTCTTGTGAAACTATGGGTCAACAGTAAAAAAACTGTGTTGCCTTAGAGGTATTGTATGTACCCATATGAATGTATCCATCAGTGCTCATTAGGGTCATCCTCAGTGAATTGGAAGAAATGGGTATTTTCAGGATGTGATTTTAGTGAATCTGTTTTATGCATCCACCTTAAGATGAGGTGGCACCTGAGATCCACTACTCTGTTTTCTTTTAACACTAATGGGACCTTGGGCTGTCTAGGTCCCTTGTGTTTTCTAAACATCTACACTAAGGCAGAAGAACCTCATATCTAATGTATGCCAAGTGTCACTACAGCCCAGTGTTGACATCCACTGTCTAGTGAGGAGATGAATCAACACAGCAGGGGTGCAAAGGAGACACTGGGTCCAGATTGTCTCCTAGAAAAGAATTCAGTTTCTCATCCCTCCATTTTTGTGTAGAACAGGGAGTGTACAACTAGACTGCTGTTTTTTTCAGTCTCGTGGATAAAGTTTCATATTGGATAAAGGAAATGAACTCCACATTCTCCCGTCCTTTAGGAAAAAGGTGTAGAGTGACTGTGTAAGATTCTTGGCAGTGTTGGTCTCTGAGTGTCCCTTCCTGAAGCCCCAAGATAAACACCTTGATTTGTAGAGCTGTGATGTTGTCTCGGTTTGAGACAAGTTAGGAGGAATGATCATGTCCTCCTGGAAAACTGAAGCAGCCTTACAAGACAGATCTTGTGGATCTCACTCTAAGATGTTTAATTTTTGATCTACAGTGACAGCCTAGCAGTCTAATGGAGTCATGTGAATTCCATGAGGTGAAAGACCTAAAAGTGCAGTGCCATGATGGCAACCTATGCAAAAGACACAAACCACAGCACATGCAAACCACAGCTTCTGTGGTTTTAGCCTTGCTTATTTATCTTTCGATGCAGTGACAAAATCTTGCTATTTCCTTGCTGTGAACATGTTGTCTCAGTGTGTTTGGTAAGCCTCTTTTCCAATGTGGCATGGGATTGAATTCATCTAGAGGAATACAAAAAATGCAGGAGCTGGAAGTAATGCTGTAGTCTTCTTAACATATGGAGATGCCTGTGCTCAAATATCGATGAATGCAAACCATGTTTTGTAACCACCTAATTTCTTCCCTTTGATTGAATCTACTGAACTTCATCTGGTTGGTTTTGTTCCTTCTGGGATCCTGCCACAGTTAATAGTGATGTAATTTGGCAACGCTCTGGAATCTCCATGGTCTACTGTCTCTGCTCAGATATTCAGATAATTTGTTTTTCTCAGACCTGCTTTCTTCCCATTTTTATTTTTCAGAACTGCTGAAAGGCTTTTAGAATTTTCACAGTTCTGTTCAAAGATAAGTGTCAAAGGTAAGTGTTAGTGATAGTGCCATCCTGAGCAGAGAGCTGCCACATCCTAGCCTCATTCCCAGTGTCTTATATCCACAAAGCTGTGAGATTCCCGAAGTCAACAAATGTAATATTTTGGAAGACAGAATACATTGGCAGGTAAATTGTTATGAAATTACCTCTAATTAGCACCCCCAGCAGAGACAAATCCTTTAGTCACAGCAGAGTGTCACTTGAAAATGTGCATGTTCTTGTTTTGCCTTTGAAACCTCAAAGAAAAATCATATGTATTGGTTTGACTCTATTGCCATAATTTTTCACTAGAAATAGGGGGAAGAAACAGTGATGAAAGGCAGGAATGGATAGGAAAAAATGAAAAATGGCTTTGGCAAAATGAGATCTACTTTGAATGGAGCATTGCACTCCTTTCTGCAGCCAATTTCCTATTTCCAACAGGTATGTTCTCACTCTCTTCCACTCACACCAAAATTTCTTCATGAACATTATTAAGAAGCTTAATTGTGAATTGCAGTGAGAAGCAACATGTTCACATGTTTATTCAGATCCCTTATCTCCATCTCAAAATGTTAATTGGAATTCCAACATTAATTGGAACTTCAACATTAATTGGAATTTGCTGGAATATGTCCAGAGTTGGTTCTCTTTCTCAGGGAGAGCATGTTCCCTTTTGAGGGCCTAGAAAGGGAAATTGATTCACTCTTATTGCAAAACATATGGAAAGACAAACAAAACAAGAAGAAACAGAGAAAGGGATGATCAAGGGGAACACAGAGTAAGTTAATTTTCTCTCCTGCCTTCTGCCCTAGATTTCCAAAATGCTAAGGGCAGATCTCCTGTTTGCTTACATGGGCACTTACTCAGGTCTGAGAAGGTATCCAGGTCTGAGTCTTTACCCTGACCACAATCCAAGCTTTGTTTTGGCACTGTAGAGTGAAACAACTGACTGTAGTGGATTATGCATTCCAGTTTTCACCATGGCCAAATTATGACACAGTAAACCCCTGAACAGTAAGGGCTATTGTTAAACTACAGAACGTAAGAGTGTGAGGGCCTCAGAGAAGAAAAACAGGGTCCTTGTTTCAAGACAAAAGAGGAATAGGTTCATCCCAATTAGAAGTTGCCCTTAGGTCAATTTAGAGCCCCCCAGGGCCCTGCACCCACAAATATGTCATTATTTATCTTGAGCACTCCCTATGGCTACATGCCTAGTGAAAAGTTATACACACAAAGGTTGATTGCCAACTCATTCTAAATATGTCAGGCCTTCCATTTGTCATGATCCAGCATTCAGGGACCACACAGACTTTGCAGCAATCACAGAGAAGTTTGTCTCCTTTTGCTCAAAGCTCAGATATGTCCATGGGTGTTTTTGTTCCTATTGTTGTTCCAAACTACCCCTCTGGTGAATGAAAAGGGACAGGTATCTTCAGAGGGCAGCTGAGATCTTCAGGATGCTGAATATTGTCTTGAGAAAATGCTGCTTTCTTTCTGTTGCCTAGAGCAGGAACAGGGTAGATCCATGACTGATTAAAAGCAGCCAGAAACTTCAGATAATGTGTCCTGTGTATTCAAAAGTGGTGCCAGGCCATTCCATCCATCTAAATAATGTTTCATATCGATTCCTGTTCTTTCTATCTCTAAATACAGCTGGCGGTAGAGGGAAAGCATGTTAAATCACTTTACATTCTAAATATTTAAATTCTACCACTCACTGGATTGATAAATTTTCATTGTGTGGAGGAAGTCAGTAATATAATTACATTTAAAAATACTGGGATCTGATAAATTTTAAGTGTATTTATGAAATTTCTTTACTGACAGTGACTCTTGATCACATATTAAGAGTTTAATAGGGGTTTTCCTAGGAACCTCTTAAACCATTCAAAATGAGAATTTGTCACTGTTACAATTTTACTTTCTATTTATATTTCACTCATTGCAATTATCCAAACTGGGATTTGTCAATACCTTAAGAAATGCATACAGACCCTTTCCCAGTTTAATTATTAGAATTCTCCCAACTCCAGCTGTTAAACCTGCACAGGTTTAACACCACAGGCTGCACAGGTGGCACACCAGCTGAGCATTCCACAGCATCCTCCTCCCTGCACAGAGCTCTTATCCACTGGGACTGCAATAAAAGCCACATTACCATATTGTCTATACATCACCACTGAGAATATCTGGATGGTAAAGTTAACCATGTGGTTCTGCTTCTTTTTGTATCTCAGTTTCATTTTTTGGTTCTACTTATTTTAGCTAGCACAAGTCTTTATGTTCCTAATTCTCCATATGTGAACATTTGCTTTTCCATGAAATAGATCTCTTTAGAGTAAATATTTGAAATTAGAATGTTTCCCTCCATATTTTTACAACATCAGGTTTTTAATGTAAAAATCAAATGACAGATCTCTTTATATTCATTCTTTCCTAGTATATTTTTCCTAATTGCAGCATAACACTAGCTTAGAGTACCTATTCTTTTTGCCTAGTGATAGAACAGGCTTTCTGCTTCTTGCTTAACTGCATTTTGTTAATGGATTTTCTGGGTATTTTAATTTTGAAAATATGTTTTTTCTCCTCCCTTTCCATTTTTTCCTTTTTTTTATTTATCTTCCTATTTTATTCCTTCAATGTCTTTGCTTCTTATTTCTTTTCAATTACTATTGTTTTGTTTTCTTTTTTTTCATTGTCTCTGGCTTTTTGGCTCTTTACTGGAATTGTATCAAAGAATATTTTGTCATAGCTTTGAAACTTTCATTTTCTTCTAGAAAACACATAAATTAAAGTCAGTGGAACTTACTAAAAAAAGAAAACTATGTGAAGTTTTATGGCTATATGTGGCAGAGATTTCAGCAATTACAGTATACTCAAGGCAGACTTGCAAGCTTCAGACAGCTTATTCCAAAGTTTAATTTGATTTTATGATTTCTTCCTGGCATGCTTAATGTTGTCTGAAGCTAGGCAGGGTTTAGTGGTTTTGTTTGCTTGTTTTTTTTGTTTCTTGGGAAAATTTGATTACCAGAAGTTGCCAATATTTCAAAATTCCTTGAAGAGTGACAGGATTAGGAGAGCATTAATCCTCTCTAGTTTGGAGTGAGCCTTTATTGCTGCTTATGTGCTATACACAAGTTTTGCTTTTCCTAGGGCTTTGCTTAGAATAGATAACTTCAGGCTCCTAATAAATATTGCTGCCTCCTAAAACCTCTGGGTATTTTCTCATTCTCGCTTGCATTTTACATGGCTCTGCCTTAGATTACCTCTGAAATCCCTACACAACTGCATTGTCTGATCCAGCTGCAGCTCAGCTGAGTTTCCTGTAGGCTGACACAGAATCAGTTTGCTGTTCATGAACAGATGTGTCAAGCTGTTCAAAGACAGCATCTCTGGCGATGTAAATTCCTCTTTAGGCACTGACTGTAGTGCTCGTTACCATAGTACCTGCACCTCCAAAACATTAATAAAGTAGACACTGCTCCAAGAGAGAGAAATATCACTGCAGCTTTCATGGTGCAGGAAATGGAGTTATGCTAGACTGGGAACAGTGGGAGCCTGAAAATAGTAGCCTGAGGTTTTTCCCAGATTAAAGGCTGAGGGAAGTCACTAGCACAGCTCTGTTAAGTCCCTGCTCTGAAATTTGTCCTGGAGGAAGCTTCCACTGTTTACTGGTTATCACAGAGCCTAAAGAGGCAGCCAAAATATACTAGCATCATGCTGGCACCCTGAGCAGAGTAGGAATCAACAGAGAGTTTTCTTGTTACAGCAGTTGAAGCCAAACTTCCCATGGAATTTAATGCCCCAGAGCTGCCCAGCCTCTCTGCTCTCCCTCCCCCACCCCAGGAGAGCTTCCCTACTCTGTGTTACTATCTGCCAGTTTTGTGATGGTTCTTCCCTCCCTCCTGTGTGCTCAGCAAAGCCAGCAGGCACTGAGGGCAGCCCCTGCGGTACCTCCGGCACCCTCAGCTCAGATTTTGCCCTTCAGAGGAGCTCACCAGTGCTGTGAGTTGGCACCTTGATGCTCTTACTGAATCCTAGTAAACCATGACCACATTCACTCTTCTGATTGAGCACAGAAAAGGTGTCATTTAGACCACTTGACTTTAACCAGACCTGCAGCTGAAAATGTTTGATGGCAGTCTTTAAAATCTTCCTGCATAACCCCTATAGATAAGGTGTGACTTCTGTGAATGCTAATGAAATTTAAATGTCATGAATGCACAGTGTCATTTAGAAATTGCTAAAGGTTCAGAAGAGTCCAGAACCTCAAAGGCATTTTAATATTTATTACCTTGAAAACAACAGAACCTATGAAGCTAAATCCTTTGGGACAGATGTAATCTGTGTTATTGTGGGATGCTGGAATGAATGCAGGCCAGAAAATTTGCTAAGAGGAGCCTTCTGTTGCTGCATTTTCTGTTTTCCCAAGTATTACCTTTCAGCGCACAATGCCAAGTCTAAGTTTCTAGTGAGTTTCCAACCTTCACAAAAAGCAAAAATTAAATTTTGAAAATATTAACAGACCACTTGGAATATAAGATACAGCTCCACAAGAAAGGAAAAACCACTTTCCCTTCTCGTTAGTATTTCTGCAGTTAGTGAAATGATGCTCACTGACAACTGCTTGTTCTTGCAGTTCTTCCTTTTAAGGTCTTTGCCATCTGGGATGCCTAACTCTTCCTTTTCTATGAGAAGACATTAACATCTGCTGACATTGACCTTGACCTCCTTTACATTGTAATATTTTTGAAGCATTCTGCATACTTCACACACCAAATCCAAACAGTTATACAGTTTCTTCTCTTGGAAAGTCATATTTTATGACTAGTCATGTCCTTAGGCTTCACTATCTATGAGAATAAAAATAAATTATGTTTATGTCACCAAACTGCAATCCTGATTTTTGTAGGTAGTTCTGTGACTCCTTCATGGATTGTATTTCGGAGTTGGGTATAATATGAAATGAAAAATAGGTATATGACAGCTTTGTTATTTAAATACATACTGGGGGTTAATGTTCTTGTTGTTCTTCACAGCTTTTCCAGGATACAGCATCAAGATGAGCAGCCACGATGGGCAAAATCTGTTTATTTTGAATTTAACCTTTATTGTGCCAGCCTGAAACTTGGCATTTCATAAAGTTTAAGACAACAACATCAAGCACATCACTGCAAAGCAAACAGAAATGAAACAAGTTTAAAATTCCATAGGTCATATTCCACCATTAGTGCATAGGCGGAGGAGCCCACAAACTGTTGGGATAATTGCTTTATCTCTCCACTTCTTTGTTTATTCTTCCTGGTTTTTCTCTGCCTTAGATAAGTTGCATCTAGGCTTTGAAGCAAGCAGTTCCTCTCCTCATCACCTGTACAGTGCCCAGGGGGAATTCAGTCCTGCACTTTTCCTTTCAACTTCCACCTCCAAAGGCAACAAAAATCAGGAATGGGGGTTCATTAATCCATAATGCCACAGCTGGCACCTAGCTTATCATCCTTCAGACACCTCCACTGTAGGTTTGTTCATATGAGATGGTCAGCTTGAGCTGTCTTTATAGTCAGTATGCAGAAGCAAGTACTTTTGGGATATTGGCTGCTCTGCGTTATTTTGGGTCTCAGCTTTAAGGAAAAAAGAAATTGTACCTTCAACTGTCTGTACAATGATTGCTGGATCCTCACTGGGCTATTCTAGCTATTCAGAATAGCTACTATAGTTATTCTGTAGCTATTCACTACAGAATAGCCAGGTTAGGCAGAAGTGACTAGTTTTAGTTAAGGGAAATAGTGTCACAGCTTGGTGATCTCTGTTTAGGGGCTCTCCTTCATGTGGGTAAATCAGTTTTTTGCTTGCCTTTCACCTGGGGAGCAGCACAGAGGAAGTTCAGCTAAAATGTTTCACAAATACTCTAAGCCCTACAGAAAATCTCACAGAAATCAATTCAACTGGACTTTGCAAATTTAAAGGATACTGTGGTCAAAAGAAGACGAATTTGAGGACGCCAGCATCTGATTTTATCTTTTTCTGCATTTAAACTAAAAATAGAAGGGGAAGCAATTACAACAGAAGGTCTCATGTTAAAGTTGAGATTGATAACCCTCAGTACATGGTGAAGGCATTCCCACCACAATAAATCCTTCAGAAATTGTGATTCGTACACAACCACAGGAGTCATGAAGGATGGAAGTGAGGTAACTCACAGTCTGTCACTCTGGCTCCAGTTGTCTGGGACCTGACCAAACATACAATTTTTTTTTTCCTTGAGACTTATTTTTGGTTCAAATGTGAAAGATATTAGAGATGTGGAAGATTTCATCAAGCCTGTCTAAGAATGGGCCTATTCTCCTATAGTTCCTCTTTTTACAAGCAAATAAATTTGCAGGCCAGAGGAGATGGCAGACAATGCTGCTGAATAAAAAAAAATATTTCAAATACTAGTATTTTTCATAGTATCATTTCTGCATTCCACAACATCAAACAACAGTAAAATGGGGTGTAACACTTGGATTAAAAAACCTTCTTTGATAACTCCTGAATGAAATGTCATTGCTTTAAGGGTAATTTTACTATTTTAAGAATGTGACTCAGTTTTATTTGCAGCTTGAAGAACACAATATTGTGCAATGAAATGATCTGCAGTGTACAAATAAGGCTCAGCGCTGTTTTGGAACTACTTATTTGAGCAAAGCTACCAAAGTAGAAATCATTTGCTGATGATCAGCATTGTGTGTTCACTGCACCATAGGAGGTGACTTCTTCTAATTTCATTTTAGCCAGAGTTTAATTTCCACATCACTGTTTATTTGTAAATATCAAGATGATACAGTCCAGGTCTTTTGGATGATACTGTTCCTGAAACAACAGCTATCTGCAATTACAAGATTGAATTAGCTTCAATTTCATCATCATCATCTAACTGCTGAAATGCCTGAATATATTTCCCTTAATAACAGCTTGCATCAGTCATTTCCAGGCATTGTATCTTTATTTCTGAAATAAGACAGAAAGTCTTCTTGCTGCAGAGCAGAGCTTACACAGAGCTGAGGCCTTTCTGCTCCTTGCTCCACCCCACCATTGAGGAGGCTGGGGGTGCACAAGGGGCTGGGAGAGGACACAGCCAGGACAGCTGACTCCAGCTGGCCCAAGGGAGAGGTCACACCATTTGATGTCATGCTTAGTGTATAAAGCTGGGGAAGAAGAAGCAAGGGAGGACATTCAGAGTGTCCTGCTGTTGTGGGGGTGGCTGAACACCTGCCTGCCCATGGGAAGTACTGAGTGAGTTCCTGGATCTGCTTTGCTTCTGTGCACAGCTTTTGCTTTACCTGTTAATCTGTCTTACATCAACCCACGAGTTTTGTCACATTTACCCCTGCAAGCCTCTCCCCCATCCCAGCAGGGCAGGCTGAGCAAGCATCTCTGTGGGGCTGAGCTGCCAGCTGTGGTTAAACCAAGAAAAACTGATACTTCTGAGATCACAGAAATGGAGCACAGAGTGTTCATCATGATTCCTTGAAAAAGAAATAGCTCCTGCTTGACACGGACAACTGGCATGCAGTCCACATGTACATGAATATTGTCACAACGTTTTATCAACATGTGCTGAAAGTATTCATGCCACATATTGTCCTGGCCTTCATGACCTTACAGTAAGAAAAATTCTTAAAATTCAAATTTCTTGAAATTCAAACTGAAAAAAAAAAAAAAAAATGTTTTCACTCATTCATGCTCCCAGTCCTATGTTGAGGAGCAGCAGCATGTTTGTGGTGACCAACGCTTCTGTTGAACTATGAGATCCAGGGTCCCTAACATCATCTGTTGAGTTCTTTCAGGGTGTCTAGGTTTCCAATATGTATTTTTGTATTCCTTTGGGTCTGACAGTGATCAGTGTGTCCATTCTCTCCTATTTCTGTGAATCATCAGGTCCTTCTTTATCTCTGGGTCTGGGCATGTTGTGAAGCTGGAGGCAATGTGCTGAGGTCTTGCTGACTGCTGTGTGCCCAAAACATTCTGAGAGTCCTGTCTCTGCTTTATGCTCCTGCTGGTGCCTCCACACCCAGCCATCTTCCATTTCCACCACTCTTAGTCTTTCCATCACAGTGCTGCACACTTGACTAACAGAGCTGTGTGATCAGCATCAAGATAATCCTGACAAGGAGTCATGCTTTGTTTCTTGATCATCTTTCAGCTCACCTAGTGCACTGCATTTCAATCTAATACAACATGCAACACAGGACAAAATTTTATTTTTATGCATTTTTCTACTTGTTTAAAACTCTTGAGAGCTTCTTTCCATTTGCCACGTAAGGTTGTTTTTAATTTTCTTCAGCTATTGAAAATTAAATTTGTACCTAATCTTTGCCTACTGGATATTGTCACCACAATAAATAACATCTCTGATTAGCTGCTCCATTCTGAAATAGGTGTTTGAGGTGAAAGAAATCATCCTCTGATGAAAAATATGTTTTTTTGCCACTGGCAGTAAGAGAATTTAGATTTGCTTACTCCAGTCAGTCGAATCTTTGTTTGTTCAGGTTGCAGAAGAACCTTTTACAGAAACACAACTGGAACAATTTCGAAATGCTCAGTGAACCATAAAGACCCACAACATGCTTTGACTGTCCAACACTTGTCAGACACCTTCTGTTGGCCCAAGAAAGTACAGAAAATCAGTGGAACTTCAGCCTGTAAGGCTATAAATAATCTGCATAATAAACCTGAATAGTTTGAGATTTAGAATACTTAAAATGACTGATCTACAAAATAAGATCCTTCCTGGTCTGTTCAGTCTGATCTAGAAGAAAGAAAGTCTGATCCAGAGAAGAAAGACAATCCACTCTGCTTTAACACTGTGGATATCCAAGGCATATGAGATCTCAGCCAGAACTTGTCGTTGGACTGAAACAAACAGCTACCCCAGCTCTGAAAACTTCAGGAAGATTGAGGTCTGAGTTTTGTGCATCTGCATTGGAACAAAAATGAAAGTTTATCTGACCGTTTCAGGGTTTGGTTTTATTTTTTTTTCAGAAAGACGAGAAGTTGAATAACTAAACTATGATAAAAAATCTGCTTTTGTTTGATGAGAGGAACAAACCACTTTCTTCCTTTTATCTTTACTCAAAAGCCCAGACACCTTCTGCTCAAACTATGCACTATAATGGCTCACAGAATGTTTACCACTGTCAAAGCACAGAGGTGAGCATCAAGTATGCCACAGTTGGAATAGCCTCACTCTCTGACTCGTTTTAACATGGCAGTACATCAAACCCTTGGAAATCAAGAATGATTTGAGTGTTGGATAAAGGATTCTAATATTGCATAATGCAGGAGCTATTACAAACAGTTGCTTAGGGATAGATGTCCTATGTGAACAGTAGGCTATGATTTGAGATATTACCTTCCAGAAGCACTGGTTTTATTTTATATTTCCTAGTCTCATAGAAAGGAACCTTTCAGAAAGCTGTTGTTCCACTGCCTGGATGAACAGCAACAAATAGTTTACGACATTTATGGAAAAAGGACTCAAGCTTTCATTTACAGCTGCAAGGCAACACAAATGTCATGGAAAAGCAGTGTCCAAAACTAAGGCAAACAGTTTTTGTAGTGGTCACCACTGACTTGAGAGCCTTACGGAAGCAGCTGCTCCTGAATATCCTTTTAAGCCTATTGAGCCTCAATCCAGCTGTTAAAAATAACAATGTTTTTCATCCTCCATAATAATCGGATCTCACTGGGCAGCACTGAAGGAGCAGTTGCATAAAAACGCTTTGGTTACATAACAAAAGTGCACTGCACCTCCCGAGCCCCAGGGAAGCCAGGCAGGTCTGTGTGGCAGCCTCCAACCCTCACAGCTCCTTGTGCTGACACTGGCACCTGCCAAGGGGCTCTGGCAGCCTCACAGCTTTGCAAAGAGCTGCAGAGTATTCTGCCATACCCAGGGTTGGTGCTGCCTCGCCCTCCTGCAGAGGAAGGTCATGAGAAGAGTGTCTGCATCTCATGATCTGTGTATTATCTTAGTCCTCTGGTGACTCTGGCTTTGTACAGATATTCTGGACTTTGCAGTCCTAAGCCTCTGCTCTCTCTGCTGCAGTGTCCCACGGAGAGGCAGGGCACAGAGTAGGGCACTTGCATTTCCTGATGTCACAGATACATCCACGGCAGTCACCTCTCAGAGCCCCTCTGTTGGTGTCTGGATCTCTGCAGCTGAGTGCCCACAACTCCCCTGAGATGATGCACCACTTTCCTTTCTCCTGCTTCCCCAGGAGCCAAGTTGACACCCACTTGGGATATATCCTGTGGTCACATTTTCGGATTTAGAGATCAGAAAAGCTCCCCATCAGCAATGCACTTAAGTGCATGCACAGGCTGAAACATTCAGTCCCTCTGGAAGTCAGTAGGATGTTTCATACTGTTAAGTATTTCCCTGGATTGGTCTCAGCCAGAGCGTGAACTTTGCTATTTCTCTTACAACAGGATTAACTAAGAATGAATGAAAGTGGACACAGCTAAAACTTCCCTTTTAAAGAAGCTGAAATTTAAGACAAATATTTCCCTGAAGATTTACCAGCAGTAAGGTTGGATAAATTGTTGTGGAAAAATGTGAGACCTATTTCCACAGAGGTTTCCTACCTATTCTAAGCAGCAAACTACAGCTGATTTTTTTTTTTTTTTTGTATGCACAGAACTGCACTACATGCTGCAGTTGGGTTTTACAGGATGTAAAAATCCAGAGGCAAGAGGCAAAGTAATAAGTGTCTTAACTAAGAGAAATTAATTAAGCTGATCTTAACTGAACATGCATAGGCAAGATGGGGTTTGTTCTATTATTATCTCATGCCAGGAAAACTCCAAAGAGTTGAGAGAAGAGACTTATCCTGTGAAACACCTGATAAATGCACTGCACCTCAGGGCATTTTTTGAGGTCTTTGAAGTCACATCAGCCTGGTTTGTGTAAATACAGTAAAGATGGCACTGTTTGGCACTGTTAGCTATTCTGTGGTCATTGCTCAGAACAGCTTTCCTTTTCCAATGCTGAGTGTGACTGAAGCCAGCCTGCTGCTGTGAAAGGGTAAATTGCCTGTTTGAGGGCCCTTTGGCAGACACAGTGTGTGTAAAGAGCATCCAGGCATTTTGGTTACTCACCATTATACCGCAGGAATGTTGAAGAGTTTCCAGTTTGGAAAGCACAGCACCAGGCCCACACCCTCTGAACAGGTAAAAGGAGGACATTAATGCTGGACTATTTATTTTCCTCAAAGACTGCCTGTCCCTGATCTTCAGTGGTACCCACCATGAACAGAACTTGGAGGAAGATTGCCAAAATCTGTGTTGCTGAATGTGTGGTAGATAGAAAGGCCATACTTGCATGAATGATCAGTCTGAAGCAGGTGCCTTCAGATGGATGAGTGAGACTCTGCTTGGTACCTGAAGCCTTTAGAAGAAAGAACCATTGGATGCTATTCAGCTGCAGAAAGTGCAATCAAGAGCATCTCAGGACTTGCTGAGAATGTTTGATAAGTGTCAGCAGTACATAGATGCATCTGGGAAGATCACCAGACATTTCTCTTTTCAGCTGTACATGGGCTCTGTCAGATGCTATGGCTTCAGTGAAATCTCTGAGAAAGCAAATCCACCTCAAATAAAATCTCATAAGTTTTAATTAAAATCATGAAAACTTAAATTGGCATATTTCACACAGCCTTGATATTTTCCTTCCTCCTTACTGCAGTTTTTATCATTTAGGGTACCATTTGCTCAATTTATTACAACGTGCTCTTGGTTTCATTCTCCCACTTTGCAACCTTGGTGCATTTTCTTCCCATGAAGGATCACAATATAAATCACTAGGTCAGGGAATAATGAGTTTAGTATTTTTTAAAAGCCTCCCACTGTAAGTCAGGATATCGACTCATTATTCAGCAGGTGATGGGATATAAAAAGGGGACATTTTTTCCTTTAATTGCTGTTGAAAATGGAATAAGGGCAACAGAAAGACTTAGTTTTCTGAGACAAGGATTTCAGGTTCACTGGGCTTTAGTTCACTAGAATCACCTAATAGGCTTGAGCATAAAGAGCTGGACAAAGCTAAAAGGAAAAATAAACTCATGAAAGACTCCAGCAGGACTTTGCCTTCCTAGTCTGAAAAATAGATGAGATATGATTATACCATTACATAAACAGACAGGGAGAAAAGGCTGACCTTGTGGTCTGTGAGTTGAATGGAATGGAACATCTCCTGGTTTCCAACCCTATCTCTTCCAGAACTGTTTGCTCATGACAGCAGGGGTGAATGTTCAAAGAATCACAAACACAAAGGCCAGGAGGGACCATTAGAGTTATCTCACTGAACTGCTGCAAATGTGATTGAGGCATTTTTGCCCAGTACTTTCTGCACTGAGTTCATTATGGTGAGGGTGATCAAGGACACAGTTGTGGGAAGCAAGTGGGCTGGCAGGAGTAGTGGGTGGATTGTGGATTTTTTTATCAGATTAGAGGTTAAAATGGCATCCTAAGCTCTAAGGAAGGCAGTAGAATCTCTCTCAGAATCAATATACAGACAACAATCTTGCCACCAGCATCTTGTGTCTCCCTGAGAGGGGAACTCCGAGTTCCTGCCCAGCCCTCAGTGGGAACAGAATCATCACCTTTTAACAAGCTCATTCCTACCAGTGGCTGCTGCCAAGTCCATCCCTGGACCAACCCAACTGAGTAACCCAGGGCCTGGGTCAGTGCCACCTCCAGCTGCTGACCCTGCAGCCACCAAAAAGATGTCAAGATTTGACAAAGGTTCTAGCAGGTAGATTTTGTGATAACTAATCCTTTCACTGTACTAAGGAGGAAAATCAATGTGATGGTTCATAAATTATTATAATGAAACTATTTTTTGAGTCTTTCCATTCCTTTAAACAAAACTTAATAGATATCGCACTGCCAAAAGGGCAGGGGAATACATTGTGTGGCAGGTGGGATAATCTCAGAATTAAAAAGGTTTTGACTGACAAAAGGTAACATTTTAAAACATCCTATGCACAGATGTTAAAGCATCTGAAGGAGTTGAGTGGCCATTTCTCTAGTGAAATGATGCTAAATTGCTGTAATCCACAGCAGCTTTATATAACATATAGTTTATTGTACATAAATTCAAGGAATTCCCCTATTCAAATAAGTATTAGATATACTCAACAAAAACTCCCCTGTTCACCAACCATTTTATAGAAGTGGCTTTATTCCTTGAAACAAACAAAAACACACCAAAACCCACGCAAATCTAAACCACACACAAGAACCTTCATAGAAAAGTTCATCCAGGCATACAGAAACTAAAGCTCAAGAACAAAGAAAGTGTTTTTCTTGTTTGTTTCCCCTGGCCCTCTGCTTTCCCCTCACTCCCTCCTACCTGCAGCTTTCTTATCTGTAGCTCATTCTTTCTCTCTTCTGTTTGACCTGGGGTCAAATGTATCATTGTTTCCATTATATCCTCCAGTATTTTGCATTTTCCTGTGAAGTCCTCACCCGGTCTGCTCTTTACTAAAGATTAAGGAAGTTTGTTTTTCATGCTGTTTTGAGAGACAGGAGCATGAATATCTGCAAATGCCTCTAGTACATTCCTGTGCCAATCTCACTCTCTGTGCCTTCTACACTTCCAGGTGTAAAAACTGCCAGAAACTGCCCCTGGAGTGTCTGTTCCTTTGTATACTGAGGGAGATGAGCACATTTTCAGAATTAATGGGCAGTGATGACATCCCAGTGACCCTGAGAAAGCTGCTAATATACTTAGATACAACAGAGCAGGATGACAGACAAGATACTTGAAATACCTGAATCCTGGTCTGGCACTTCCTGATCTGCAGCAAGGCTCAGTTCAGAAGGAATCTCACCTCAACCAGTCTGCAACTTCCTCTCCCAAGCTGAGCAGAGGGGAAAACTGATATGGATCTCATGTCAGCTGCTGTCTGCAGGTCAGTATCTTCTGCATTTACAATATAGGGGATGACACAGCTCATGGATTTGCCTTTCAGGATGGAAGGGAGATCTTTCATGGGTACTGCCTTACTCTAGTGCCAATTAGTAGGACAGTAAAAGCCAGCTATCTGCAGTGAGGATATTGGGAGCTCCAATGGATGTGCATGAGGACAGTGTTGTGGACAGGATTTCTGAGGTGTGCAGAGATGTGGAGTTGAAAAAGAAAATAATATTGCTTGAACTGTAGGGGAGAATGAAAAAGAAAAGATGGCAAGGAGATGGCATCTTAGATAGGGAGATGGCAGGAGTGGGGAGTTTCCCAGATGGGTACATTGTCTGAAGAAATAGCCTGCTTTGATTGTTTTGGTGTGGACTTGCCAGCTGGTTTATTTGATAGCCCCTAGCTGTCAACTGGCAGGGACTGTGAATATTTTTTCTCTCATCACCAACTCACTGGGACTCATCATTTTATAGATCTTCCATAGTTACCCCTTCACTGTTTCTTCTACCCTTGCAGTTTGATGAACACTAATCTCCTTAGCTTCTGTTCATTTCCCCAAATCAAATTTTCTTTCACTTTGAACATTTTCCACTTTCTAGAAAAGTTTTGCACAGTCTACTCAAATGTGCAGGCTTGATCTGTGCGTTACCATAACAAAGTTCTTTGCTCTTTTCCCAATTTATTTTCTAACAATTCAACTTTTTTTTTTTCCCTGTATTTATTTTTTTTTCTTTTTTTGGGAGGGGTGGAGGGAAGAAAAGGCTGGCCCCTCAGCACTGAGCTGCTTTTTCCACACAATTGTCTATGACATAGGGCATGAGCAAGTGCACAAGGGCCAGGGGGGGAGAAAGAAGAGGTGGAATGAGATTGTCCACGGTGAGACCCATGGATCAGACGTGCTGGCTGCCAGAGAGCCAGGGAAGGGACCAGTGGATGCACAGCATGTCCAATGATGAACCTGGATGGGAAAAAGGCTCCACTGAGACACAAAAAGAAGGGCACCCAAGTCACCCAGACTGGGTTTCAGGAACAACTTATTCTGCTCTCCTTCATTTCTACCATCTGTAATTTTCCCCAGCACCTCCTTTTCTCCTCTCCACTCCTCTGTCCTAGGGAAGCTGAGGAAGCATGACAGCCTGTCAGTGATGGAGGGCTTATGGGAAGGGCTAATTGCTTCCTCTGCTTTGTTCAGATGTACAAATAGACCATTACTTACAATCATTACCCAGTCATCATCCATCATACAGACTAGTTCTATTTTCCATGCACTAAATATGTCACAGGCCCCAAATTTGTCACTAATTGCACAAAAGGCCTGTGCAGGCCTGTGTTAGGAGCCAGTAATTTGTTAATATAAGATATGGGACTTTGACTTTATCTCGAATTTCCAAATGTTATTGAGGTAGTTAAATTTCTTATTTGTTTAAGAGGCAGCACAATCCTCACTTTCTGTCACTTTTATGAAACCATATATAAGTCACAGCAATTCCCATGTTACAACATTGCTTTCTGTTATAACAATAATATAATACAATAATTTATTATTAATATATACCTATAATATATCAATAACTGTAATAACTGAACTATAAAATGCAATGCTGAAAAAGATGGCCATTTCTTCCATTCATATTCAAATTTTTTCACTTGAATTTTCCTCATCTTTTTGGTTCCCAAACAATTTAAATTGTGTATAAGAATTGCTAATTTTTTCATCAATTCATGATGCTTTGTGGCAGCAGAAGCACAAACAAAACAGTGAAAAACTAAAAAAAATAGTTTGAAGGTCCTACTCTCACTCTCAGTTACATTTAGGCAATTACAACAAAACACAATAGAGCTGCAGGGCAGTATAGGGGTGGGAACTGACCTCAGATTAATTTTTGCAGCAAGAATATCTGCGACTGTTATTTTTTTTTTCATTTTCACCCTGTAGCAACACATAGAGCCTCTTTGCTTTAAGGATATTTTACACGTTGTCTTGAAGGTTTTGGAAAACCTGGGTGTGTTGTAACACACCACTTGAATGTGAGAGATTTCCAAGTCTAGTTGAGATGCTAATTGGAATGTGTACATGCCAGCTATCAACATACATTCACACATAAGAGAAAACTGAGTGTCAGCATCAGAGAAGTTCCTGATCCTTGAGCTCCTCTGGCCTGGTCTGGGTGTGAGCAACCACTGAACAAAGCTCTTTCCGGACCAACTTATTCCCTCCCTGATTCCATTGTTTCCTGCAAGTTATTTTAGGGTTGGACTAAATGATCTTAAAGTCCTTTTCCAGCCTAAATGGTTCTATGATTCTATTGGACTCCCTAGTGATCAAACCTTTCTTTTTCTTGGAGTTGCACAAAAGACTCCAATGGAAAGAGAGGCAGCACCAAGGGGCTGGGGCACACACACAGTGCAGACTCTAGCTGTGATGTGGAGAGTGCTGTAACCTCCAAGTGCTCTCAGGCTCATAATCAGCTGCCTCTCAACAGGTCTAGTTTGTTGGGGCAGAGATCTGCCGAGGTGATGATGAAGTGTCCTGCTTCAGCAGCAGCTTGGGTGTGGTGCTCTTGGGAATCTCTGCAAGGAGCTTTCCAACGTAAACATGCCCTGCAAAGATGGATCACACATCCAGGCACAAGAGGAGACCATGCAAAGATGCCCCAGACAAGATACTCATGACTAGTTTATTTTCCTCTCTCATTGCAAAGTCCATGAGCTGCTAGTGAACAGACTTAAAGCCAAAGCTGACAGCACAGTGACCTCCAAACCACTGTGTAATATAAATTGTCTGCCATTCCCAGAGGTCATCTTGTCACTAAACTCAGTAATTTATCTGCAGTTTCCCATGGAACACCAGAAGAGTGTTACCAACCAATTAAATCTACATTTATGTAGGTTAAAGAATGACTTTTCATGCTGAAGCTGTTTACCCACCCTGTCAGCCTGGTTGTGACGTCAAGCCAATTGAAGCCAGAGCTGTCCCTCAGCTCTCCAGGTTGCTGTGACAGTGACCTGGGTCAGCCAGCACAGAGCTCAGGCCCTGACTGAATTTGCCAGGCCTTTCAAATAGGATTTTCTGCCAGTGCCAAATCCAAGCTATTGCAGCCAGGTTATTATTTAAATACATTACCTAAGTTAATGTATTTAAAACTACATTATGCCATGGTCAATGATGGAGGTACTCAGTCATGCCGTGGTAAAAAGGATTAAGAAGTTAAAAAGGTAGGGCTACCAAGAGAAATTACTTTCCTTTTATCTTGTGATATTTTTCAAAGAAATAAATTTTTGGGGGTGCTTAATACTAGTTTTAATCCTTCGCGGTTACAAATACTGAAAGTGCTACTTAGGAAGGGAGGAAACCACTCATCTCTGGGTCCTAGTGAAATCCACCCTGAAACCAACAAGATAAGATAATAATGACAAGATTTGTATGCTCAGCACAGACTCTGCTTTCTGAGTTGGTTAGAGCAGCACAAATAACAGTTTTGAGCACCCATATTCTGAAGGGTGAATAATTCATATCCCTCCCTGTCCCTTGCTTTCCAGATTATGCTGACATTTTTTCATCGTGTTTGCTTGAGTCTGTGTATCTCTAAGTCATGTATATGCTGCCAGTTACCTTTCAGGGCTGTGTGTAACGTGGCAGAGATTTGCTGGCTGAATGAGCGCTGTCAGAATAGACAAATTCAAACCTTCGTGTGCTGGCCTTCAGCAGTGTCGTCATGATGGATGGGAGACATCTCCTTCCTTACTTTGCAGATTGATCTGTTCCATTTAACAGTGTTTGGATAATGGTTACTTTGTGCTCCAGGAGAATGGTTTTCTACTGTGTCCTTAAAGCTAGGAGCAAAAAGTGTGTATATATACATATGCACACACACACACACACACACACACACGTATATATATATGTATCTGTATCCCCAGAAGTACCCCACAAAAATAATCTGAAAAACTTCTATCTTCATGAATGCCAACAGTGTAAGAGAAGCTGAAGAGACACCACAGAAAGACTTTTATAATGGAATTTCCTCCTGAGACCTGAGATCCTCTGTTCCCTTCAGTGTCACCAATCACACAGAAGCTCAAGTTTCAAAGTTCAGAGATGTAACTTCTTGGAAGCCCTCCTCTATGTCACAACCTCCATTAAATGTGCCCGCTTGCTTCCACATCCGAAGTGTACGCCCTCCACAGAGAAAGTAATTCTATTTCTAATGCCAGTACATTTCTGGATATAGAACATAATTTTGAGCTCAGAACTGTGTTCTTGCCTTATACCTTCGAGTTTAGCAACTTTCAGAGGATGTCTGGTGGGAAGGTCCATACTGAGCTGGGCAAGGTGTGCTGTTGCAAGGACAGCACAAGATTTACAGGACCTGAAATCTCTCCTAGATGTCTAAACACAGGCCTCTAATGCAGTTTGGCTCCCTTCACATAACCCATCTGCCTTCCAGCTCCCTCTCCAGGAGAACACAGCTTTTCCATGGGCCCTATGTCATCATGTCTGCCAGTGTTGTGTTAATATCTAGGATAGCAGAAAAAGTCTAAACCAGACACCTGAAAATTAAGTGGTGCATCCTGAATTGTATAAAAGTGGCACTAGCCACCCTCATCAAAGCAACTGGGTGTCACTGCAAGTGCCTTGCAAGTGGTGACAGAGATGCACAGACCACATCCCCTTCCCCAAAGCAGGGCTGCTCTGACAGAAAAGGTGGGTTCTGCTCACCAAGGGCAGCACCATGGGGATAGTGCCTTTGTGTGATGTGTCACAACAAATCCTCATTAATTTCTGTGTTGTCCTTTCAGCATGGGAAGCAGAATAGCTCTGCTTTTTCTTTTCACAGCACAGTTGCCTGCCTTTTCCTAGCTCTGTTTTTACCATTTGAACAAAAAAAGCATTTACAGTGATTTGTGCTTTAAGGCGAGTTGAGTTGATTAGAGCCATATTTTCCAATTGACATTTGCTTTGTCCTTGTTAGTCATCGTTTGTAATACGCTATTGTCTTTAAGTGATCATAATTATATATATGAAAAAATTGGTTATGCACTTCCAGGAGTTTTCCAACCCATTACCACTAATTAAGACCATTGCTTAGTGTAAGCTCGACAGCTGGCATCCACCTAGAGAAGTGTTCGTTTCCCAGGCTATTGCTGGTGTTCCCAATGTAACTTGTCCATAGGAGACACAAGCACTTTTTAGTCCTCTTTTAAAACAAGTTTTTTTTCCAGGGTGGAGAGTCTCTTGTCACTGGTCCAACAAATCAAGCAAGGGGAACAGCAGACAAATGGGGCAAAAAAGCAAGGTGATGTTACAGTGGATACAGCATCCATGTAACATTTGCTTTTCCTTCTTTTCCAGCTGTGCTTTTCCCCCCAGATTTTAACATCTGGTTTTTTTTAGAAATTCAGGTTAGTCTCTTCTAAATTTCCCTGTCTTAACTCAGGTAAATTAAGCTTTCATTTCCTCAGCTGCTCTGTTTCAATGGGAAGGAGCTTTGCCAGAGCAGATGTAGCAAACATGATTTTTCCAAAGAAAAGTGCTCATTTCCTGAGGAAGTGTGCTTTGCACTCCCAGCTAATGTAGCCATTTGACAGCCTTGCTGAAGATTTCTGCCTTCTGCATGCCATGTGAGTGAGGAAAATTTAATTAACTCAAAGCACAAGCAACTCATCAGATAAAGAATGCTATTTAATAGCAAAGGCATGATATATTACAATTTCTCATTGTTACGGTTTTAATACTGTAATTATTCTTACAATAGTTTGTGGTTCACTCATTTTTCCTGTTGGTGTGTTAAACAAAGCTCCATTTTCTGTTGTTTTGCCTTGATTTCTGCCTCTTGCTCATCTCCCCCCCACTAGTAACTGTATTTAGAAATACAAGGAGATGTATAGAGGGGGAAACCTGTCTGAACCAAATAGTTCAGAGTCATAAAAAAAAAAAAAAAGACAAAAGAGGCAACATAGGGAAATTCAAATATTGCTCTGGTGGCTTGAAAGCAGAAGCTTTGCCCAATTTGCTTTGCCTGTGCTGCTTCAGTTCAAGGGCTTGGATCAATAGAAAATCATTCACTGGCTCCACTGGGCTTTTGCTCAGGTCCTGTGTACAATTCCACTGCCTAATGAGCTCTGGAGAAGGGCAGCAAGCCGTGCAGGCAGGATCCAGGGACAGGCTCTTGTAGCTCTCTCGGATGAACACAATGAACAAAACTTTGCAGGTTTGAATAGCCACTGGGTTCACATGAGGACATGTTCCACACATCAAGTGCGTGGGCACCATAGTATAAAAGGACCTGTATTTTTAACACGGGCTTGAATTTTTAAGCAAAATGAGTCTCACAGTAACAGGCCTAACAGACCTTGAGCCAGGGCTGGCTCAAACCCTGGTAGGAGAGTGTGCCTGATTTAAACACTTGCTTCTTCTGCCTTCCAGTAGGAAGCACAGGAAGAGTTGGGGAGCAAAAGCAGTGCTTGTGGCAGGATCTGCAGAACTCTTCACACTGCAAGTGAAAGCAAGAGAGGAAGAGCAGCCCTTTGACATCCCCCCATCCTTCCTGTCTCTCAGCAGCAGATTGCACAGAGACATAGAGAAGAGAGGTCCAAATGCAATTACTTTTACCACCAGGAAGAATAGAAAAACCATGTCAGTACAACAGCACATTTTATCACCACCCTGTCTTCTCCAAGTCCTACCAGGGCTCAGGTACAGTCCTGTGCAGTCAGAATTAAGGGGGGCTTGCAATCTCACGCAAGGCTGTAGGCACGCCAGGGAGTTGAGATTCATGTGGCTGCAAGCACTTTGGAAATGCTTCACAAGGCTGTGAATCGATTATAGGCCATTTTCAGGGTCATCTTGATTATAGAAAAAATAAATGCTGGGTCACCTGTCAGAGCAGCAAGGGCAGCAGCTGTGCCAGAGGCTTTGCTGAGCTCATGCAAACCTGGATATAGCTGCAATAAGAGAAGGTGTAAGGGAAAAAGCCTGTGATGTGACCATGAACAGACATCAGGTGGGGCCACCTTCACAGAAAAAAATAATTATCCAGTTCTTGTTTTATCTCATAAATTGCTCACAACTTTAAATAATTCCATTAAAATTTTTAGTATACTGTCTACCTAAGCTGAAATATTTCTTGTGACTTAGGATTTACCCTGAATTTACATAAAAATTCAGAATCTGGATCTTAATTGGCCTCCTCTTTCATTACCACACTCTCAGAATGGCTGGGGCTTTGCTAACCAGGACAGTGGGGACTTAGGGCCCCAGCATGGCTGGTGAAAAATGGCCAGCAGAAGGTTGACCTGGCCTTGGGCAAGATACATTTTCATCTCTGCAAAGCTCTTTGGAATTGAAATAACCAGAATCTCTTCTGAGATTCTTGTAAACCAGAATCTCTCTCATTTTTGCCAGCCTTGACCAGGTTTTGATGACCAATTCTTGTACATGAGTGCATGGGATTTGGTTGGGATAAAGCTGATTTTCTTCATAGTAGCTAGAGTAGAGCTGTGCTTTAGGTGCACAACCAAAACAGTGATGTTTTTTTGACTGCAGAGCAGAGCTTAGACAGAACCAAGGCCTTTTCTGTTCCCCACCCCACCCCACCAGCGAGGAGGCTGGGGGTGCACAAGGAATTGGGAGGGGACACAGCAGGGACAGCTGACCCACATCATATGGCATCGTGCTCAGCACAGAGCACTGGGGAAGAAGAAGAAGAAAGGGGGGGATATTCAAAGTGGTGGTGTTTGTCTTCTCCAGCAAGGTGCGATGGAGCCCTGCTATCCTGGGATGGCTGAACACCTGCCTGCCCAAGGGAAGTGATGAATAAATTCCTTGTTCTGCTCTGCCTGCATGTGCAGCCTATGTTTTACCTATTAAACTGTCTTTATCTCAGCCCACAAGTTTTCTCACTCTTCCGATTTTCTCTGACATCCCACCTGGAGGGAATGAGTGAGCTGCTGGCTGGGCTTAACCCACGCCACTTTGGGGAGTTTTTTGGTGCTCAGCTCTTGTGCATGCACGTGTCACTTCAGGGAGTGGAGCTCAGGAAAGTGCCAGTGCAGGTCAGGAGCTCAGAGCCCCTTAGGCAGCACGGCTGCCAATTACTGGATGATGAAATTGCACAGATCATGGCCAGCATTTGTGTGCTCAGGAGTTCACCTCACAGTTAGATCTGATTGAACACAGCTGTTCCCATCCTGAAAGATGGAGCAGGCGAATGAGGCTCTGCACACAAAGCCTGACAGCGGGTGCGCGCTTCCAGAGTGAGCCAGGCTTTGAGGCAGCAGGAGGGAGCAGTTCTGAGCTCTGCCATCTGATGGGTTCATGCAGGGCTTCATCTGGCTGTGGGGATCCATGCAGGCTTGAATCACACCTTTTGACATTGCCTGTGTAAGCTGCCCTGGGAAGAATGAGACAGGCAGCTGATACCTGGTCCAGAGCTGGGAATAATGGCAGTGCTCACCCTGCCCTTCCTGGTGGCAAATGACATCTGTTACCTGCTGGCAGGACTCTGATGCTGATGAGGGACAGCTCTTCTGGTTAACTGTTTCCATGTCACAACACCAACCACCCTGGGGGCTGCATGTGAGATGTGTGCATGTGTGCATTGAAACAGAATGTGCAAATTTAACAGTTCTCTTGCTTCTTATTGCTTCAGCCTGCAGTCATGGAAAGACACAGATACAGATTCTCTGGACTTAGGGAGGGTCTTGAAAGGTGCATTTTGTTCCTGAAATCCTCTATCATTTGTTCTTCTCTGAGGCCTTTATGAAAGAATATGTGAAGCTCTGATTTGCCTGGAACAGTGGTGTCAACCAGACTGTGATGTCAGAGGATGGGACAACTTTGCTTGGGGTCAAGTCTTTACAGAAGAGCTGAGCTTTCAGAAAGTTATTCATCTATTTCTACTTCAACCAAGCCAGGTGAGCTTCCCAGTTGTTTGTGTCCAGACTCTGAGATAAAGACCAAAGATGTAAACAATACTTTTAAGTGTGGTATATGAAGTTATTACTCTTTTCTAACTCCAACAATTCTCTTAAATCCTGGGTAAGACTGAAGCTTCAAGAACAACTGTGTGATGCTGATGTACAATAAGAAAACTTACCAGGTCAGGGGCTTCCCTCTTTCTGCTCCTTGATGTCACCTGCAGTGGCACAGGGTGGAGATATCAGTAGATCCTTGGGAAGACAAACATCTGCACATGCAAGTGAGCTCTGGTCCTGCCCATGGACAGCAGACCTGTAATCTTGACCAGTTTTCATCCCTCTCTTCCTTCCTGGAGTTCCTTTCTGCTCTGGTGGCTTCAAAGTGGCAACATCTGTGAGCTATAAATATGATTGTGGTTAGGTTCATCTGGTTGAAAGAAAATTGAAAATCATATCTGAAAACTACTTTCTGGGAAAGCATAATGGGTTACAAAGTAAATAATCAATTTTCATTACAATGATTGTTTTAATAAGACATCATTATGGTGTCCTTATGTTCTACTGATGCACACTGCATACACTTATGTGAGGGATTGCCTCCCCTTTCTCTGCTCCTCTCTTTCAAAATACAACTGCTGGCAGAATGTGACTGATTGAAAATCGAGTAGGATGTTGTGCTCTTTAATACCTACAGAGCTCAAAGTGACACTGGAAACCCTTTGCACAGCATCCAGGTGATGTGCCTTGGAGCTGATTTGGAAGGGACTCCTGTTGGATGGAAAAGAAGCCTAAATCCAAAGCACTTTGAAATCAAAGAGGATCTTAGAGTGGCTTTAATGGATTTGAATCAGGCCTCTGCCCAAGTTGAGACTGCCACAGGGACATGGAGTTGTGCTGCAGTGTTGTGAAGGTGGTCAGAAATCCTTGGTGTGGGCCTGGGATACCCTTACCAGCCTTACCTGGGCTGCAAAAGGCAGGATATGAGAGGAGAAAGATGAGATCCTGGGAGAAATAGGGACAGATAGGGAGAATACACTTCCCTAAGTCCCAGGGGGCAAAGCAGGTGAGGTGCTCAGCTGGGGACCTCAGGAGTTCCCAAGGGGCTTCTGTGCTGGGATCAGCTAAAGTCAAGGCCAAGCACTGATTGGGTCAAATCAAGAACAAACCCAAAACTTGTGTGCATGCCTACATGCAGGAATCAGCTGACTTTAAAGGGACACCCACCTGAAAATTGTAAGGTAAGCAAAATATTCAATATATATCAGCCAGTCCTCAGTAAATTCCTGTGATTTCAGTCTTGGCTAAGGTGTGATTGGTGATCCCCTGCAATGAATGACGGCTGGGTGTCTGGGATGGGAGATGTTCACTAAGGACCAGCTTCAGTGCTGAATTCTTCCTCCTCACCTCAATGTAGCATGTTCTTACACCTGGACTCCAGGATTAAGATGTGAAATGCTCCTGAGAATGGTTGCTGCTCTGTGTCTATATGGTGATGGTCAGTATATCTTCCTCTCTGTGGTATATGGGCAGGGTGAAATGTCCAATGTACTATGACAGTGCTGGCTTTGTGTATAAACATGTCTTAATTCATGCACTGCAATTATTCAAAATCCATCCCCTTTGAAATTTTCAATGTTTTCAGAATTTTCATGATTTTTCAGCTCGGAACCTGAATTTTTTCTCCCTTTATTTAGGCTGATTAAAAAAAAAAAGAAAAAAAAAAAAGGCAGCTTATTTCTTTGCCCTTTTTCTTTCTCCCTTCCATTTATTTCTTCAGCAGCAGAAATGAGGAAGGCCCAGATCCCTGCAATGTGCAGCCCCAGGCATCCCAGCTGGCCCCAGCAAGGAGATCCTTTGAGGCCTGGGAGCTGCTCAGAGCACCAGGCACATTCCATCAAGTTCCTCATCCGAATGAAAAGATGAAGTGGCTTTTCTGTGTAGGGAGGATTGAAACCAGATCCTGCTATTAAATTTGTTAAATGGAAATGTAATGATTTATGAGGGAGGTAGTCAACCCTCCGAAAGAATTCAGTAATAATAACGCTGGGCGAACGGCAGTGTGGCAAGGCTTCAGAAGGAAATGATCGGCTAAAAAAATAAAATAAAAAAACCCCACACATTGAAAAAGCCCCACATAAACAAAGCAACTAGATGTGAACCCGATAAAAACTTTAATTATTTCTAATGAGATTAGCAAAGCAAGCAAAGGACTGAATTGGAACTCATCTGATATAACCAATAAGAAGCACAGGCAATATCCTTTTACAGTCACGCTTGAGGAGTTCAAAGCCATGCAATGTGTTTAGCCACACACCAGTACTGTTGGCAGATGTGGAACTAAATCCTAGGGAGTTCTTTGAGGAAAAAAAATATTCAAATGTCTCCATATATATATATTTTTCTGGAACTTATGTCAAAATTGAAAGGGTAATGAAAGTTTTAGGTGAGTACTGTATTGATACCAATTTTAGCCAGTTTGGAAAAGCAATACTCTGACTAGAGTTTGTCTTGTAAGACAAGGGGTGAGGATGTCTGGTCATGGCTTTGTATGAGTTTAAAGCTTAGTCAAGAGTCTTCACTTATTAAAAAAAAGAAAATAAAGAAAATAGAGGGGGGCCATTGTGGCTTTCCACATTACTCTGCTGTGTGTCCATGTGATCGTGGCAATGAATGCTGCAGACCAAACCAGGGCTTAATGAAATGAAAGACCCAGAGCTGAAAGAGGGCTGCTTGTATGAACCCTCCCAGTCCCAGTCCATCCCCTGATTGGCCTGGGACAGCAGGTCCAAGGTCACTTCAGTCAGATCCTCAGCCAGGAAAGGAAACCCAGATCCTGAGAAAAGAAGGAATTAAAAAAGCAATGGCTCTGAGAGAATAACCACATATTGCTCTCAACTATATGAACACATAGAAATGTATATAAAGATCTGGCTCTGGGCTCTGTCTGACTCAGGGAGAATTCCTGTGATTAGCCAGACTCCTGGAAAATAATGGCCCACTGCAAAATGGAAGGAAACTTTTTTATGGGTTTTATTGCCTTTTTTTAAGAGGGCAGGATACCTCCCCTTGCATTCCCTTGCCTCTGTGGTTTTTCATCACTGGACTTTTAATATTGCAACTACATCACTTCCCACACACATATGCACTTTTTTTCCCCTGTTGGTTGATTTTATTTCTCCAGCCACTCCACACTGTGTCACACTGTGTATAAAATGGAATATCTACTTTTGCTACTGCCCTGAGAGCAGCATGGCATCCTGCTTAACAGCTGTGGCCACTAATTCACTGCAACTGCAGTCTGTCTTCTCAGCATCAGCTACATTTCTTTTCCATATGTTAACTCCCTTTCAGCTTAATTTTCTCTGTTACCCAGCAGTAACATTAAGTAACTGTGTTGGGCTGTATTCAAATGCAAATTAATATCCCCTTCTGCCCATTAACTCTGCTGATTCTTGTCTAGCCAAAGCAACTGGAAACAAGCATGTATCTTGGTTCAGTGGTCGGACAGAGGGGCCCTGTCTGGGCTGGGATTGCTGTTCATCTCCAAGAGCAGACACAAAACAGCAGGCTGCAGAAAGGAGAGGTCCTTCATCAAGATGTTGCTTGTCAAATAACCCCTGAACTCCAGCCATTCAGCAAACACCATGGCTCTCTTGAACTTCAGTGTTTGACGTATGTAATTCACACAATGCCTGTGCTGTGCTCTAGATTGGAAACACCCAGTGGATTGACATCAGAAATCTTTAGATGAGGCCTGGGGGAAGGGAAGATGTCATTGAGCAAGGCATATGACTCGAATTTTAAAAATTGTTAAGCTATAGAAACCTTTAAACAGAGCAGCCTGGCAGAAAGCAAGCTCCCCAAAAGTGGGTATGGGCATGGATGCTGAGCATGAAGGGAGTGGAGGGAAGAGAAGAAAATATATAATTTTTTTTTTTTTTTTTACATTCTTGGGAACATTTGGGGTATCTTTCTTTTTTTTAGGATCACTCAGAGTTAGAAACGCTAGCACCATTTCAGGAAGAAAAAAGTGGTGTAATTCCTTTGAACCCCCACCCCCCAAAAAACTGAGCTCCACACATGTGAGCCACTAGCACCAAAAATTCCTACATATTTCTTCATAGCTGTGCAACTCTGAGCCTCATTTGAGTTTGTTTCCCACTCTGGTGCCTAACCTTCAGTCACCTACTGGTCTCACCTTTCCCTCTCCAGCACAGGCATGGGCAGTGTGTGTAGAGAACATTACCCCATGCTAAGCAAATCTTATCTTTTGCAAAGAACATTTTTGTAGTTTTCTATCTTTTGCTGCATACTATTTGGAAAAAAAAACTTTTAGTTTAAGTTGGTTTCTTCTCTTTGAAAATCCCAAAAGCAGAAGAGATACAACAGGGACAATGTCCATCACTTAGGGGCCTTCAATGCCTAATAAACAAAGCTGTGAGGCAAATCTATGGCTCTTGAACCCATCCTGAGAGAAGCTGAAGCTCAGTTGTTGGAAGGCATGCTATGGATTAAGACATGCAATGTTGCTATGGAGTGCATTGGTTAAAAAAGGATAGGCACCACTTTCCTGACGACAGTTCCAGGTGGCTGAGGTGGTAAGAGCAGTCATTCAGTCAGGAGGCATAAAAAAGCATTCCCCCCTTCAAAGTAAGCCCTGCAACACTGATCAGAAATCTCGGATTTCTGCAAGACCCTTGCAAAAATTATGTGCAAAATGGTTTGCACACCAAAATGAAATGAGAAAAGGTATTTACCTAATCACTAACGATGAATAGATAAGAGATATTTGAAATCAGGTCACAAAGAGGAAGGGAAGAAAATAGTCCTGGAATAAATTATTTGCCGTAAAAAGAAATCACTTTTCCTTGGAAAACCCACACCTTTGAGCTCATGATGGGTAAAAAGACAGTTGTGTAAATTTCCCATTTCTGAGTTCAGAACATTACTTATGCTCATCTTTATGACCATTTCATGCGTAAGAAGCCTGTTCTTCCAGTGAAGAATAATGAATGTGTCAGCCCAGATAACTGCTGAAATTCAGCCATCTGCAAGATGTTGCCATGGAAAGAGCCTATTGTACAGGAGTTTTTGGCTGTGGATATTGCTCTGGAGATTACACTTTCCGTACAGGACCTTGTGGTTTTGGTGCCCTTTGGAGAGAGTGAATTCCACAGCAGATCACTGCAGTTGTTTAACCTTAGGCACTCAAAAAAGCAAAGACAACACTTCTTCAGTCCAAATGTGTGATACCAGAGAAGAAGGTTTTGTTACAAGATGATGAAAACACATTTTCTGGACAAAGATGTGAGAAGCTAATCCAAGAGTGGCTGAAAGAAATCAAACAAATGTTGCGTGAAACAGATCACCTTTTATCTCTGACCTACACAAAAAGGACAAGTATAAACTAAAGGCAGGAAAAACAACCCTTGTCCTGCTGGCCTTTCTTATCTCTTAAGAGAGGCAGCAACTAGGTTCCCAGCTTTGAAGTCAATCAAATGATGGGTCTGCTAAAACTGATTAGCACATGCCTGCATGCTGGGACATCGATGAAAAGAGAGCTGGGAACACAGCCCTCTGAAGTGGAAAGGGCTGGAAACCTCTGAGGCTGTGGGATCACAGGGGGACATGTAAATCCCCTCTGTCAGCTGCAGCAATGAGAGTGAGCAAAATGCAGGAATAGTATTTCATGCTGCTGAATGTGCATATCTCATTTGCATCTGCAGCATTCCCCATTCTCCAGCTCTGAGCTCTCAGTGCATCCTGAACCCCTGGAGTTCCCCTGGTCCAGAGACTCATTTCTGACAGAGCCTGGCATCAAATGTGTCAGGTGAAGCAAAAAACCCCTCTAATGGACTAACAGACCACCGGGAAAGTTTCTTCCTAATAGCCCGTGATAGGTTCAATAAAAGCAGAGCACAAAACAACAAAAACAGAGAGAAAATTGGCAGCAGGATTAGCCTGGCTATGACTGCAGAGTCCCAGCTACCAAGAGCCAGAGAGAAGCAGTGATACCAGGGTGCTGCTGTCCCACTGCAGGACACAAACAACTCCCACTGAAACCAATGACATTTATTCATGTCCTATGGCAATTAAATGGAGCCTCCTGTCTGCTTTTCTCAGTGCTGCTGGTGCAGGGAGATCAGTGGGGGTGCAGCATTTGTGTGTGTGAGTAATTTGTGCTCTCTTCTCGGGAGCACTCAACTGTCATGACAAAGTGCAGAATCCTTGTCAGCACAGGAAAGGGGCTGCAGGTCCCTGTCAGTGCAGGTCCCTGTCACACAGCCTGAGCCACAGGGCTGTGTGCAGGCATTGGGATTGTTTGCTTGGCTCCATTCCCATTTTCTCTCCTGCTGGCAGGTCAGCTCATTCAATGAAGTGTTCTCAGGTGCTCTTCCTTGGTCTCCGTTGTGTTTTGAGGTAGAAAAAGCCTTTTTATTTGAGTTTCATCTCTCACCCTTCATACCCAGCTATCAGCACCACGTTAGGATGTAGGGAATGTCAGGCAGGCATCCAGACTGTGGGCTAAGAAAACCTCATGTTGCTTCAAAAAAGGCTGAGAGCTTCACTCTAGGGCTAAGAGATGGGTCTCCATGGCTTTGCTTGCACTTGGGAAGCAGATTTTCTCTTGGAAATGAGATTTGGGAGGAAATGCTGGAGGGCAACATCTGAATTCAAAGCCCTCTTGGCAATGGTGAAAGAAATCCAGAATAGCACAAGTATTAAGGATATTCTGTGGTAGAAGTACAGCAGGGTAAATGATTGCTCAGGTAGTTCTTGGGAAAGGCAGCTGTCAGGTTTTTAACAGTTCACAAGGCTCATCTAAAAATCAGACAAAGATCTGGCTGAAAAATTTAAAATAAGTAAGATAAAATGTATTCCGGGAAAAACCTGAAATTCTTCGCTGTGGCAGAAAAAGGACTAAAAGTTTCTGCCTACACCAGAAAACCACTACTGGTGGTTTTTTTTTTTTTTTTTTTTTTTTTTTTTTTTTTTCTGGTCAGTGAAGCACATGGAGATAGAGTTTATACCAGTTATGAGTTAATTTGTCAATACCAGAGCGGCTTAGGCTGAACAAGATCAAGGCTCTCATTCCAGAAAAGCTGAAGCTTTACACAGCTATATTTGCTCTGGTTGAAATAAATATTTAAAGGAGGAAAGGTGCTACATCATAACCAGACTCATTCCTAAGTAGATATGCTGCAAGATATAGAAAGTGGAATTTCTCTTCTTGTACTGGATCAGAAAAGTTTCCCTCCTTCTCCTCTTCCTTTTTCCTCCTCTCTGAAAATTCCATCAATTCTCCAGGTTGGAGCTGTGTGGGAACAGCTAAATTCCAAGGGGTTTAGATGATGGGGAGGGAGGGAAGTAGCTTCTGAAGGGACTAAGCAAAACTCAGGAGCCTTCTTCCCACACCATTTCCCCACTGTCTTATCTGCCTTGCTCTTTCCTGGTACCGAAATGCATCAGAAATAATAAAAATCTTGAATTAAAATAGACACAGTGGCACTTTCTCCAAATCCCTGTATGGTCACATCTATTCCAGAATTCATAGCAATGCCTTGAATCAATTTAGTCAATATCAGCTGGAGAATTTCAGGGTTTTTCAGGTAGAGCAAAAATTCCATGTGTAGAAACTCTTAAATTACTATAGCACTTTTTTATTAATTTAGCTTCACTGCACTGAAAAATGGTGAAATAAATCCCTAATACTCTGAAAAATAAAATGAAGGCTCAGACACTCTGAAACTGTAATAGCTTAGCTGGAAGTGTGAATTTAAAACAATAGAAACCTTCTTGTAAATATTATTAGTCATCTAGAACACTGACTGATGGAGGACATTTCACTGGAAAAACCCTACTTTTTGCACATATAACATGACTCTGAACTGAATTAAATTTTTCATAATCTAGAAAATATTAAACTGCATGAAAATTTTCCTTGTTCCATCTAAGAGTTTCAGTTGAGGGAGTTGCCTTTGAATAATTTCCTTTAAGAGTTTTGTCCTTTGTCTTGGGGCAATTCTGTTATTGTAGCTTTAGATTAACTATTAACTTATTTCAATTTAGCTTAAAAGGAAAGAGCAGTACCCCCGTGGCAATTTGCTTGGGTGGAACTGCTGCCCCTGTGTATCTGAGTACCACACAGGGCTTTTTCCACATTAAAATGGAAGATCTGTCTGCAGTGATGTGAGCACAGCAGACAGGAGCAGATACCTCTGTGGTCTAAAATGAGGTCAGTGTAACTATTACTTCGCAGAAGTTCCTGCAAGACCAGATGTTGATTCCCATCCTCCACCAAATCCTCACCCAGACAAGGTGGAGTGTGACAAATGTGACAAATCTTGGTGTGGGTGGGCACCTGGAGGCGCCTGGAATGTCAGAGTGATTCCTGCAACCAGGCCTGGCCAGATGTGTTCTGGTCTGACTGTGCACCCCCCTGCAGTCACATCTCCTGTGGGGTGCAGATGATCTTTGCATAGGACAAGGGGCTTGTTTCGCTGATTTTACATATGAAACAGCTGGATAAATCCACTTTAATTGCAGCAGTTTTGAAAGAAATGTTTGCAGTAAAAATGAGGATAAGGACCAGGCTTACACCAAAAAATAAATCCCAGTAGGTCTACTCAGAAATTCACTAAATAAATGATGACTCTAAGGACAAATCTACTTAGTAATCTAGAGGGGGACTGGGTGATAGATGCAATCCTTTCTACTTTAACAAACTGTAATCTTATTCATGGTTTAATACATGAGGTACTTTCCCCAAAAATCTACTCACCACATAAACAGGAAGGAATTTCTTCTTTTTTTTTTTTTTTTTTTTTTTTGAGCACTGAAAGGTTACTGGAGGATTTCTGTTAGTTTAATTTAGGGGGATGAGTTGCTTTTACTTCAAAATGTTTGTACTGTTATTTCCAGAAGAAAGAAGAGAGAGCTTGATGAGCCCAAAGTGTAATCAGGACAAAATATATGCTAGTATGATATGAGTCTCTCCATGCATTTGTAAAAGCCATCCATCACCAGACTGAAGGGAGAGACCAGTGGTCAGCTGGTGGATGTAAATCTGTCCAGTTCTCTAACTCACTCTAGCCAGATGCATTTGCAGAAAGCCCAGGAGCAAACTCTGCCCTGTGTTAAAAATTAGCAGGGCGTTGTTCATGTGTGCCTCACCAATCACACAATCTTAAAGCAAAGGCATCCATTCCACAGATGTAAATAAATAAATGACCAGGCACTACTTGGACTGTTGTTTATGCAGACAAGTAGGGAAAGTATTGGGAATTTTTATTCTGATGAGCACAAAGTACCAAAAGAGTCAAACTCATTTTATTTCTATCTTTAAAGGTCAATGCCTGATTCTTGTCCAAATGCTATTAAGAAATTTTGTTCTCTGAAGGAAAATATTCAGGATCTTGGTAAGACCTGGGGCTTTATTTCACCTCTCTTTAGCTACCTGTAAAGCAGGCACCTTCTGCAAGCCAATCACTTAATTTTCTTGGTAATTAACAAGAGGAGCAGTTCAGCAAAGCTGACACCTCTGGTTCCTTTTCTCTGCTGGTGGTGGAGGGAACATATACTACGAATATATACAATCTGCCTAACTCTCAGATGCTCAGTGCTGTCCAGTACCTGCTTTGTTGGGTTTCAGCTACCCCAAATCTACTTTAGTGACCCCTGGGGAGCCCTTGCATAACCAGCAGCTGCCTCACTGCAGCTGCAGCAGCTGGAAAGGGGCTGCAATTAGGGCACTGGCACTCTGACTGAGCGTGCAGGAAGCAGGCAGAGGATGAAGTGCCTCAGCACACTTGTGTCCTACTTAACTCTCATATCAGACACTGGATTTCCCCTACACCCTTTTGCACTGAAAATTTAGCAGTTTGCAAAGGGAGCTCCCTCCATGTCACCCTGAGATGCCAAGTCAAGGTGTCACTGAGAATCCTTTCTGCAAAACATGATGTCACATGTACCACACACTCCCTTTGGTTCTGCAGGACAACTCCATCCCTTTATGCTCCTACAAAATTCTGGCATGTTTAAGGGACAGAAGAAGTACTTAAAGCAACCACTGGCAACTTAAGCCTGTTTTGAGTCTGGGCAATTTCCACCATATTCATGGTATCATATTAAGCATTTAATATTTATATTCTGCCTCTTAGACCTCTCAAGATATTGCCTCTACCAGAATTCAAAGGGAGAAGTGGCTATAATGAAACTGCCTTTTTCAAGTTCTCCAGAATCTCACTGGGGAAATACAAGACAAGGTAGGTTCCTGACTTTGTTCTGTTCACATGGGAAAAAGGAGTGAGGAGGGGTGAGGAGGACAGAAATATTGAACACCTCTATTCATCTCAGAGGGCCTTACTGCTGCTCCCTTATTTGCCAAACAAGTTTTACTTCTGCACTCTTGCCTTTACACGTTGCAAAATTTAGTGTCTGATGCAGTTAGATTCAACATCCATCTTGCATCCGATCCTCACTCTACTCAGGACAAAACGGTGGTTTATTACCACATTTATTTGTTTTTCATGTTCCCACTCCTGAATCTTCCCTCATGGTCCAATTCCATGTCCACTTGTTGCTTTTTTGTCCTGTTGTTAATCCTTCACAATCCTTGTTCACGCACTTCTACCACTTTACTGCTTCTGACAGGGCTACAGCCACAGCCTGAACAAGGAATCACAAAGCCCAAGTTAAAGGTGCCCTCTTTCTCTATCCATTTGTGTTTTACACATAGAACCACACAATGTGTTTTTCAAACTACTGACAACCAGTGACTGCATTTCCAGCATTTAGCATTTACGAGTTTAACAGATTTCATGGATGAAAACCCTTCATGTCCAATTTGAATAAGTGGGGAATTCAGATGCAGTTGTCCCGTGTCTTTATGAACTCCATGAAGTGCCAGATGACCAGTCACTCTAATCATTACACAGGTTTGGCAGCATTTGCTTTATGAGGAGTGACGGTGCCCAAAAGAGATTGTGCCCAAAGAAAAATGATCTGCATGAAAATGCACTCAATTATAAACTGCCACAGCAGAAATGGAACCTGACAGCCCAGCTGCCCCACAGGACTTCTGCATACATCACTGAGCAGAAGAAATGGTTCTAAGGACCAAGCTCATAAAATTCACTTACAGGTACCAAAGCATACTCTGATTTTCAGAAACAGTTCGTTCCCAAGTAGCTTTCAAGGGGCAAGGGGAAGTACTGGATATGCAGGACATTGGAGAGAAGAATTTGGTGGAATCAACATTTTCAACCATTTGCAACCATCCAGAGGTCTGATGCACTTAAAGGGAAATGTGTGTGTGTTGAGAGTTCCTGTTGTAGAGAATGGGACTCTACCAAACATCAACACACCTCTTCTACCATGTGCGAGGGGTTTACACCTTTCTTTTATTAATTCCATTATGCAGTGATTGAAGCAGCCAGGTATTGAGTTCCTTGTCCTTTCCTTAAGGAATAAGATGCCAGATACCAAAACCACCTGACACCACAAACGCCTGACTACACATCAGGCACAGTCAGTGGCAGATGAAGGGAGTAACTTTCTTCTACTACAAGATCTGTGATGTGAAAAGTCATTGCCTATCATAAGGCAGCTACACTCACCATGATAGCAAACCATCACTCAAAAGTACAGCAAGGAGATAACGTAAAAGTATCTTGGCCACCAGCATTCATCAGTTTCCAGAGAAACTGATGTGGTAATAAGAATGGAAACTCTACAGAATGATCACAGAGAATAAAGGAAAGAAAATGGAGCTACACTTAATTATCTCTTCTAAAGAAAAATAAATGTCAAGAAATAAGTCAGATGGAAATATTGTCCAAGCTATCATCATGATAAATATTGTGTATGCAAAGGAGCAATGCTATTGGGAGATACTACTTTATTTGGAAAAATACCCAAACCAAAAATAATTAGCAAAAAGAATAGATGTGTTAAAGACCAAAAATACTGAAGTCGATATGTGTCTGAACAGAAGTAAATCCTAGAAAATCACCAGAAAATATTAAGTACAATAGGCGACTGCGTGGAAGACATCAATACAAGAAGAGACACTGTGCAGACTAAGAATTAAAGCATTGGGGCTGAGGATGATCCAGTGAATACATTGACAATGGCACCATGAAAGGGAGAAAGAGATGCTAGGGACCTGAGAGCCATGGAGGCTGGGGAAGCACTGGGTGCAGCAGCAGGGCTAACTATGCTCATAGAGTATTGCACTGACATAGTTTAAGCGTTTGTGGTGCCCAGTCTGATCTGTTCAGAGACGAATGAAGCCTCATGATATCTCTTATATCCCATCACCCAAGTACTCTGGGCAGGAAAACCAGATCCTGTAGGCTGGTTAAGATAGGGAGGTTATTCCAAAGAATAGGAAAAGATCAGCGAAGTGGTTACGGGGCTTTCTAATGGTCTGAGTGCGCAGATGCTGCTGAAGGACGCCAAAACTTCTCTTGGTGCACAAACATCCAAACAAACCTGGTACCAGTGTTGCCTATGAATTAGTCATACCGAGGAGCAAAATTCTACAGGAGACACACAGACAAGACTGAGGATCACAACAGAGAGCCAAAATGAAAATGTGGACTGTAAAAAAGAAAAAAAAGAAAAATTAAAAATCCCCCAGGAAACAAAACATGTTATAGCTTGCCATTTATCCTAGTTGAGATGTCAAGCTGTGGAACACCAGGAAGCATGACCAGAAATATTCTCTGTGCTAAAATGATTTCTGTCCATAAACACATTTTTCAAAGCAATGAGCATCTGCAGGACAAATTTGAGCTAGAAATAATACAGTCTGAGCCTGGCAAATTGGCTAGATCTATTTGATTTGCTGGTCTCAACAGAAAAGCAGCAGTCAGGATGACAAAGACAAGGTAGCACTGCAGTGTGAGAAAGCAGCAGGTAACCAAATCTGAATTGGTTGGAAGCTGCTAATACAGCCAGTAAACTTTACCAGGCTCTAAGAACACACCCAGTGTCCTCAGCATGCTCTGCTGGGTGTCTTTGTTTCACTGGCTATGCCCAAAGGGACAGGCAGTCCTGTCTGTGTATGACAAGGAGGGTAAGGCCCTGTGGTGCTGTGTGATCAGAGTGTTGTGTCTCCTGGGTCTCCCAAACACAAAGATTATAGCTGATGACCTTGGTATTATTGAGGGAAGCAAAGTCTAGGAAACATCCTAGAAACAAGCCCTTAAAAAATTCCATAAACACTTCAAGGGGAAATAAAGTTAAAGCAAGGTCCTTGTGGACATTTCAGGCTCTATTGCTAAGTTCCACAGTATCAGGGAATGTTCTTGAACACTGGGACATATTTGTCTGTGTTCTTAAATTGTCAGACTAACACCTGGCATGGTTTTGGCCAAGCCACCTGGTACTCTACTGCATGCAGAGCTTGGAAACCAGCACTGGCTAGGACTATCCCCTGTAGGCAGTTTGGATGTGGTCCAAGGATGGGGTTCAGTGGCACGGCTTGGGTTGTTCTGTGTCTCGTGATCTCCACTCCAGGAACTTTCTCCAGACTTATTATACTGCCACAGATAAAACTTCGTGACTCTTCAGGCACTCCAACAAAGACAGAGTGCTACAAACAGTAAAATTACTCCATAGGTCTGCTCCTCTCCAGAAAGAAGAAGATTGTGCCACTGTCAAGGGAGTAGGGGTACTTCAGAGACTGCCTGAGAACAGGCATATGTCATCCTGAGGAGTCAAGGCACTACTCTGAGAAGCCAGAGACATTTTAGATGTGTGAGGCTCAGCTTTAAGATACTTTATAGAAAACAAATGTTTGAAAGCATCATGCTGCAGAGCAGAGCGGATCTGAGTCCAGCAGCAAAGACCTCACAACCTGATGGGAAAGAAAACACAGCAGTTCATCCAGCTGAGTGTGTGAACCATGGACTAAGGTAGTGGATGCAGCAAAACTTAAGGGGAGTGGCAGCAAACACAAAGCAGGCTGTGAAATCCAGTGCAAAGTCTGGACACTACAAAGACCATGCGTGAGCCTGACACAGGGAGAGTGGGGCAGGGGAAAACCCAGGTTTGGAAAGGAAACAGAGCCAACAGATTTTAATGCAACAGAAGGAAGATGGCAACCAGGTTATATCACGTTCATAATCAAGATACTGAGAACAGGAAGTGGGGGAACCGGTTTGAAAACCAGCTCATCTGAAAGTATATGACATCGAAACACTACAAAAGGGTTGTGATTGAAGCCACATCTGTAGGTTCAGGAACATACTTATACTTTCCTTAGTGGCAATGGGTCCTGTAAAGCACACTCAAGCTAAAATTGTTCAAAATAGTGGTTTACTCATTCTTGTGTGACTTACAAGGCACGGCATATCTTGCAAGAGGGAATTCTTTGGAGGTTTACTGAGGGATCACTGTCTCTGTACATGGCTACAAGCAGTTGCAGCTTCTCTGTAGAAATAAAAAGTGTCCATTTTGTATTGCAAACATGTCATGATGCTATCAAGGACTGAAAACATGAAATGGCTCAATTTAATTCTGCTCAGACCCACACTTCTCTTGCAAGCAGTCTTGAAAGAGGCAAATGGGGAAAGGCAACAACAGAAACTTTCTAGGATTTATAAAGCAGTGACCATGATGGTCCTCAACCTGCTGCAGATGACTTAATCCTTTTGTATCTATTTCAGAAAAAAATGCAAGAGCTGTGAGAAAGGTAAAAGAAAAGGAGGGAGAAAAAGTACGGGAAATGGATCATGCCACAGAGTTCTATGTCTGCTTATGATGGAAGGATGGAGGAGATTTCATGGTGTAGAAGAAAGCTGTGAATTCTCTGATAAAATGTCTTACTAAAAAAGGAACAATGTGGAAGGAATACAAATAGAATGGCAAACAAATATTCAATTTCTACCTTGGGAAATTTGAATTGTGGCAGGATTCAGCAAAGATCCTTGAATATACTTTGGAAGAAGGTGAAACCATGTCCTAATCTCTTGATCATGCAAAGTGTGCATCTCAGGCCATACCCAAACTGTTTCCTGCTCTGTGGCACCACCTTCTGGCACCAGTGACAGCACAGATCCAAAAAAAGAGATGGAACGCAAACGTTTCATGTTTTCTTTGATCTAAATTATTTCTAGAGATGCTTGTATGAAGGAAGCAGAGGATGATACCATTTTTGATCAGAGGTCTAAATACATATGATTGGAAATAATTGCATTATTAGCATTACAGAATTAAATCCTGAGTAAAAATAATGCTGTATTTACACAGTTTACACCTTGTTGGATCAGTAATCAAGTGAACTTTGGCAGCATGTACATTCCATGCCCATTCACTCATGGTTTTCTGCATCTTCCAGACTTACTCTATAAACATAGAGAAAGCAAGAAGTTGCTCAAAGGAAAAAAAAAATACAAAGTTCTCTTTTGTGTCTGACAGGAAATTTTGAAATAAGATCTCACCCACAGATTGTCCTGCTACTTGTGAAGCCAGCAGAAATGTGGCTTTCCTGTGGCACTGCAGGAAAGATTCCAGAATCAACAGTGGATGTTCCAGGTGGACTGTACACACAATGTCTCACTACAAGCCATTAGGAAGGGGAAGACTATCCAGAATTAAAACCTGGAGGCATTTTTCAGACACAGTTCTCTGTCCACCATTCTCCCTTCTCCACAGAGGACAGCTCTGCCTTCCTTCCCTGATTTGCTAAAGGTGATGTCTGAAGTCACATTTACGAAAATGGACACAAGGTTACAAGTGAAAAATTTGTTACTATTTTTGCCTGCTGTTGCTTTTTAATATGTCTTCACCTTGAGTCTGTAAATTGATGAAAAATCAGCATTTGTGCTTTCAGCAGGCTGCAGTGTCTGTTTTCTAGGCATGGACTGATCAGCTCTAGTCTTGCCCTTATTTCCATATTCAAAAATGTGTCACAGTAGACAAGCTAATGGATTCGGATGGAAAAGCCACCTGAATGTATTGGGTAATATTTACTAACGGTTTAGAAGCTAGATGGCAAAAACCTCTTCTCAGAAAAGCAGAGAAACTTAATTTAGGAATAACCGAGATAGTAAATTTAGTAAATGGAGGGAATGCAAAATTATATTCTATTTAAATAAGATATTCCTGCATTTAGGAGGATTAATCAAACCAGTAAATGTAAATAAAATTTTCAACTGATAATTCAAGATGGCATTTTTAAAAAACTGTTAAAATGAGCAAAGAAGAGGGGAACCAAGTTGCTGATCTTGTCACTTTCAAGCTACAAAGGTATGGATCTGGAATAACAAAATAGAGACCTACAAAACTGTTACTTAACAACTTTATTCCATGTACTCAAGAAAAGGAAGCATTTTCACCAACACAGTGGAAGAGGATATGCTGAGAAAATCTAAGACTGTTTTCTTGCTATTGAGTTTACCTTGTGTTTACCACAGTAAAATTAGGCTCAATATTTCATCTTGCTCCTTCCATGACTGTTTTTGTAAAACATCAAAACCCTCTCTACCTGATCTGTAAGAGGAAATTAATGGTTCTTCCTACTGATGTGTCTGCAAAAATATGTTGGGAGTGGCTGTCAACACCTTCTGTTCAAAGCTGTTAGGGGTGTTTGCTAGATCTGTATCTGAAGATCATGACTGAATGAACTTTGCTCAGTGCAGTTTCAGTGATCTTTTAGTATAACAACAGAACTCTTTTACAGCAAAGTGTTGGGCTTTTTAAATTGTTTTTTTAATAAGGGATAATAAAATTACACTTAAGAATATTGTAGATGCAACATACGGAATACAACTCTTGTTGCAATTATCAGAATCTAATTACCCCAGGGAGGGATGTTGGAGTTGAACTCACCTGCTGATTTCAAAACATCTCAGAAACTTACTTTTCAATACAACAAAGAGTTGGAAATCCAGCCTCTGACTTGGATCAGTGCCTCTGTATAGCTAATAAGACCAGTTTTATGATGATGTACCTCTTGCAGGACCTCAGATAAATGTGGCAACGAACAAAGCAGACTTTGGAGCACTAAAATGTCAGGCAGCTTGTTCCACAGGTATTTATATCTTCTGCCCTAGTAACGGGAAAGGTGACATCGTCTTTGAGAGGATAAAATTAACTGCTAACTCCATACATTCACTGAAAAGTTCTGCAGTAGCACATGCCATTACCCTTTGAAGTAGAGTAGCAACAGCAATGCAGCAGAAAAAGAGAGGATATGACCCAGACGTGGTTTTGACAAAAACGTTTAGTAAGACATACTGCCAATGCCAAGAATGTGGAGCTCTGGGAGTCTGGGACATTTTTCATCGATGGTGGGAAGGAACTGAACTACTGTGGGTCTCAGGGAAAGAAATTATGTCAGGCAATACCTTTGGGTCTCAAAAGTGTTTAAGAAATCACTACTCCTGTTTTCTTTCTCTTCTGTAGTACATTCCCACTCTTTTTTCCTAAGGTGACTTGGTTTTTAAGCCCACATCCTTTCCTTTCAGGTAAAAGGAAAGTTTCTAGTGTATTCTTTAGCATTTCCTTCCTACCTTCCTGCCTTCTTCTATGTACCTCCTTTACTTCCTTTATCCACAATAAATAAATAATTTTATGCAGGTGTAAAAGGATTTCTAGACTTAATTCAAGCACTGTTTTCACGTCTCATTCACTGACATAGTGCTTTCACATTTAAGCACCTTGCTCAGAACATTTGCATAGATACTGAAAAAGCATAATTCTCACTTTGGTTTAAAAGCAAGGCACCCAGTAACATAATAACAGATTGAAGGAAGACAGCATCCCAAATAAAAAGAGATTAAAGATTTTAAATGTTCTTTTAGCTCACTAAAAGAATATTAAAAATAATGACCTTTTTGAAACTGCTTTCTGAGACTCAGTTTGGGTGAAGCTCTGTACAATGTGGCCTAGTAGGAGCTGTCCTGGTCCACAGTGTGGGGTTGGAACTAGATGATTTTTAAGATCTCTTCCAGCCCAGGCTATTCTATGATTTCTTGATCCCACAATCTCAAGTAGATGGAAACTACTTCCATCTACTTCTTTCTCTTACAAGCAAGGCTTGTAAGGCTTCTTTCTCTTACAAGCAGCAGCACTGAGAAAAAAATCAAATTGCAAGTTAGAAGTTCAGGCTTCTCTCCAGGTTCTCAGTGCACCCCAAGATTTCATTTTCTCTTGTAAATTGTGCAAAATAGATTGAAGGAAGAGACATGATAAACCTCCTGTCAGAACAGCTGGAGTCTCTTTACTAAAAAAGGGTGGCTGCATTCAACCTGATTTTTGGAACCAGCCCCAGCTTCTGCTGTCCCACAAGCTGTGTCCCAACCTTGTCTAGAAGAGGGATAGAATCTGTGCCAAGCAGTAACCCAGCAATTACCCAGTCCAAACCAGTTTAGTTTATTAGTGTAAGTATCACTGATGTTTCCACACATACCTCAACCAGCCCAACGTGTTGCTTTCAAGCATGCAGAAATGGAAATTGCAATGAGTGTTTTATAATTTCACCAATTGGAAAATAGGATTTCTACTGCACATGGCACTGGAGACACTTCCCCCCATCAGAAGCACAAGGACTGAGACAGGTCTGTGGATATTTCTTGTGTGAGTGCAAAGGAGACTGTAGTACACGGTGACTGGTTAGGTTTGTGACCTGGCACAGCAGCCCAGCTATGGGACCTCCCTAAGATACTGATTGCACACTGGAGCCATTGAAGAGCTAAAGATCTTGTGAATTTTGTTCAACCTTTGCCTGTGTTTCTCCCTGCTCACACACTGAACTCCTTTAGCAACAAAGACTGTCAGGAACACACTTCCCAGAGGCATTTCCCTGCCAGCATGGTGGCATTTGGACAAGAGGCTTGTTCTATTTCCTCACCTCCAGGGACAGAGACTCAGGCAGGTCTAACACCTGGGGCCGTTGCACAGAGGCCTATTGGTTCTTGTGGAGGGTTTATCCCACTTTGCTACTTGATGGCAAGTTGATCAGGAGAAAAAGGAAAGGACGTTTGGGTAGGGAGAAGAGATAAGAATCAATACAGGACTGGTGAGGAACAAAACCAGAGCTGGCCAGAAGCACAAGTTCTTCCACTCAGCTTTAAAATGGGGTAAATATGCCTAGAATTTAACAAGCATTTTTAAAGGCCGTTGAATGCCATTGTGTCAATCACTGCAGAGCTGTCTATAAATCACTGATGCTTGTTGTGGCTCGTGGTATTCTGGATTTACCAGTTTCAGCTACCTATCTTTTGTTTGCAAATGGAATATAAGGCACCTTTAGCAAATGATTGTCATTTAGCAATTGCTTAATCCTTGGCCTTTTGAAGCCAAACCAACCAGTTCCAAATAGCTTACCTAAGGACTTGTGTAGTTCAACACCCTCCACCTCTGTGCTAATATTTTACAACCAACCTCCCCCTCTTTCGACACCTTTATTCAATTGTCTTGCTACAAGGTAATCAATGGATGCCTTCACACTCCATTCCACCGCTAATGAGTGAAGTCAGTGATTCTGAACACTTTGACACAAGCACTACCCTCTGTCTGTCTGTACCCTCTGTCAGTCTTCCCCCAATCAGATTTCAAAGCTATATCTGAAAGACATTTTTATAGAGTTCTCATGTCTTCCTCTCTGGGAGGTGACACTGTCTTCATTGTTCTTTTAGTCATGGAAGACTCAATATGACTCAAAAATTTACAGTGATGGGTTCAGTTTTGGGCTGTGATAATTTTGTTCATCCTTGTAATGGAGGTGTTCAGACAATTAAAACAAATGGCATTGAGAGCCATTGCTTCTCATAAGATACAGTTCTCCAGGAACCTTGATCCCTGCCTCATACAGGCACCAACCACAGATAAAAAGCTGCTGGATAACTATTGGGCAGTGCTTTCAGGGTGTCTTGCATATCAGAATAATGAATTCTCAATGGCTGCTGTCCCATTTTCCAGTTCCAATCCCAAAGCCTTTTCATAACAGTGACATTACCTGGTTTCCTCAAATAATACAGGGGGGAAAGATGATGGAATGGAATGTGTGCAGCTTGCCCAGCTTAGTTATGACAGAAACTTAGCAGTGAATTTTCTTTACACACTTCTACCTTCAACTCCCTTGTGTGCATCTATAAATTTCATGATGGAAAACAAACCAAATGAACACCCAAATGCAATAGCTGACTTCATTTCCTTTGAAGAAATCCACACAGGCATAGGAAGAAAAAGAAGCACTAGCAGAAGGTTCTGCAGGAAGACAGATGCAAGTACAACTGAAAGCTCCTAATGTTTCCAAAACTACCTTTCTCTTGGCCCGATTACAAAATAAATTACATACAACCTGAAAAGCTGTGCAGTTTCACAGCTTGAGATCCCAAGAAATGTTAGAAAGGTTCTCCAGCCTAAAATACATTAATCTGTTTACTTGGCATCATGGGTGCTCTGGAAAGAGTTACCTGAGATCAGTGCTGCATTGAGATGTCTGATCAGTTAGACAAGGCATGAGGCAGACCTTAGGAACAACAGCCCTTTTTGGCTCTGAGTAGTTCAAATAAAATATCTAGAGTGGAAAGAATGGGACAACCAAATCCCTTCTGGAACATAAAACTCTGAAAGTGTAGGTAGTTATTTTGTCTGGCTGAGCAATGTGGTCAGGTCTAATGGCACCATCAGAATGTCACACAGCTGTCAGGTCTCTTGACCACAAAACTGTTGGGTTTCTTTGAAGAAAAAAGGGGAAAAATAAACAGTCACACAAGAATCTCTCCAAGACCTCTCCAAGAAGGTTCAAATAGGCAGCCCAGACACTTGAAACAATGATAACTTTGCTTTAGGGGTCAGAACAAAATAAGCTTGAAAAGGCATGCACAAGAAACTCCTTCCAGATCATCAAGGATCTGACCCCAGCCCTTTCTTCAAGTTGACAGTGACTCAGGAGGGAGCACATAGTTAAATAGAAGTGCAATATCTAAGTATAATATTTAAATAGGTGTTACTTTTTCCTTGTTATTCTGCAATTCACATTTCTTTATCCAGGGTCATACAAATTCAACTACTGCAGGAGGTCCATCTGCCAGCATAATGTGCTATTCCTAGGATTCCCTGGACACTCTCTAGTCAGAGAGCCCATATGAATGGACACAGTTCTTATGCTGGGTAGCAAGATGCCTTTGCAGGATTTTTCAAAAAAAAATACTGCTTTCCTCCAGCTTAGGCTGTTTTAGCTGTTTCAGCTCTGCTTGACACCCTAAACTTGCATGTTCACTTTCTCACTTATGCATGCCACTTGAAAACCATCTACATGTGTTTCAGGTTTGTTTGGCACTTCAAATCTGACTCCATTTCTTGATGCCTTAAAGTGATCCCCACACAACATTTCAGCTTTTCTTGTCACTTAGATGTCACCTTTGATCCCTCTTAGCTCTGTCACCTGCTTTTCCCTTCAAAGCTGCCTCTTTGAATTAGTGCTTGAAGGAGGACTTATGGTACATAGGATATCAACAGAGTCTCTGTGAAGGTGCACAGTCATGACAGCTTCTTTTGTTTCCTTTGTCATATCCACTTCCAGTTCTCTTACTCTCAGTGCTCCTGTTGCTGAGGTCAGGTTCACCTCTCCCTAAGTACTTCTCACATGGTCTCTTCATCCATTCAGTGTGGCATCAAAAACTGACACATAACTGACATGACCATAATCTGTTTACTTCGTACTTGCTTTGATAGATCCAGAGAAAGAGTCCAGGAATATGCTGGGATTGTCCTTTGTCTTCATATACATGAACCTTTTGCAATTTCCCTCAGAGTTTAAAAGATTAGACTTGTTCTTAGAGTAGATGATTGAAGCAGATTGATGATTTTGATAGTTTTTATTTAACTTGGACATAATCCATCACAAGACTGTCCATAAGGAGTGTGGGGAGTGAGGTGTTTCACATGGGAAAGCAAGTGACAGTTATTAATTCTAAGCTGGATACACAACCTAAAGTGAGATCAAGCAACAGTAATGCTACAGGACTAACAAGACAAACAAAAGCTCTAGCAAATAAATGGGTTAAGCTTGGGTTTTACAACAGTAAACTCATTTCCCACTTAGGGAGCTAGAATGGAAATCACAGAGCCAAGAAACATAAGATGTCCTTGGTTTCATCCTCTGGAAGGTCAAGGGACGAATGGTGCTGAAGAAGCATTCTTGGGGTAAGTAAGCTGCTGAAAGGGTACAAAGCTCCACTGGAAGACCTCAGCCATCCCACCTTTTAAAATCATTATTGCAGTTGTTGTCCACAGGCAGAGCCTGAGAGAAGAGCTTAATTGGTTTATTGCTGTAAGGCTGACAACAGTTGAAAAAATTAACATCAACAAAGCTGATGAACTCACTGATGACTGACTAGTCATTTCAAAGGCTCTCCAAAAAAACAAGTGCAAAATATCCCATCAGTAAAAACCCCAAAGAAATATATATGCTTATAACAAGGATTCACTTTCTCCTCCCTACCTGGGGACAAATTCCAGGAGAAAAGGCTGAAGTCAAATATTTTTCTACACCTGGTGCATCAGCAGAGTTCTGGCAGGTTCCCCAGGAAAAACAGAGCATACATTTTTGAGAACACTTTTGGGAGAAACTGTGAGCTGGACTGTGCTATGCACCCAAGGTGTTTCAGAGAGACATTTAACATATTCTTGACACCAAAACAGATGCTGAGATTTTCTGAATGAACGTTTGACCCGTGGAAAAATAGGGGGCAGCATTAGCAAAGCCCCTCTCTATTCTGAGCCTCAGGAGAGCCCCAGATCCCTGTACTGCATGTTCCTCATGTCAAATGCGACTTACTGGGACAGTAATTAGCACAGCAAGATTACAGCAAAGCTGAAACCCTGGCTAACACACCTGCTTCTCTGAAAAAGGATGGGCTCACAGATTAAAAGGAAGTTTTAAAGAGTTAAAATTTCATAAAGTTAGTAGGTGAGCTACTAGTATGAAAATGTGACTCTGCAAATGACAGACAGTGAGTGAAAATCCTGCTGAGACATGAGAATGTGATAGAGTTAGTCAGAGGCTGCCATTTGGAGATCCCCTGACAGCAGGCACAGAGCTAAACTCATCCAGGGACGCCTCTCAGGAGAGGTACTGGCAGTACTGGCAGGATGTCCTTACCTCAGTCATATGCTCTGGGAGTGCCAACAAAAACAATGTCAATACAGCTGGAATGGAGAAGGATATAAAAAGTTCCATTTATTTCTAAGATGGCAGTGTTGGCTGCAACCAAACCAATTTCTTTTTTGCCATTGGCAAAAAGGAGCTGGAAAAGATCACCTTGCAGATATAGACATATTTTCCCAATTACATTTTTTTTCATTTGCAAACTGAAAACCTTGGAGAGATTTGGATTGCAGACGTTCTAATGCCAGAATCCTTAACCTTTCCATGCCTGTAATGCTCCATGGCAACTCACTCCATGTGTCAGACCTTTCCTTTATTTGTCTATTGCTTCCCAGCGAATCTTCCGCTGTCCATCAAGCAGACAATCACATGGTAATTGATGAGTTTTGTGGTGTCCCTCTTCAGTGGACTGCTTTAACTATGGGGTCAGATGTGCTAGTTCACATTACCTAAATTGTCACCACACTTCATCCAAATAAAGGTCATCTCACCCAACAGTCTTTCATGGCAGTTGTGGTAGGAGATGGGAAGTGCAGAGTAAAGAAGGTGGCAAATACAGAGTTAAACTCCAGCACCCTAGTGACCTGCAGGGCAGAGACTTCTGGAGGCATGTCCTGCTGTCTGATAACCTTTTTCTAATTTCCTTTTGAATCTAGGTCACTTTCAGGGTCCACAGTATCCCCAATCTATTCATTAACTTAAGCAGTTAATAACTTACTGATTTTGAGTGAGTTTGATACTTCTTGTCCTATTGCCAATTACCTTGACTGAAAATTTTCTTTTTAATTTTTTTTTTTTTTTTTTTTTTTTTTTTTTTTTTTTTTTGGTGTCAAAGAAAACCTATTTGTCTAGAGGAGAAGGAGAGGGAGAGGGAGAGGAGAGAGAGAGGAAGAGGAAGAGGGAGAGGGAGAGGGAGAGGGGAGAGGGAAAGGGGAGGGGGAAAGGGCAGGGCAGAAAAGGAAAGGAAAGGAAAGGAAAGGAAAGGAAAGGAAAGGAAAGGAAAGGAAAGGAAAGGAAGGGAAAGGAAAGGAAAGGAAAGGAAAGGAAAGGAAAGGAAAGGAAAGGAAAGGAAAGGAAAGGAAAGGAAAGGAAAGGAAAGGAAAGGAAAGGAAAGGAAAGGAAAGGAAAGGAAAGGAAAGGAAAGGAAAGGAAAGGAAAGGAAAGGAAAGGAAAGGAAAGGAAAGGAAAGGAAAGGAAAGGAAAGGAAAGGAAAGGAAAGGAAAGGAAAGGAAAGGAAAGGAAAGGAAAGGAAAGGAAAGGAAAGGAAAGGAAAGGAAAGGAAAGGAAGCACAATAATATAGTTTATGTATAAGCACTGCTCTTTCAAGGATTTTAAGATTTCATAAGACTTTCTTATGGTGCTTGTTAGCAGCAATAACAGCAGTTTTACTTCAAGCAAAGACATAAAGCATTGGCCCTAAGGCACCTGTAAACCATGCATGAAAAACGAGCACCAATTCTCTATTTTTCAGTAAGGATTTTGGGCCTCTGAGAAGGCAAAAGGTGATACAAGTGCAGAAAATGAGCCAGAAGAAAAGCATTAGAAATGAGGAAAAAGCCCTGCACAACTCAGAGACAACTTGGGTAGGATGGGGTGGGGCTGGAGTGATGGGGAGAATTTGGCAAAAGGAATTAATACAATTGCTACAATTGTGGCATGTTTTTGTAAAGAAAAGAGGTTCTGTCTCTGTCAGCAGTTTTTCCTAACTGAAAAAATACAGAAGACCACAATGTTTTGGCTAACTGTGTCAAAAGTCTGGCGGGCAATGTTCTGGCATTGCAGAATGCCTTTGCTGAACATATTTGATCATAGAACATGGATTGGTAAGGAAAACATGAAGAAATTAGGAGGAAATATCTATCTAGATAAAATTAGCTTCTCCATATTTATTTATCAGGAATAATACCCTCAAATATCCTTTTTTTCCCCCCAGTTTTCATTTGCCACTTCTTTAGAAATCACTGATCTGGCCCATCACCCAATTATCTTCAGAGTGAAGACACTCCTGAGTACATCTATTCTAAGCTGTTCCTGCCACAGTTTTAGTCTGTTAGCAATCTGGTCATTTCATTTTCATTCCATATTTGTGTGCTGCCTGACACAAGGAAGAAAATAAAGCTCTTGGAGAATTATTTTCTATTCATATTGGCGTCAATCGAATGTAACTGCTGGCATCAGTAGTATAATGTTGACATTTTTTAAGTGTGCAAGGCCCTCAGATGGAGAGCACCTTCTGTGGTGCTATAATCTCCCAAAGGCTTGAGAAAAGCTCAGTTAAACCTACATACTTGTGCTCAGTTAACCTTGGTGAGGGGCCAAACTCCAACTCACTGACTGACTCTGCCTCAATAGGACAGGGAAAGAAAATGAGAAACCTCATAGGCTCAGATGAAGACAGGGAGATCACTCACCAGTTACTATCACAGACAAATGCAGCCCATAAAGATTGTGCTCAGACCTTCTTATGGGCCTGGGCTGGATTTCTTGTGGTCTGACAGCATGAGGATATTTCTGGATGTAGAATCACAGAATAGTTTGAGCTGGAAGGGACCTGAAAGATCATCCAGTTCCAACTCCCAGCAGGGACTCCTTCCCACAATAACTGCATGCCCACACCTTTGAGGGGAGCTGGAAGCTGCCATTTCTCCTGCAATAGCCAAGCTGTGATTGAAATTGCAGCCAGCCCCAGGGCTGGGAGGGACCAGGTGATGTCACACAACTTGGAGAACCTGGGACTGCCTTCCACTGTGTCCCACCCTGTTTCGTTTCCTTCAAATGTTGATCTCTCAGAAGGTGCCAGCTTTGGATACCCACCTCTCCAGCCTGTCAAGGTGCTTGTGGGAGTTAACAAGTGCCAAATTGCTGAGCTGTCTGTCTGTCTCCTCTGGCTGAAAGGTCACTCAGGAGGAGGGAAGCAGGCACAACAGCCTCTCTCCTCTTCAGCTTGTACTCCCAGTGATCCTTTCAGAGCAGGCACAAGTTCCTCCATGTTTCCATTCAGAGTGGTTTTCTCATGCTTGAGCTGAGCAGTTCAATCTAATAATGGTTTTCAGTGGGATATCACAGTGCAAATGGCAGGGATGGAGAAATTTTCTAACAAACTGAGACTAGAATGAAAGCTATAATGTGGTAAAGGAGAGCAGATAATCAACACAGATAAACATCTGGCTGGTAGTTTCCTCCTAGGAATGTAAGACTCTTCATAGCTTAGTTAAGGGTACATCCAGTTCAATCCAACCCAGCTCCACAGACCTGTGTTTGGCAGCATTATAACTGGTTCATTGAGATGCTACATTTTTAGCGGGAAGTTTACCTTGCTTGCTTGGTTTTCTGCTCTTTAGTGTGTGGGAGGCAGTTTAACCACAACTCTGACTACTTGGGAGTCACTTTTCATGGTAACTGTCTCTTTCAGAATTCTCCTACTGACTCAAGTAGGTTGGTCGTAAACAGAACAGTAAAAAAGAGGGGGAGATAAATTCTCCCTGTCCTCCACACAGATTACTGAGTGAAGCACATGATCTCAGTCACAGGAAGACACAGTTCCCTTCCTTCCTCTCCTGCTCTACAGCAAGATGTGAAAAAGCAGCACAAAGGAGAAAACAGCTCAGAATGTAGACTGAGACATCAGGACACAGTTGCATTATGGCACTGTTAAATAGTTTCTGCTTCTGATGGCAACTGGGAATCTGATGAAAAAGCCTCCAGTTGATGAGGTGAATTTGTATAGGTTTCCATTTGAAGAATTAAGGGCCACTAAATGACATTTGGAGCTGTTCAAAACAGGTAGGTTTTGTTAACAATGGGTGTTAGATCCATGCAAGCAATAGTTAAAGGGTTATGCAGATGCAAAGAGCTTAGATGGGTTTAAGGGGAGACAGGACAAGGAAAATATCTTTTAGAGATCATGAATACACAAAGCACATTAGGCTTAAACTCCTGGAAATAGGCAATGACTGGAAAAGTGTTTTCTGGAACTTATACAAGCTTGCCCTGTTTTCTTTTTCTTTTTCCCCTGCTTGCCAGAGATATTGGTAGGTACAGGATTAGGCTGAACCTTAAGAGGAATGTCCATGCTCCAATGAAGTTACTCATGGTGCTTTGTGGCTGCAAACTAAACTCACTGGAAATACTCATCTTTCAACAAACTCTAGTTTTACAGACAAAATTAAGGTCCCCCAGTCTGTCTAGAACTTCATGCAGAAATTCATGCTGGAATAGGAAGGAAGAATCAATGACATAAGCATTTTTTTGTTTTGAGGTCATTCTAATCCATTACCATAGCAATTTTGTGGTTTTCTTGGAAGCTCTAACTTCTGTTAGTTAAAAAAAAAATTGTTTAGCTTTCCTTGAGTGAATTCGTTCCTTGCAGCCTTTCAAACTCCTTCCTCCCCACAATTCACCAGCGCAAAAATGTTCTGAACCATCTCTGGATCCTTTGATCATCCCACATATATGCTGGCTAAGGCTCCAGCTCCAAGTTTTTTATCCCAGAAAGAATGTGAGAGCCAAAAGAAAGATGATCATCAGTCACAGGTCTCTGTCATAGCCTTCAACACTAGGTTTCTTTACAACTTCTCAAATCTCGTACTTAATTTCCATTTTAAAACCTAGTGCAAGGAGGAAACTTAAAATATTTTTTTTCCACTAGCACTTTGGATTATGTCAGAAAGCTCAGGCAGGGCACAGGGGGACGTTTGTGTTTCACTTCTCTCCACAAGTTAATGTCCATGAGTACAAGGGCTTGAGGAGAGGATGGGAGGTTGAAAAGTGATATCCCCAAAGAGCCAATGTGTTGTGCTTTTCCTGCAGCAGCATGGCAAGTTACAGTCTAATAACTGCTCCTGGCCATCTCCTTGTCTGCTGTCTTCTTCGTGCCTGTATTCCTGTGGTTTTACTTGAAAGGAATACGCGACATAAATCTATACAAGTGCCAAACATGGTCCCAGCTGCTGAGCTGAGTATTTCTGATGCAAAATAGCACAGAATAACTACACAAAGCAAGTTTGGAATAGCCTCAGCAGGGAAGGGAGGGAAAAAAGGCAAAAAAGCTAAACTTTACTGCATTCCCAGTGAAAAGCCTGTAGATGGAAGGGTGACAGTGACAAGAGCTGACATGTCTTTTACACTGTCATTAAATTATGTTTTCTAGATAGTAAAGAGTGATTCAATTTTTCCCAAGGGAGCTGTCAACCCAGGACTGATTCTGGGTGAGTCTAAGCACCTTCAACAATGGATTGTGATGTTTATGAGAATCTTATAGGAACATGTCTGCTCCTTCACCTTTTCTTGGAATGTGAGTGCATTTGAAAAACTCTCATGTTGGAAACAAACCATTCTTCCTCTTTATTATGATTACAAGACTGAGTCTCCATTGTTCATGCTACCATACAAAAGTACTTTGCTGCTTGTTATAGCAGCATTTGAGATTGTGGTCTGTTCTTTCATTGTCTGAAAAGTTTAAATTCATTTTGTAACAGCTTTTGCCTTCTGGAGATCTCCTGAGCAGTCCCAGCACATAGTTCATGACACATATACACAATTCAATACAGGTCAATACTGAGATGAAGATCTAAGTGATTTGCTAACGTCTGAGAAAGTGAAATGTTTTATTAGCAATATATTTTCTATACAGCTCTTCTTATGTAATTTCTTGTGACTCACATTTTCTTCTAAGTCATTGGTTTAATACTCAAGAATTTTTACATGCAAAATTTTGCACTAAATAAACATTATGGCTACAAATTCAAGTGCTTAGGATGTTAATGTTCTTGTTTTCTTTTCATTTGTTCTCCTTATTTGTATACATGTGAACTCAGTCCTCAATCATAAATTAACACACTATTTTTAATTTGGGACAAATCCCTTCAGTGACTTTATAAAGCATTGAACAAGTTGACAAAAAATTATTTCCCCCACTTTTTGGTTAGTGACCATCTGGCCAATATTCTTTTTGCTCTTCTGTGGCATTTGTCACTACACTTGCACACACACTCTCACCAGGAAATAAAGCAGTAATTCTCAACAGGAATTACTGTAGAGGACTGATAATAAAACCTGGCATCTACATTCACTCTAGATATCCCTTATAAAGTACCACATTCCCATTTTTCTGAACATACCATCCAAACACCTCCTGTGCCTGGAGTACAGCTTACCAGTGATACACCTGGACATGCTGAGTATTTCTTCTGGGTAGATCCTCAGTGCCTGAGTTAGGTATGCAGAGGATGAGGAAAACACCATTGAAAGGATTGCACTGAAGCTCAGTTTTGAAACCTAATATTTTCAGCAAGCTGAAGACCTTTAATTTTTGCCAGAGGAAAAGAAAATCTTTTACAGAAAGTGTTTCCTCTGCATTAATGAGACATACAGGTAATGAAAAGCCCGATGAAAAGAAAAATATGAATTAAACCAAATGTGAAAAAATGATGGGTATTCAGGTTCCCTCAGCGATTAGATGAAAATATTTCTCTTTTTTTGATTAATGAAAGTTCTTTCATTGACCATGGTGACAGGTAGATGAAATCTCATGGGACATAATGCCTCATTTCTTTGCAAAGTTCATGCTCATTTACTTTAATAGTGACTTATATTAGATAGCAAAATGTCTTACAAAGTTTTCTTAGGAACCTCGTCACAGCTCATCCCTATCATTTCTTTAATGAAGCTTTTCAAATCTCCGTTTTCAGAACTTCTCAGACTGAGCTGTCAGTCTGCCTTGCAGTAATAAATCACATTTTGCTACAATGGTTTAAGGGAAAAACATTCACACTGCAAGGGGTATAAATTCATGGATATAATCAGCCACCCACTATGGTGCTGCCTTACCCTCCCACTTCCTCCAGATCTGTAACTTCTTAGATGTCTTGGCCAAAAGCGAAGGGCTTTGTAAGTATTGTCTCTAATGCATGGAGAATTAGTCTTTCAAACCACATCTTTTAAGTGAACCACTTGTTTTTCAGAGTGTTTCAAGTGCTTATTTGAACCCAGAATATGCTCATTGCTTAATGCCTTGGGGCACTGTAACTTCTGCCCTATTAACTTGGGCAGAACCTTGAAGTGGGCTGCAGCCTGACAGGGCATCCTCAGCCTTCATTGAGGTTTTCCTTTACTCAGAGTGTCCTTTATTCCTGTATTATTAGTGTTAGCACCAAATGTGTTTCTGATAAGTCAGGTCATTTCTTATATTATACTTGGGCAAATATAACACGTGTAGCACTAAAATATAAAATGGATTTTAAAGAATGAGAATTTTGGAAAGGAACCTTGTAGGAAACAGGAGAGGTATGGGATGACCTGGCCTTAGTCCTTCTTGAGTCATTATCTTGCATTAAAGGAGGAAAGAGGTACTGTTGAAACATCATTCAACAACTTTACCAGCCTTGACTTGCCCCCTGCCTTTGTGACTGCATGAGCTCAGCTCATTTCACAGAACCACAGAATGGGTCAGGATGCAAGGAGCCACAGTGGGGTCATCTGGTTCAACCTCTCTGCTCAAGCAAGATCACCCTGGAGCACATGGAATAGGATTGTGTCCAGATGGTTCAGGAATATCTCCAGTGAGGGAGAGACTCCACAACTTCTCTGGGTAATATGTTCCAGTGCTTGGTCACCCTCACACTAAAGAATTTCTTCTGTGGGCATTTACCAGGATCTACACAGCAGAAAAATTTTCTGCTGCTCTAGTTTCCACTTTTTGATTTTACATCAACATTAGCCTGAAGAAATTGGCAGTGTGCCAGCAAGCAGGGGAATGATTGTGTACCTGTATGTGTTCAGACATACATGTGGGATTTTGGAGACATGCATGTTTGCCACTGAAGTTGGCCACAGGGCGAGCAGAAGGACCTCAGCCATCTGACTGGGAGAGAGACATGGATCAGTGTTCTTGTCTTTGGTTTTTCATAGAGAGCCTATTCATTTGTGGCCTTGGATGAATCATTGAGGTCAGACTTTACTCCAACGATTCTTCAGCTGCAGGAAAAAAAAAGAGCAATAAAAGGAGACACTTAAGGAAGGTCAAAGCAAGCAGGGAGTGACTTGAAAGGAAAGAAAGACCAGTGCCCCTTTGGAAGGGAGCAGAGTCTTATGGCATCATTTGTTTTGCATCTGGGAAAATAGCCAGCACCTTCTCTCTCCTGCTCCTGCTGCATGGAATGAATACATGCTTCTGAGACAACCTTTATCCAGGATGTATTTAAGCCAAGGTTAAGTTTTAAAGAAAATAATTTTATATATGTGACTGTGACACACAGGATATGCACAAAGTCATTCCATCTCCAAAGCTTTATTAATTTTAAAATGTTGATATATTAAAGCCACAGCTGAGTATAAAATCTGTCACAAATAACAAAAGTCTAAATCCTGAAAGAATAAAATATTATTTGTCTTGCAGTTGCAGCAAGAAACATGATTGGGTTCAAGGCATCACTGTATGAGGTGGCATGTAAAAAAAGACTTAACCCACAAGCAGGGAAGACACAACCTGAATTTCAGAGATGAAGGAAGAAGACACCTGGGAATAAGATAGCTGAAATATTCATGAAGTTCTTGTAGCTCAATTAAAAAAAAAACCACCAATTGCCACACGTAGGTTTTTCTGGGGAAGACGATCACTGCTCTATCAGCACTGACCACTGACCCCAGGCAGATCCTGGATCTGAAACAGAAATCAGCCATAAGGAAAAACAGACATATGAAACAAAGTTATAATGAGCTGTAGATGACCAGTTTACTCTGGTTTTAATGGGCACATGTGTGCAAGCCTCTGAGTCAGCTGGCAGGCCAGGCATGTGAGCCAGGAGTTTGGGAATGAGATGAATGATGTTGTACTGTGAGCTGGGCTCTGTAGCTGGGGGCTATCCCAGTCCTTCTGCTCTGTGGGCTGGCACAGATGGGGTGGTGTGTAGCTCACCAGTGAATTATACATCCTGTTAAATGAGCTGTGGAAAATCCCCATTTGTCTGGAAGGGCACTAAAATGAACAGGAAACATGCACCAAAAATCCTTGATAAGAATACTGGCTTGAAGCATTTTAATCTGAATATCAGTGGTCTCCATAATCTTTCCTCAGGGTTACCTGACTATCTTTAACCCTAACAGCAGCCAGAACCATGTGAGATGATACACACTGCACTGAAAGAAACAGCAGTGGGAAGCAAAGAGAAATTTCCCAGGAATCTTCCAGAGCTGGCACAATAAATCTGTGTCACACACACATAACAAAAACTTTGTCCTCAGCACCTTTCCCAGGCACAGGTGAGAAGCCCAGCATAAGCAGATATAGAGACATAAATTACACCAGGGCAGAAACAGCCTCGGATGCTGCATTTTGACATTTCTTCTCTGGAGCCCAGGGTGGTCCCTGGGGTGGTTTTGTCCTGTGGTTAAGTGCTACTGGCTGGAATCCCAGTGCAGGTGGGTGGTTAGTGGGGCTGGAAACTGGTCCCAGCATCACTGCTGGTGCAGACAACAGTGATGATTTCTTTCTTTGAAGGTGAAAGAAATTCAGCTGAATTTGGGGCCAGTCTATGCTTGCTCACCTTGGTACCAGAAATTGGCCCTGGAAATACTCAATTTACTAATATAAATGTGACTTAGACAACACTATTACTCTGGATTTGATTTATTCTTTCATTGTGATTCTAGGGCCAGCCCAAGTAGATAATCAGAGCCACAAACACATTATCATAGAAAGAAATGTATTAACTACAGATGGATAATATCCTCATGCCTATTCAATCCTCCTTTGAGTCGAGATTCACACATTGAATGTAAGCACAATGAATTGAGCTTTGAATCTCGACTCAAAGGATTTGTATTTGCTTCCTTGGGTCCATATTAGCCTTTACTCTGTTTTGCTTCTACAGAGGAAAAATGTAACAAAAAATGTCCTAAGAGTGGAGCTGAACAAAAGGTCCCTTGTTTCTGTAGGTATGGATTAGTCTTTGCAGAAAGCAGAGAGATGAAAGCTGTTGCAGTGTTAAGAGGATTTTTTGGGTAATACTTTAGAGATGCATGTGCGTATGCCTTGTGAAATGGAATTTAGTTTTAAGAATAAGAAGCTTCAAAACCAGAATTCTTTCATTTATCCATAGATATTCTATTGAGTGGGTTTCCCATATGGCTTCATCAATGTTTCAGTCCTGAAGGGGGTTAAAAGTCCTTCCACACTTTTCATTCCATTCTTCTTAAAAGAAATAGATAAAACACTTTGCACATCTTTGTTTCCAAAGGATGTTTGCAGAACATTTTATCCTCTCTTAATAATATGGTTGGTTCATGAAAAGGTATTTTCAGAAAATGAAACCATTCCTAAACCATTTTTTCAGATATACAGTGAAAGTTGTGGATAAAAACAAAAAAGCAAACTAATTTTTCAAAAAATACCTAACTCCCACAAGGAGAAATAAATGTTTACCAGCGGGATCCCAGATGGACAAGTTGTGGTGTTGCACAGGTTATTTGTGATTTGGTCTCAGTACTGAGCAATGTCCTATTCTGCAATGTCCTGAAGATCTCTGATTCTTGTTTGGTACTCTTTGCAGCTTTTGACAGGCTGAAGCCCCCAGTACCTTTCTTGAAGCAGCCTGTAACTTCCAAGTTCTGACCTCAGCATCAGGTCTTATCAGCTTGTTTAATGATAGAAAATCATCAGCACTGTTTGTGTGACAGGCCTGAAATGTGGCTTTGTGACACACCATTTCTAGGGGCTCTGGCTGGACATTGTAGTCTAAGATTTAAGAGACTACAGAAGTTCAGGGCAATGTTCAAGCCCAGAGCTCCTAGCAAGCCTTGCAAATACATCCCCAGACAGAGGGACTCTGGGTACACTGCCTAGGTTTATCCCCAAGCCATTTTTTGCAAAGCTTTTCTATTACAGGTGGGGTTTCATCCTTAATCCTGCTCTTTTGTCATCTGCCCAGGTCCTCTGGGATCTGAGAGGAATTCTGTGTGAGCCCTGCTGTCCAGGAACAAGGGAGCTCCACACACGTGATGGGCACTCTGAGGCATGAACCTGTCCCCCAGGCAGACCTGCTCTATGCCACCGCACACGTGGGTGCTCCAGGGTGACACAGAGAGCTGGGGACAGTGCTGCAGACACCAGAGAGCTGGGGGCAGTGCTGCAGACACCAGAGAGCTGGGGACAGTGCTGCAGACACTCAGGCTGATGCACTCTCCAAGCCTCAGTGCCCCACTGATATCAGATTAAGGATATTCCTTACTTACAAGGGAGTGATTCAAGTTCTTGCATGGGAAACCTGGGTTCATGGAAGCCCCATAAATAGATAATTTGCTTGTTAAGTCTCTTAAGTGTAATTTGCTTAGCCCTGAGAAGCAAAGAGAAGCTACTACAGCACAGAAAATGTCAGCTCCATCAACTCAGATGGATAATAGCCCTTCCTTTCATTCAGCTGGCAGTGACTTATCTGAGCAAAAATGCTGGGATCCAATTCTGCAGAAAAGAAATATATAAAAAGTTGTCTGCAGCAGGTGAGGTAGTTACACAAGAAGAAACTTCACAAAGAGATTCCTCAGAGACACGAGGACCCCAACAGGCCTTTCTTATCTGCCCTTTGCAGATAGGTTCTGATCATGACAACGTGAGACTTCTGCCCATTCCTAGATGCCTTCTGCCATCCTCACTCAACAGTCCACGTGCTTTATCTTCAGTAATGGAAAACAATTTTCCTCCAGTTGCTTTTGGGAACATTTCAAGAGGGTGAAAAGACATTTTTAAAATAATAATTTCTAAAATAAAATCTATAATTTTATTTCTTGGAAGTTGGGACCCTGATGTAAACTAGGCTAACTTGCAAATCTCTAGCTGTTTTGATTTATGTGGAAAATCTTCCCGTTTACTGCACCATATATCATAATAATACATGACTTTGATAGCTGCATTCAGACAGCAGGTGACTTCAACAACACAGGAAGAATGTGGTGTATTTGCAGCAGTGATGAATAATGTGTGAATAATAATTTAGTCAATATAGTCACTGGAAACCCAGCTTTGCTCTTTCTTATAAACCATATTCATCTTGGATGTAAGCTCATCAAAATAATTAAATTAACCCAAGCCTTACTGCCCTGTGATCATATACCAGTTGAAATTAGATGAATTATCTTCCCTTTGTTTTAAATGTTTATTTCTCAAAATGAGTATGCAAGGAGTATTAGTATATTCTGAACCAAAATATGTGGTTCTACAAATCCTTATTTGAAGGGACAATTCCAGGTCAATTCCTTAAGCTTTCACAGGAATTAAAAGCACAATCATATCATAACACCACAGTTTAAAGTTTTCTTTAAAAAAATCTTCTTTTTGTAACAGATTTTAAAAATAACAGCATCTTTCATAATTATTTCCACCAAAAATGAAAGCTTTTACACTAGAAGAAAGTTCCCATTGTCCCTGGGAGCAAGGAAGGAGGAGAGGATATAAACTCACCGGTCCAACAACTTGGTTACATTTTATCTGGGTTTGGCAAAGAAAAAATGCCTTGTTCCTCTCTCTCGGTTAACAAATGTATTTCTATTCATAGCACACTGCAAGACTTCTTGAAATCTGTTCAAGTACCATCAAAACTGTTTTTTGGTTGTTTCTTCTGCACATAATATTGCAGAAGAGAAAAATTAGAGCATTTTCTGTGTATAAGAAATAACAAGAAGAATCCTTTTCAGCAGGAAAAGCAAGAGGAACTGTCTTTTGAATAGACACTTCATTCCCTTCCAGTAGTTCATTCATTTCTCCTATCTTTGTAATTTTATACTGTCAGTCCTTATAATCTTTCAGCTTGCAAGAATAAAAGAAAGAACATCAATTTTTTTTGGATAACCTTTTGAAATTGTGTTAAACTAGCTTCTTCCTGTATCTCTAGAGCTAGTCTTCTTTCCTTCATGCAAGTTTTAATTTGCAATTTTTGATATGTGTTTATTTATATGGACCTGAACATTCCATTTGTTACTGGAATTTTGAATAAACTATACAGAACTTTCAAGTTAAACTAAGTTTGTTCCTGAAGTTATAATGCAATTAGTTATTAATTCAGCAAAGTGCTTAAGCACCTTTTAATTCCTTTGAAGTCAATTAGACTATTCCCAAGCTTAGAGCTATGCCTGCATTTAAAAGTTTCTGATTTAACAAAGTGTTATTGATTTAATTTTAAAAGTTAGGATCACAAATTAAATGTAAGAAACTTTTACCAGCATTCATGGAGATCAAAAGAATGATTAAATCATTGTATAAGTTGAGGTAAACTTTAGAAACTCAGCTGCTGCTTAAATAAAAAGGTAGCTGTTTGCAGAATTTTTCAATGCCATTGCTGATTATTGTCTGTGAACCAGATGCTGTACTACAAAAGTTTTGCAAGTTGTTTGACAGATCCTTCCAGAAAATAAAATTATATTCCAGGCACTCTGAAACATGGAGATGAGCAGACTCACATTGCTCTGAATGTCATAAAAGTTAGGGTGCAGCTGTTGTAACTGTTGACTTTGGAGCTTTCTTGCAGATGGAAAAGGCTCACACAGAGAAAAAGAAAATCTAAAATCAATCAATCAATCAACTACCAAAATAAAAAATTATCCAAGGGGCAGTGGGCTTAGTACGGGAAGACAGGGATAAGGGTGGGAAAGGGTAAGGATAAAAAGGAATAAGTAAGACCTTCCTGTTGATACAAAAGGTTCAGAGTAGACCCCCTTGCTAAACTGAGGCCTAGTCTTGGTTGACAGTTAATTCCTAAATGTTAAACAATATTAGTTTAAGTTAAACAATTTAATGAAGGATTCTTATAGACTTCACTACACTGTAAAAGTAACTCTCTTACAGGCCTATCTTATAAATCAAAAGTGCTTAAGAATTAAGGAGAGACACATCCACAGCCCATTTGCAACAGCATATCTGCTTGCAGGCACAGAGACCAAAAGGGTATCTGCAAGGTATCTGTGAAAAATTCCCTTCCAATTCAGTGAAGTTCTCACTCTGGATGACTTTGCATCTCCTGCATGGGCAGAGGGCTGAGCCTAGAGGAGCATGGGGATCAGTCCAGGATCTGTTGCTGTTGTTTGCCAGTCCTCTAAGCACAGCAAACTTTTAGAGTTTGCTGGCTCTGAGAGGCCCCACTCAGAGGGATCCACCAGTCACTGCTTGCTGCAGTCCAGGAGAACTCCAAGGGTCTCACTTTGGACTGCTGTTTATAGGGTTGCAAGAGAGTTGGCTTTAGTCACAGTAATTTTCCATCTGGCTGCAATTTGGGTCGGTAACTTTCTTTGAAGGCTCAATAACAAAAATATTATTGCACTTGTGTTGTTATTCAGGCAAGAAAAATAATTTTCCAAGGCTGTTCATTAAAAAACAGGAGCTCATTAGACAGGACTGGCTCCTGGAAACTGTGTTTCTGATAAGCTTGGGAGGAGCTGAGCCCTGGTGCAGTTCATCAAGGCCTAGAAAGCATTTCTTGGGTCATGGAGCAGCCTGGCGGGGCTGGGGGGATGTATCAGAACGGGAAGTCATACATGGAACTGGGAATAGGATAGAGAAAAATGGAAATGCAATACAAAATTGCACACATTGTAGCTGGAAGTCTTTGATGTGAATAACCAATGTGAATTCTCTACTGGACTATGCAGAAACCATACTCTTTCTGAGATTAACCAGAAAAAAAACCTGTGGCCAGATCAGATATCTGTCTCTCTCAAAGTAATTCACATAGTTAACCATAGCACAGGAAACTCTGGAGCAGCTTCAGCTAGGGTGCTCTGAGTGACTGGGAAGACACTGCACATCCTTCCCAGTACAGATCTAGCCTGTTTTCCAATCCTGACCAAAGTCCCTGACCATTAGCCAAGCATAAATGTTAACTAGCAAGAATAAAATCCACAGAACCATAATCATAACCACATGTGCTGATTATAGTATGTGAATTTTTAACATAACAGTTTGTTAGATTGACCCACAAGGGTTGGTGTCCCATGGCTTGCTGGTTTCTGGGACTACCAAGCGGTACAGATTTGGAACAAGTGCTGATAAATCTGTGGTATCAGAGCTGAGACATACCAGCAATGTGCACTCACAGAAGATTCCTTGATGGAAACAACAAAACAAGTGGCATGAGGTCAGCAGCAGGAAAGAAAGGGATCCCACAAAATGCTGGCAGATGTGGGGCAGGTGACCAGCAGAGGCTTTTGCAGGGGAATCGTGTGTGAAACCTAAGCAGTGAACTTTCTGTCCCTGAAAAAACTGTCATGGAAGAGATGATGATAGACATCCTGCAAAAACAGAAAAGCAGGCAGAAGTTAGACTTGCTGTCAGGAGTTCCCTGTGCCATCAAAGGGCTAAATCAGAGCTGTACAGAACTCCTCTGGCAATTCAGGAAGGAGAATAGGATGTATTTCCACAGAGTATTTCAAGCTACATAAAATAAACCAAATACATGTTTCTCATAATGATCTGAGTTTGCCACCATGTTCAGTGTATCAACAAAGTAATTAATCAGTTGGAGAGCTCTTGAGAGACACACAATAGAAAGTGATATCAGCAAGGAGACTGCAATACACAGTGCAAGGATCTGGCTAAATTCAGGTAATGAGGAGTGTGGGATTATAACCTTTTTTCTCAGACTTGGGAGTTTCTTGATGCATGTTGGGCTTCTGCCACTACTGACATGAACCCAGCGGTCAATCCCGTGCCCAATGGGGGTGTGTAGATGGATAAGGTAGAGACAGCTGGACTGCAGGAGGAGGTGGGACCCTCCTGAAGCCCTGATGTGGGTGACTGCACCCTGGAGGGCTGGGAGAGAGGACTCAGAGGATGAGCACAGTCTCTGAAACCCCTGGAAAGATGTGGCCCACTGGAATGTAGATAGTGTCCACTGGACAGCATGGGCCATTGACAGAGAAAGACCTGGGAAGGAAAACAACCCAATTCCCCAATCTACCTTCTAGATTCTAGAATAAATTTTCAATTTGTCCTAGTGCCCTCTCACCTAACTATTTTGTAATCTCACCAGTGAAATTAGTCTCATATTTGATGCAGAGGAAAAATTTCTGCTACTGTGGTTTTTTATAATGGTTATGAACCTGAACCAGGGGGAGTACAGCACTGCTCAAAAGCCATTGGAATAGTGTCAGAGTGTCCTAATGAAGATGTGGAGGAGTCCCCATTTACCTAAAACATTGATGCTGTATAAGCTGATGGAAATCAGGAGGTGAATAGCTTTGTATGATACATACTTCATGAAATAAAGAAATATTTGGCAACCTGGTGTCTGACAGTCAGAATGCTGTAAATATTTGTACTCTTGAACTGGGTGGTGTTGATTCTTCATCACTGCTGAGAGTGACAAACAGAAAGCATACTCCCAGAGAATTTTGGGATCACTCTAGTCATTTTGTCTGGCTGTTCACAGGAGTGAGCCAGCAGAGTTAATCCTGGAGAGTCACGGAAGAGTTTATCAGAGCAGAAGGGAAGTACAAGACAGAATAAAGCCTTGTCTTCATAGAAATAGCTGGGAAGGCATCCAGAAGTTTAGTGCAGGCGATGCTAACCAGACCTCTCAGAGGAGAAAAGGACATTAATCAATGGAGCAACAAGAGATTCTGGCAGCCTCGACAGCACTGTCCCCAGGACTTCACAGGCCAAAGCAAAGCAACACCTCTCTTTCCCTTCCTAACCTCCTCTGCTTTCATCCTGCAGTGCTTGCTCTTTCCTGTTGCTCTCACTCAGTGGCAGATGCATTTCCATCTTAAATGCGAAGGAAAGAAGGATTGACTCATATGGTAGAGGAGTTCATTGCATATTAGCTGATAATATGAATGTGGGAGGAGTCTTTCCTTCTGTATGGTGAATCTCAGCCAGAGCACAAAACTGAGTCCTGATGGATCTCCTGTCAGTTACATGGGAGGGCAGGACTGAGAACCAAACCTCAGCCACCTGCACTCTGCCACGTGTTCACCACACTCTCATTTGTCAAGATTTCTCTGAAAAATCAGTCAGTCTCTAGGCTGCTCTCAAAGACTATTTTGTATTTCCTGCACCCTTTGTGTTCATATTTAACTATTCATTTCCTTATATTCCTTTTTGTCCTAGCACTGAACTCTGTGGTTTTTTTACAATATTAGCATTCTGGGAGTCAATGACCAAATCTGCTGCCAAAAGAAGATGACATCTAGATTGATTCCTTCAGATGTATTGTTTATGGGAAGGAGATATTTTCAAATTAAGATTACTTGTGAAAGGTTATGGGAAACTTCTTGGGTATTTTATGGTCTTTTTTTCCTATTCTTTAGCCACATATGAACAGTTGCCTTAGGAAATAGAGATAAGGGCAAATACAAAGGCATTAAACCCCTTAAAAGAAAAAGTCATCCTAAAGTGCTTCTTACTAAAGTCCCTTTCTTCATAGTTTTGTTCTTCTTCTGATTCTTCTAAATATTGAAATGCTTTTGGACCCTGAAGTACCTTAATTCAGTTTCCTGGGCCTCTCCTCAAAGCTTATAAATGATGTTACTTCTATATTTGTTCTATATCTTCTAAACTCTCCTAGTCTCACCCTTGACCCCAAAGCTTGGCCTCAAATGGAGCATAACAGTCCTCACTGGTCAAGACTAGGCCTGCTAGAGGGGTTTGGCTGTGGTGGGGCCACATAACATTGGTCCTGCCTCTCCCCTGAGTCCTTTATGGTGCTCCTTAGATATAACTGAGACTTTACTTGAAGACTTCTGCAGTTCAAACACCTGTTCTGAATCCCATCAGAATAATATTTTTGTGATGAGAATTCATGGCAGGTGCATGAGCCCTGAGATGGTATGAGAACACACTGAACTTTCCAAAAAATGCAAAACTAGTTGGACTAATGTTGGATATAGAACAGAGGGACCCAAACCTCATCTGACTTCCACAAGGATTGAGATTTAATTAGTCCCAGAACTGCTTAAAGTTGGTTTCAGAGGGAATTGGTCAGACAATGATTTTACATTTCTCATCCAGAAACAATCTCCACCATATTTCTTGCAGGTCTCTGTCTTTCCCTACTCACAAAGGGGCAGAGCAGGAGAAAGTCAAATTTCAAAACTGGCTGTCAGTTTTAAGGGCAGTGGACATCCAGGGAGGAGAGGCTGGCTCCCAGTTCTGTGCCTGTACAGCGCAGCTCTCTGTGTAACTCTCTGGACTAGTCCTAGCTGTGGAAAGAGGAGCACCCTGCCACTGGCATGCAGGTGATCAGCTATGGCAAAGGACTTCCCTGCCCATAGAGGCAGTTTTGTTTTGACAACAGGAAGTCTTGATTTTGGTGACAGGAATCAGATGTGAATGTAGAGAGGCAGAAATCCCTGCCAAAAAAATTAATCAATTTTTGCAGGTAGATCTTTTTAATATGTCTCAGGGTTTTCATGCCCTCTCTCCCACATTTAGTCAGTTGGATTTTTTGTGCTTGCCTAATGTCAGGTAAAAAGGAGGACCCTGTATCCTCATTAGAACTACACTAATAAGCATGATTAATGTGCATAATTAAGTCAATTTACCTCACCTTAATGGAGTTCCTGAAGGTCCTCAAATAGTACTATTAAGGCTCAGGAGAAGTGGTGAGGACTTTTCCTCCAGTTCTTTGTGCCAGCTGGATAGCAGCCAGCTCTGATCCTCAGCAGCTGTACCCATCCAGGGAGCACAAACCTTCCTAATGGAATGACAGCCCTGGGGGAAGCCTTCCCCATGTCCTGTCACCTTCCAGCACAGCGGGAGGGAGCCTGGCTCTGTCTGCAGTGGGCTGGGCAGATGCACAGCACTCCAAAAGAGAGATTATCAGTTGGTGCCAGGCTGAGGAAATGGCTGTGCTGGTAAATTGGAAGGTGAAATTGAGGGAGAAAAAGTATTCCTGTTTAGCAAATGCAGTATGTCTTCAGAGTGGGACTGAAGCCATGGAATTGAGTTACCACATTCTCAGAGATATCTTCGGGGATATCTGCACTCCTCACAGGAGGTCATGGCAGCCTTCACTGGGATCTGAGTCACACATACCCCTCGAATGAGGCCAGAGTGCTCTGCTGTACCCTCTCTCATGATCCAGTAGCTGTCGATACATCCAGAAAGAATATACTTGATAAAATGGCCTAAACTTTTACAGCACACTACTTCTTTTTATTCTGTGACTTTTAGGGGCTTGGTAGGCAACCCTTCCCACCTCTTGCAGGGCTTTTAGGAACCTCCCAGGCTGTGACCCACTCTCCTTGATGCTAGGAGTGCTATGCATTTTCTCAGCCTCTTCTTCATCCTTGGGTGTGCAGTGTCCTTTCCGAAATTTCTGGGGAACTGAAAAATCATTCCAATAAACTAAAAGAGTGGGCAAGACATATTTAAAGGACCAGAGATGCAATACTGCAGAATTGGTGAGGTAAATAGCTACTTCTGTTATAACCCCTTGAAATGTACAGAGCTGTTAACCCTGCCCAAACAGGGGAAAGTCATTGACTGATCTCTAAAAATGAAGTCCTTGGGAAATGTGCAGAGCTGGAGCACCTGTCAGCAGCTCCTGGGCAGAAAAAGCTTCCTGACCTGCCTGAGTCCAGACCATCAGCTTACCTGACAGGCAGGAATTTCATCCTTACAGCTTTTAGCTCAGCACTTGGTTTTTTAAGCTATCCATCTATGCCTCAACTAAGGTGCTTTTTCTGATCTGACCCATAAAAGAGGATGCAAGCTGGACAACTCCTGGAGCTGGTGCTCTCTGTTGTGTACCCAGGCTCTGGCATTTCTCAGACAGTAAAGACAACTCCTGTGCTTAGCAATGGCTCCCATTGCTTGAAGTCTGACATTCTAAATTATGTTGGAAACAATTTCATCCCTATTCTTCCAACAGGTTCAAACTAATTTTTATTTAAGGGTAAAGACATGCCTAAAATGTCAGCTTTTTGCTGGTGTGTATATTGTCTTCTTTTTCCTTAAATATTATACAATTGAAAGCTAAAAGGCCAATACAGTAGAAGTTAAGTTGTCATGGCCCATGCAGTCATTATATGTAAGTGTTGTCATTATGTAAAACTGCAGTGATTATATATAATTACTAAGAAAGTTGTGTAACTAAGGAAGAGGTCTTTCTTACAGAAATAAAAATGTTATCTTGGAGATCACTATTGACACACAGCCTGTGGATCCCATCCTTCCTACTGCCTGAACTCTTCAGGTGCAGTGAAGATGCCATTTTCTGTTCTCTGTGTTCCTATTCTTAGCACAATAAAAATGAAATTACTGTTATTTGCCACTGTTTTGTTAAAATGTCAAAATGTGTTGCAAACAAATTGGTTTCAGTCCAGTTCAGCTGAGTTCAGCTCAGCAGCATGTAAGCCTTCTTCCTGCCTCTGCTTCTTTGCAAAGCCACAGCAAGGGGCTGGGGAGTGCCAGACTCACTCCAATTAAAAATAATACAGCCATGGGCAGCACATTTGAATAGGAATCATGGAAAAAATACTGTAGTTGGAAGTGAAGCCACCAGCACCCAAACACTGCCATGGAAACAGCTGTGCAAGAGAAACTAAAGCCAATGGGAATCTCTTCATCTCAAACTAAACTTCACATGTTGAGCTTTATTCCCATCCTGTGTTCTGCGGAAGGAGTTTTCACTCACCAGGCCTGTGGTGGGGAAAATCTGCCTTGTAGGGCACAACAAAAAACACCTAGCCTTGTTCTCCACATGGAGCTTCTTAATAACTCAGAAGATGTCAGTAAAGAAGGGTTCAAATTCTCTCCAAAGAAGACACTCCTTGCTTCTTTTCGAAGGAGCCCTGCATGTAACTCCCAGAACTGCCTCAGACAGCATTCCTCTCCATCTGGCCAAGACATTTCAACTTGAATTGTCAAATGGACTGCAAGGATGCTGAAACACAGGGCACTGCAAAAACCTGGGACATAAATCACTCAAAGCTGTGGTCTCTTTATTCTTCAATGTGAGCCAAATGTGACAATCACAGTGGATGTGAAAAGCCCTTAATTTCTTTTAAGCAGGCTTTAAAGTAATGTATGTCAACACCCAGTAACTCCTTCAGCCTTGACTCATTTGTGAAGATGCTGTATAGAGTCACAGAATCTTAGAATCATGAAGGTTGGAAAGACCTCTAAGATCATTGAGTTGAACCATTAAGACCCCAATGTAAAAAAGATAAACCCAAAATTAAGATACTTCCCTGCTGAGATGTGTTTCCTCTTGAGGCAGTCTGAGGCTCAGCTGATGTGCTCGGTGCCTGCTGGCGTGCCACAGGCTGTCATTATTCACTTGGGACTCGGCGTCAGCACCGTGCCTCTGGGAAGCAAGTGCTAATTGGTGTGAACAAAAATTAAGGTTTCTGACTTTTTATGAACAGCAGACAAAGGGCTTTGCAATGGCACATCAGTCCAGAACAGAGCTCTCTGTTATGAATTTTATATCATTAGAAATGTTTTCAGCTTGGGAACTTTGGGCAGGCTCAGGAGTTTAGAATGAAACTTTTATATTTGCCCAGTGTTGCAGATGCCTGTGTTCTCTGGTAAGGAGGGTCTTCCAGAGGACACTGGGAGGTGTGGAGTCCCAGCTTCACACACAAAAAATCACTTCATGTTTATGAAGCTTGTGCCTATTTTTAACCCTTTTCCTTGTTACACTCCTATGGTTGATGGTTTTTACTGGATTTTTGTCGTGCTTGTACTACAGAGCACCCATTTTCTGGACCTTTTCAGATGACGCTTTGATACAGAGCAGTGTTTTAGCAAACTTTATATTTGAGCATGTGGTGTCTTCACCAGCAGTCTGGTAGCCAGTAGAGTAAGATTTACATCTTATTAATCATGCACTTGTGTTTTGTCAGAAAAAAACACCTTAACAAACTTAAGCCATCATTTTGTGAAGAGAAACAGTTTGTGACTTTTCATGCAGCAGAAATGCATGAACCTTGTTATTTCTTTTCTCTCCAAGGCTACTTTTGCCAGGACACTTACACCTTGACATTAAAATCAATTTATGTATTTAGCTAGCATTTATTTTTTTTCCAGCAGTGGCTGTGGGGAAAAACAATAAAGTACCAAAAGTAGACATTTTTATAAATCGACAGCTTGGAGCAATTTGTGTCTGAGTATTTAATAGAATAAATATGACTCTGCCTAGTAATTCCTAGAAAGCAGAGCGTCACCCACCTCTGCAGCAGGCTGGATTATGATCTCACTGACGTAAAGACATGTCAGGAATCTCCTCAGGTAATCATTGGTCATCAACAGCAGTGGTCATCAATACTGACATTCCCTACTCTGTGGAGGGCTTGTCCTGAGAATCCATTTTGGCAGCACTCTGTGGGAAATAGTAAAGGTTAGAAGAATTTCAGAAAGCTGGGAAAACAGGCCTTAGAAACAGAAAGAGCAGAGAAATTACAGCTGCAAAGTCTGAAGATAGAAAAAAAAGTTACAATAGTACAGCAAGCAAGGACATGAAATAATACCTTGAGTTTTAGGCTTGGCTAAGATAGACCTTAAGACTGCAGGAAAACATGCTTAGCAAGATAGTAGAAGGTTTTAAGCTTAATATGGTGTATTGTGTATTGTTAAAAAAAAGCAGACAAGCAAGCATTGTGTGAAGCAGATGTATGTGTGCTTTTAGTGATTGGCTAGAACAACTGTCTGTAAGCTTTAGCAATATGCTATTGGCTAAAAAGTTTTTAAAATGTTCTGTAACAAAGAAATCTTTGGCTGTTGCTGGCTGTACGTGAGCTTTGCCATCTTTCTATTGTCTCAACCATGTATTGAGGCTGATGCTGCAATAAAAGCTCAAGGAATGTTCCCCACCAGTCCCATTCGTGAGGAAAAAAAAAAAAAACTCCCCAATACTCTCTCCACTAATAAAGTAGATACAGCTATGACAACAAAAAGGGAGCCTTTATTCCTGAGATATTGAGAAATACAGAGCAAGACAAATCAGTAGTTCCTTCTCTGACTTGCTCACCAAAGCACAAAGATATGTAATCTCTTTACAAAAAGAAAATAGTTTGAGAGGGCCTTGCTGAGCTCACAAGATATTTGGTCTGAAACAAATTAGTTCAGGTGCTGCTTACCAGCCAGGTAAAGGTAAACCTGGTGCTAGTCAGAACAGGGGAAAGAGAAAGGAAGGCAGTGGAGCTCTCTGGGGCCTAAAAGAAAACAGTGTCTCTGCTCTTGAGGTGATTAATGTGTGAAATAGGCAGTTGAGGAAACTGAGCAATGAGCACAATGGTAAAGAAAATCAAAGTAGGTCCCCATTGTTTTAGGAGACAAAAATGGGCCATATGAGAAGAATCTGTCTTGCTGATTTACAGTGAATTTACAGAGCATCACAAATGTCGTTTTCTCATGTCTGGGTACTCAGCTGATCTCATTTGGTTTACAGAGCTGGTGATGTTTTCTTTTTCAAGACAGGAAATCAGTCAAAATGTAGACAGCAAATTAAATCCTGTTGGAGGAACAACTGAAAATGGAATTTAGGGCCAATGAACTCTTAATGATTTGCAGAGATCCTACACCAAATCCCTCTCCCTAACTTCAAGACAGCCCCACCACAGGTATCCTGATACTACCAAATCTTTTGCTAGTAAGCCCTCTGACCCAAATTTCTATCTCATTTTTTGCTTGTTGCAACCCTACAACAACTCCTCTAACAACTGCACCTCCTCATAATCTTTGTTTCATTCTGCCCTCTTCCATGCACACATATATGGGTATACTCCACACTAAACTAAATTAGTTACCACCTTCCTTTTTCACTTTTTGAGTCTCAGTGAAACCCTGTGGGCATGCCAAGATGGACTTAAAAGTCTCTGTCTGTATTAAGGCAGATACCAGAATGCACCCCAACTCTGTGGTTCATCAAAAGATGTTTTCATTCCATTGTATTGCTTATTCCCATTTGGAATGTGATCCAGGCATTATTAAGTGACAGCATTAAACTAAAATGTTTCAATTATTGTGGGTTCTTTTTGTTTGCTTACACTGTATTTGTTATTGTAATCCTATCCACAGTAATTTAACTTGGTTTTAGATGATTAAGTTAATAGGATGTCTTGATTCAATCACTGCTGGAATAGAATTATTATTGAAACTATAGATGTTTGGAGATTTCATTCTAGGAAAAGTTGCCAAGTTTCCAGACTTTGCTTTCAGCCCTGACCTCACCAATTTTACTTATATAAATCTTCCCTATAACAGTATTAAACTCTTGCACAAAAGTTTTCCAGAGGTGAAGTGCAACACTGGTGGGATTGAATCCAGTCATTTTTGTGACTAAATGGGGTAAGAAATAACAGATGGTCATCTAATTTTAAAATTATCCATAAATTTTGTGAACAATTCCATAAAGGAATATAAGATAACCAGGAATTCTTAGCATTCATCTACTTCTTTTCTCATTGTACCAAGGCTTAAAAAAAAAATAATATTGACTTCTGTGATATAAAAACGAGGTAAAACTGAAAATTGCAGCCCTTGTGGCTGTAGAGTTCACCAGGCTAATCCTCTATGATACAAAATGACTGTGAAACACTCAAAATAATTGCATTTCATATATTTAACTGCAAGTTATGTTCGGTGCAGCGTTCTTGGATGGGATCACTGAGAACCAGCAGGTTGAATTCAACCCTTGCACAGTCCAGTCTCTCTAAAAGTTCTTGCCCTTCCAGAGCACCAGGCTTGCCTGGGTCCCATGCTACCAGCACCTTTCTGGTGAGGAGCACTCCAGCTATCAGCCCATGTCTACTGATTGTGGGGGCTGGTCCTGCCTCCCCTCAGGGATTTGCAGCACAGACACCTGCATCTGACAGACTGCCAAGACTCCTCAGCACCCAATGGAGACTGATTTACAGAAGGGGGATATATTTTACCCTCCTGTTTTAGCTTGAGGTGACTGATCTTGCCTTTAAACTGGTTATATGGGAAGCACAATTAGCTTAACTGGATACACAGTTTGGGATGGTGAAGTGCAATGAGTCTCTGATAGAAATATAGCAAATACTGACTTTTAGAGATTTCTTATAGCTTATAGAGAGCAGATTTAAGGCTGTTCTAGATCATTTTAGGGTGACCTTCTTTTCATACTTCTACATTTTGCAAACCTTTTTCCTCTGTTTATCTAAGCTGGGCAAATGTTGGCAGTATTTCCCTCAAAAAGATCTCCCTCTTTTAATACTGTTTGCCATATGCCATTCTCCAGATTAAGACATTTGGTTTTGCTTGTTTGATTGAGTGATTGTTTTTGTTTTAGAAGCTACCAATTTTTTTTTTCAGAGAAGGTAAATTAGCTTACCTACAAAAGCTCCTTCCTGTGACTGCTCTAGGATGAGCACAGGTGCTTGACCTTTAATAGGCTCAAAAGTAAATCAAGAGTCCAATATGTTCTAAGCAACAAGCTCAGCTGGTGTTTCTCTTTCCTAAAAGAAACACTGTCTTTTCCAAGGTTAAACATGTAACCAGAAAAACTATGAAGGGAATATGATTCTCACTTGAGGTAATTTCTTTGAGCCAGCTGGTGATAGCAGTCAGTCTTGATGAAGGTCACAAGCTCCTCGTGGCTAAAAGTAATCAAGGGTTTCCTTACACAGGACATCAGTGGATTAACAAATACAGCTGGATAAACAAATACCACTGGCACTAAGTATCTGAAGAAACAGAAGTGGGTGCTACATTAGCAATACTTACCATAGGTTCAGAACACAGAGGATAGAAGTCTAGAGATAAATTGTTTTATTAGAATAAAGTCACTTTCTTTTATTTGTTTGCTGTGCATTACTTTATTACTTTCTCCATTAGCACTTGGGGCATGGCATAAGTAACCATGAGATTTAACTTGTGATTTATTATCGGCTTCCTTTTAAGATTAGAATTTGTAATGAAAACTGGATCAAGCTACAACATCTCATTTTAATATAAATGCATATTAAAAATGAGCCTATAAAGCAGAAGATGTCTTTTGGTAATGAGCTACAGTCATGAAACCATTTATAAGCACCTTAACTGAGCAGCTTACACCCTAAGAATAACAGGTTGATTCTTTTCACAACATGTGTTGCTCCAGCTGGAGCAGGAAAGGATGGTGGGGTCATCTGCACATTAATTTACAAACAGAACCAGTTATACATCAACATTTCCTCAACAAAGAGCTTTTTCCCAACAGTCTCTCCTCTCCAAATATTCTCTGTGTTGAAAGGTCAGCCTGGACTCTCTCCACTGCCAGAATATCAAGCAGTCAGAGCTTGTGCTGCATCAGTCCATCTCCAGCCCATGCCCTGCCATACTTGGGCCATTTATCCCATGAGCAGCCCCATTCCACACTCCTCACTCATGGAAAGTGTCCTGGAAGTGTCAGAGATTTTGCAAAAAAATACCCCCAAATGTGGCAGGAGGTGCGAGGTTGGTGAGAGAAATAGGAGATTTTGGGCAATCATTTTTTTAAAGTTTTTCTTGCTGTGACTGTCTCTATTTGATGTAATTAACCAGTTCAGGAGTTGGGTCTTGCAGCACAAATCTTGCACTCAGACTTGAGTGTCAGTCTGGACCATGGGGCTCCATCCCAGCTTATTTCTGTGTTTAAAACTCTTGTAGAGCCCCTGGCATGAGGAGGAGAGAGCTCTGTGCAGGAGAGGTGAGCACTCCAGGATATTTCCATCCCCTGCTCTGCTGTAAAATTTGCCATGTGACTTTTGACAAGCCACATTTCTGTCTTCTTCTGCTGCAGCTAACAGCCAGTTACCAAGCCTGGAGGCTTGCCACAGCTTAATTCAGCCCTTCTTTAGGTGTTTGGGTAGAAAGTATATGAGAAATGCAAAGTCCATTGAAGCAGCATGCATCACATTGTCCCCATAACTGGGACATTCACTTCTTTGTTTGAGGAGCAGATGCAGCAGTGTAAGAGCAGTGCTGCTCTGAACTAGCATCCCTCAGACGCCAAGCTGTCACTGTGTGTGGAGATTTGAGAAGGTATGACAAATGTTGAACAAGATTTTTAATGGCTGTTAAATCCAGAGTTCTGGATATATTCCAGCTCAGGTAATTGCATTCATCCTGCTTAAAGACAGTTTAACAGGATAGATCATCCTTCACAGAGCCTCCAGTATGGGGAGAATGAAAGAACCACACAGTCCTTCTGGCAAGAAGGAGAGGCAGGCAAGTGAAGGTGTTCCTCAAGCAGGGGAGCAAGAAGAGTCATCAGTTTTTATGTCTTTGTGTGTGGTGCCTGAGAACAAGAAGGCTTTGGTATGGGAAATAAACCTACCTTAGAAAAGGAAACCTACCTTAAAACAGGAAAACTGTTTACTATGCTGAACTTTTAAAAGTGAATCAAATTATAGATGCAAAGCCAGGAAGCTGTGCTAAACTCAGTTGATGCCAAATTTCTTGTTTGTTCTTAAAGTATAAAAATGTAGTATTTTGAAAACTGCCATTTCAAACATCAAACTCCAGCCTAGGAAGCTTTAGGGTGTTTTCTGATGAAGTAAGAAATCAGGTTTGACAAAAGCTATCTTCTGTTTTTGAACTCAAGGACATTTCTGGATTTTGCTTTCATAAAAGGCGATATCGTCTCACATTTTTGTCGGTGCCAGCCTTTTAAATTTGGTAAACATGATAGCCCTAAAGGGCCCTTTGCATAGCTATCAGCTAGCTCTTTTCTTGCAGCTGGTCTATCTTCCTGACATGATTTCATTTTCTTTTCTTACTGAGGAAATTAAGATGCACTCACAGATCTACAGCCCCAAATTAATCTGCACATGGAGATTGATTTCAGTAAATTGGATAACACAGATTTTTTTTAAATAGACAGACATTGCTGGTCCTTTAGGCAATGTTGTAGATAACATCTGTTTTGATAGAATTTTGAGGGGACAGAGGATGTGAAACTTTGTGAGGGTTTTTAATGTTGCTGATTGATTATCACTTGTATAATTGGTTAATAATTTTTTCCTTGTAGTAGGCAGAGCAGAGACAGAGTGCATACCACCAGTCAATCATCCCTCTCTATTTCAGTGATTCCAGAGTAATTTGGTTTCTGTCACCTGTGATTACTGCTGCTGATTGGCTTTGAGCAGTGCCTCCACCTGGGATACCCACATTTTTATTCCCATTTGCTTATTTTCTGTCTTCCTTTCCATTGTCCATCTGCTTTGCTCACAGTTTACAGCCTGGGCTATTTCATACAATTAGCTATTTATTTTAGACTGTAATCTACAGTCTTGATTTGATTTGAAATAGTAAATCTAATTGCACTAAAAGTGATAAATTATTTAAAGTAGCTGGGAGAAATGGAAGTTCAGCTCTTACACTCATTTTCTCATGCCAGCTTTATCTCATGCACACTGGATGTGTTTGTTGTTCCTGGATCTGAGAGAAAATAAGAATCTCTGAGAAGTCTCTCTCAACTAAACAAGTGCTGGAGCTGCTGGTGTCTCATAATGAGTCTTTTGCCAAACTGTCCCTCTGTCTGGTGACAATCTTGGAGAGCTCCACACCTCACAACAGATATGATTTAGATAAAAGTGGGGGCTAGATGTCTTATATTGCCTTCAGTATAGGTTCTGTCTTAATTAAAACAAAAGATGGGTCAGGCAGGGCTGTCAACCCTAAAACCTGCTGAACACCAATTATTTCTCTTCACAGGCTTTTTTTTCTGGACCCTTTGCAAGTGTGCTCAATGCTATTGCTTACTGTCTGAAAAGCAATGCTCTCTCTAGTGACAGAGCTAAAAATGTTATTCAAAATTGATTATATCTTACCTTTATTTTTAATGTGAGAATAAATTTAGAAGCCAGGATTACAGTACACAATTCAAGCTTATTACATCAATATCAGGCATGAGGGAAATCATGGCTTTATTCTCTGTTAATGTGCAGGATACAAACTCTGAACTCTAGGCTGGAATGTGTTTTTGTATTCGTTACCAGAGTAAAGCATCAAAGGGCATCAGTAGTGCCAAATGTGTTAACTACAGGTCTTTTCTCAGGCCTTTCTCCCTCCCTTGATCATGAGGGTAGGCTTGCTGGTTTATACCTTTCCTGACTGGCTGACAGATTGTCCTCTGCAGGAATGGACTAGCTCTGCCTGAGGGGAAACCTAGGCATAAGATAACTCACTCCAAGGATGACTACTGCTCTCTCTGCACCTGGGTCTCATCCAGCACTGAGGCCTCCTGTATCCTCTTCTCCTGGTTCCTAGTCTAGAAGCACACTTTGTTCTTCCACTCCTCCAAGTATTGGCAGTCAGAACACAGCAAAGGTGCATCCTTATCTCTGTTACCACCAATATACAATGTTGTTATTAAAAGATATGGAATGTGATGTGGGGACAGCTGTAGATAGATGGCTGAATTTTAAAGCCTGAATAAAGAGTTTGAGGTGGAAAAAATATTACTTTAGAGGTAAGTCTGGGAGACAGGGGAGTAGGAGTTCTCCTCACATTGTTTATTCTATACCTAACCTAGTGTCCCATCACAACCACTGCATCCCAAACAAGATATAACACTTTAAATCCTCCTGAGAAGGAGGATAAAATGTGAACAGTAGCCACATGATTTCTGATATGGTGAATGGTGAATACTGAGATTTTTATCTGTTTTTATCTGGTGATTCCTATTCACATAGATTAAAAAACAGTTTATGGAAGATTGAAAGCAGCATTTCCTAGCGATTATTATAGAAAATGATTGAATTGCAAAGATCTTTAAGAATAAGAGATGGTTTATGGATATCTTCTCTGTAATGTCAGAGTGATATTATTAAAATAATAAACTACAAAAAATCAAAAAAAGCCAACAGACAAGGTAGAATCAGTCATTGGCAGATGAGATCAGTCATTTCCAGGTGGTGGAAGACAGGAGAATGTAACATCTCAGCAATTACATCCAAGACTGAAAAGATATTTCTGTCTAGTTTTTGTCCATGGTGATGATGTTTCTTCTGCTCCATGAGTCAAATATCATTGCTTGGGAGAAATAATGATCTGCCATCAAAAGTGTGAGCTTAATTATTTCTACCACTAAGAGAAAATAAGAACTTTAGGCTTCTGGCACTCTCTCCTTGAATTTTCCTTTTGATTTCTGTCCTGGAGTTTTGGGCTTCTCCTTATGACAACCTCTCCTAAATACTGCCATGGTGAGACAATGCCATCAGCTACACACAGCAGCTCTTCCTCCTGCTGCCTCCTAGCTCAGGAATCACCTGAGGCAAGCAGTAATAGCTCATTATCCCACAGTCTGAGCATGAGCAATAATGAGCTGGCTGCTCAATTGAAATCCTGTGTTCTGTAATATAAACACAGTGCACAGCTTAGAGAATTTAGGAATCTCAGGGCTTAATTAGTATCATAAGAAATTCTAGGAGCAGTGACTAATATGGAACAGCACGTTGCAGCTTGGAATTAATATGTCTCATAAGTTAAGATCAGGGTCTGGAATATGATAAATGACTTGTATAGCTGAGAGGTTGAAGAAAGGAAGTATATTCCTTTCTGCCAATTAATTTAGTATTTTGGTTACTAGAGCCCTGCTACTCACTTTTGTGCTGACAAAAAGTGTCTTGTTATGTCTGCATCTCCAGCTGATATCTGCATCCAGCTGATAACTCTTGTTTTGTTACCTGATGTAGGAAGTGGAATTTTCTTCTATTTTCATACAACACTCAATGTATAGTTTGACTTCCTGGGTACTGGATGAAGGTGGATGATGAGATACTCCTCAAAAAGCAGAGTAGCCATTCAGAACGTTTAGTGTCTAGAATAGCAACAAAACCACTGTTAATGCTCTAGATCTTCTTCCAAATTAAAAGGCCTCAGAGGATATGGAGATAATTGGGTGGTGAGGGAGGGATCAGAGAAAGGTCCAGTTGCTCAAAGTTGACAAGAAGGATGGAGTTGGTATTGAGATGATTAATTATGATCCTTAGAAGGTTGAACTGTCCTTGGGAGAGGAAGTGGGTTAGTGTGCAAGTCTGCTGAAAAGATCAGACTGTAGCCAGTGGGATGAGTTGCTTCTAGCACAGGTTGAACAAAGGAGCAAGCTGTTATATGGTATATTAATATCTGTGTCAAAATAATCTGTGCATGATTTTCTGCCCCTTGCCTCTTGTCCTATTGCTCAATACCACAGAGTAGAGCCTGGCTCCATGCTCTTGACACCTCCTTTCAGATATTTATAAATATTGATGGGGTTGAGGTTAATGTGCCACCAGCTTCTGCTGCTCCTTCTTGTCCCACCGTAGAAGTCCAAATCTCCTCATGGGTGTGAATGGATGCCTCACCTCTCCTCAGCCACTCCTGCCCAAAGCTAATAGTGTAACAAACATACCTAAAGCCAGTATTATTTTTGTCTTTTGGTTGGTTTAGTTCTGTTTAAGTTTTTTGTGTTGTGTTACACAACACAAAAATGTTTCTGTTTTTGACAGAAAGGGGCAATGAAATAGCTAAAGGAACTGTCATACTTCATGGGGGGACACCTACCTCCAGCGCAAGGCTGGAGGAATGGTTTAGTGATGGACCTGACAGATTTAGGTTAATGGCTGGACTCAATGATCTTAGGAGTCTTTCCCAACCTAAATGATTCCGTGATTCTGTGAGATGACTCTCTGGAAAAAGGTGACCTTAGCTCCAGATTGAACAGATCATTTTGCCTTGACATGTCTAAGTTTCTATAAACAGGTTGCTGGCTTTTCTGCTCAACAGCTTTGTTTCACACACTTGTACACATTCAGTCTATTGTGTTTGGTCTGGAGGTTTCAAGCCACCTCTCAGCTTAAAATAGAAAAGCTGAAGTCCTTCTTTCACTGTAACAGTTTCATAGCAAAAATACGTCATCAATGTAATTTGCAAAATGTTTTTTTCTTCTAGAGATTTTCCTAAACAGAAGGGTTAGGTATTTTTTAAGTTTTATGGGGAAAAAAAAAAAAAAGTGATTTCTGTTTGTTATTCTATGCTTGTGTTTGGGTTTTTTTTCCTTTTTATTTTCTTTTCTTTTAAGCACTCACCTTTCACTTTTAGATCTTCTGGAGGAAAAAAGAAATAGTTGGAAAAGAATATGCATCAAGTCCTACAGGAGTGAAAGCTTGGGGTACTGCTTCTCTGTGAGGAATCCATTCCTCCTCCAAGCAGGTCACTGGCATAAGGCTGAGGGAAAACAGTCTCCAATTCCCATCTCTATTACAGAAATGGAAGATGGGAGTGAGTTCCTTCATGTGGCAAATTTGAAATGCTTTTCATCAGGCCTCCCAGGGTCTGACAGAGCCTGTCTCTCCATCTCTCTCTGGTTCTCAGGTGGAGCTGCAGGCACAAAGCCAGGTAAAGAGCTTCCCACCACCCTGACTCCAGCTGAGCGTATTGTAGTTTTTCTCCCATCTACTGAGCCAATAAAATAACTTCTGCAGACAGGAAATAAATCTGATTACCACAGTGGCCAACAGATCCCTGTAACTTGCAGCTGTTGCCTGAATATTTTGCCTCAGTGCCAGAGGAAGGTACTCTCCTGTCAGTCACTAATAGAAGCACCCTGACTGGTTCTTCAGCTCCAGATCACTCACACAGCTCCCTCTTCTCCCTCCATTTTTTCACTCTGCAGAAAACATTGTACACATAAATTTTATTTTTATAGGGACTGTTACAGTCCTCAAAAATGTAATACCCCTCCATCTTTAACTGAGGTAAATGGAAGCTATTAAATGCCTAAAGCAGGTACATAAAGCAGCTTCTAAATGTCTTTCTTTCCCTAGCACTGTTTGCAGATACACAGCATGTATCATCACAAGTGTTCAAATTTTCTTTGTTTGTGTTTTTTGCATCCTCAAATCATCAGCCTCTGAAACAGATTTTAACTGCCTTATTCTTCTTGGTATTTTTTAATTTGACAGCCTGTGTTCAAGAAATAAGACTCCCTATTTTCAGAGAGCCTTCCTGGAGCCACTCTTTAAGGACGTACTCGTTACTTGTCCTGGGCAGGGTCAGAGACCATTTCAGGGAACATTTTCAGGGCAGGTCTCTGGAGACACAATGAGCCTTGTCTTGGAGGTGAGCAATTACTAAACAGCACAGGCTGTTCTAAGCTAGAAATAGCCTCCTTCAAAAAATAAGATTTATCATAGAAGAGCTAGCTGTAATAGTCTGAAAATCATTACATTAATTGTAGGTAGTAAGGGCTCAGTGCTTGAAGTCTCTCTCTGTCCCCTTCTTTTAATTGGTAGTACAGGAATTGCTGGTCCTGTGCTGCAGAGGATGAACCTTAAGCAGCAAAGTAAGAGCCCTAGAAAGTTCACATCTCTATTGTTAACAGCCCACAAAGGCCTCACAGGCATTTAATTACTGGCACTGGGGCTGTGCTTCACTGTACCCTCTTGCAGGTACTCTCGTGCTGTGGTTCACGTGTTCCTTTCTCTGCATCTGTGCAAGATCATGGTGATAATAGGTTTTCTGTATATTCTAAAGTTTCTTTTCCCACAATGGTTCTTTCTGTAAGGAACTGACCTTCATGTGATCAAATGTACCACATCTTGTCTGCTGTTAGGGAAAGGGTTGTTATAAAGTTATGGCACATGGTGAAAATTGTTATGATGGGTAGCTGCAGTTCTGCTCATCCAGTAAGGAATTCTGACTTCTCAGTATTAGAGGTTGAAAGATTTCATTTTCAATGAGGTCAGATGTTTTTAATGTCGATTCTACAGAATTTAGATGATTCACAAGGTATGCAAACCATTTATACTGCATGGAAATAAGTAGGGCATAAGAGAGGGCAATTGCTCTATTGCTCTGCCTTCAGTAGTGAAGTTTCTGAACACAAGGGGTCCAATTTTTTTGAGCCAGCTGCAGCTCAGCACAATTCAAGATCTGCAGAATAGGATTTTGAAAGGAGTATGGGTGAAGGTTTCCTGATGAAAAGAGGATGACAAGACAAAAAGCATTGCAATGAACTAATTACAATCGATGCCAGGAGAGATCTCTCTGATGCCTGGGTGGTGAGCAACCAGCAGGTGTCTTCATTACTTAGACTGCTAGTGACAGGTTACATGTAAAATTATGGGGTAGCTCATTTAATTTCAACTGCAAAGTCTTAGCAGTCTCTGGAGAGATGGAGTGGGAGGAAAGCCCATGGATGCTCAGTCTGTCAGCTTGGTATTTGGGCAAGGAGGAGTGTTCCAGAACCTGGACTCCTGTGAACTTGAAATCCTTTTCTTTAAGAGCAAAGCACATGAACAAAATAGGGTGAACTTTGGTTTAACAGAAAAACAATCACCATGGCTGACCACAGCTGTCATGAAGGGTTTGACTTGTATCCCAGTGGAATGTGGTTGATTTCACAGTGTCAGGCGTATTTTCCACGCAGAAATGTGGGATCTCTTCTCTGGCAGCCCCAGCATGCATGAAGCCATGGGATGGATGGAAGGCAGAGTTATTGGTGTTAATGGATGCTCTGCAATTTTCTCCCTTAAAGGAATTGCTTGCAAGGAGGAAAAAGAGTGTTTCAGCAGTAACTGTGAGCTGTTATCAGACTTGTGCAGGTTGCAGCTTTTATAGTTAAGGATGCAAAGCAGCCTTCATTCAAGTGCTGGCTTTGTATCAGAGCTGGGCAAAATCTCTGGGCCTATTTCAATGCAAAAATATATGACATACTCATTGCTTTTTCATGTTGACTCACACAGGTGACTTCTGTCAATGAGATTTTGATAGCCCCTGCTTTGAAGGCAAAACAAAATGGCTAAGTCTGACATGAGATTGCAACTCCCCATTTCAGGGGATAAAGAGGAGGGCTATGTATTAACAGAATGTCTCTTCATCACATAATTTAGAGACAAAGTCTACAGATTTTTTTTCCCCCTCCCTGGTGCTCTCTTAAATGTTCACTCAGCTATGAGAATGAAGAAATTGTAGGGAAAAAGAAGAGCGGCAACAAAAAATGGCAGGAGTTAAGGAAATATCATTTCAGTTCTGCAGGGATGGCCTTTTATAAAAGTCAAACTAATAATTGTTACCCAGATGCAGATGCTTAAATATGATATGAAATATTTTTCTATAAATAAAAACCTGTCCTTTTGTTACAAATAAGACACCCAGTAAAGTGTGCTTGAAAGCCATTACAAAATATAATTTTAAAAAGATATCCCCTTTTATTAACTTGCCAGGACTGGAATTTGAAATTATGTTTATTTTAATATTCTCAACCCAGTTAGTAGGAGAGTTTGAAAGATGGCTCTAATGTAATGTGATGTGTCTTACCACAAGGAAGTAGGAAGCCTTTGATTTATTTTGAAAATCTGTTTGCTGACTCGGAGTAAAAGTAGGGTGAGATGGGAGATATAAAGCTCTGGTTTGTGTTTGCAATTACTTTCTTGTTGGCATCTTAATGGATAGAAAAGATATGAGTAGTGTGGAATAGGTACATAAAAATGAGTTTAACTAATTTTGAAGGAAAAATAAATATATGAAATTGAGATTAGCTAGATTTTGACCAACTGAAATATAGCTCATGATAAGATCTTTAAAACATGCATATTTGCTGCATTAGAAATCAACCTTAAATTATTCACATCCCATCTTTATCTTTTTAGAACTTTATGAAAGCTATGTTCCTTTTCTGGATAAAGTGGTGGTAGAACTGAAAGACAAGGTGTAATAGACAATAATAATTAACCAATTAAGCCATCTTGCTAATACTAGGAATAGTAAAGTATCTCTCATCTAAGACCAAAATAAAGTTGGACTTTTTTTGGCAAAAGGGACAGAAAAAGTTTTGGAATCTGGAGCAACAAAGATAGTTCTGCATCCTTATTTCACCTCTGTGAACTGAAGGAGAAGATGAGGGTATTGCAAAGCTGAGATTGCTCTCTGCATGGTAATCGGGGGAGCAATTACAGTCAAACTAAACCTGGAGCCTGACACATGGTGAGGGAGTCTAGTTATTTGTATTTTCACCTAGCTCATGCAGGTGAGCAAGAAATGGCCAGCTGCTCCTGTGCTCATTTTCTTTCTACTTAGCATAACATGTTTGTATAATGCCTAATAAAAAAAAAAAATTAAAAAAAAACCCACCAAACCAAACATAGCAACCTTTGCAGTAATGTTAATGTTTGGAAAGGAGGGCAAAAACAACAGGGAATGAAGAATCCTGAAACATTATAGAAGTTTGCCATGCTGTTATCTCTAACAAGAGATAGAGTTTTTATTCCTAGGATTTTCCTAGCTGAAATTGCTGGGCTTCTCTATCAAGAGGGAAAAATTGGGCAAATTATACTTGCTGTCAAAGAAGCAGCTTTCCCTCTCACAATCTGCTAAGCATAACCATGGCTCTATTAAGCTGAACCTTTTAAATATGCACCAGAGCATGTCATTACAGGTAAAGAGCTCTGAATAAAGAGAGTAAAACATCTTCAGGAGAGGGAGAATGTGTGCCAGGCTTTGCTAAATTACATTGAGGGCAACTTATTAGCACCTCTGAAATGCAGATGTATATGTGAAAATTAGTGCTGGGCAGGTGTTTCCAGAAAGCAATCCCTTCAGTTACTTTTATAAAGACCTGACATTGAATCAGGACTGCCTTTCCATTTGTCACACTGGCAGACTGAGCAGGTTTCACCATTTTTGACTACATATCCAAGAAACCACGTGTGTAGCCAGCAGAGGGAAATAAAAATGTAGTGACATGTGTATCACAGACTCCTAAAGCACTGTCCCAAAGAGGAGCCTGTGTCTCTTGACTTAGTAGGGAGGGAGCATTAGTAGCAACCCTGGTCTTGCTTCTGGGGCTGAAGGTGATTTGACTACTCATGACCTGCATCCAGCATGTTAGCCTGGTTTTCTCTGCAGCACTGGAGAAACCCAGTGAACAGAGTTGTTGGCATTTGGTTTATGGCTGGGTTCATCCAGTCTCATGCATAGGAGCAGCCTGAGCTCCACCAGCTCTGCTGACTGGTTCCATCTGACAGCAGTAGGATTCTAGACTGTTAGGTCAGGTGTCTGCAATATAAACTGCTGCTGAATTTAGGCATGGTGATAGTAACAGCTCTGATTTCAAACAGGTGAGGTTAGGTAGCATAAATCTGAGTTTAGCAGAGATGAGTTGGTGTATTTGTCTTTGGTAGGTGCACAGCTCCCAGGATGTAGCACATGAGACTACTCCAAGCTCTGTTGATAAACTCTTCACTACAGCCATCTGGACTAGAGTGGAGAGTTTAGAACTTTGGTGCTTCCGTAGGATCAGGATTCAGTCCTGGAACCAAAAGCAATCAGTATTTTGATCATTTTCCTGGGTGACAGACAGAATATACCTTTCACATGTGTGTAGTTGAAACCAAACTAGGGAGAATGGTTGACATGGTGGAAGGTAGATTCATGTGGGTCTGCAAGCTGAAGAAATGGGCTGGTAGGAACCTCTAGAAGCTCAATGAAGACAAAGGCAAATGGAAGAGCTCCAGGGAAGCAATTATCACATTTCCAGGACATTCCTGGAAGCTCAGTCCATCAGAGTTCTGTTTCCTAAGGACACTATAGGCACTGTCATTCGAGTACTCACTAAAATAGTACAGATGGAATAGATGGAGAAACCCCCCAAGCATCCCATGGCCTGAGTGTGTTTTCTGGAGGCTAAGGGCTCAGACCCTCATTTAACTATCGTACATCAGTTCATGGCTTATCATGGCAGTTATTTCTCTAATTTAAACATCTGAACAGCTTTGTTACTGCTGAAGACTAAGGATGCTTTTAAGCACCCTGCTAAGCTAGAGCTTTGAAAGCTGGTGCCAACATGGCAGAGATCACGGGATCCAGAAGTGTCTCAGGCAATGTGTGCTATTGGAATACCATTACCACAGCCATCTATTAAGCCCTGGAGTGTCCAGGTGGCTGGTTCTCACTGTGGGGGTTTGCTCAGGAGCTATTAAAATTGTTAAAGGGTAGTTTTCTTCCTGCCACTGGCTCAATTATATCTCTGTTTTATAACCTCCATTAAAAGAGAATGATGAAGATGCCAAAAGAGAGTAGACAAGTTTAGTGGTGGTACAAACAGATACCTGAATATATATCCCTTGAAAAATTTGGTCTATACTTGATTTATTTTCCACTAAAACTATCTGCAAGCAATAGCTATTAATTAGCACTGTGAGATAGTATACTAGCAAGGTCATGTGTGGTTATCTTAGATGTTTCTTGAAAATTAAGTTTGTGGCTGCATCACAAAAGAAATTTCATTTCCCCTTGAAACTTCATCTGCAAGTAGTTGGTGCATATAAAATGTGCCTTTGCAGGTTGTGGAGCTGAGTTTTCAGTCACCTGATGATGCTTCAGCTGAAATTTTCAGTTTGCAAGATTTTTTGAGAAGGCTATGTTGTTTGTTTGCATTAGGAATTAATTTATTGTCAGTGGAGGAAAAATACTTTTCCCCCAAAAATCCCCATGCTGATGACAGATGATGTTCATGAACCTGGTTTCTATGCCGTGCACTACTGTACATTCTCCTTTAGTTTTGTTTCCACTCTGCAGAAGCCTGGAAACAGGAGTGTGAAGGGAAAGTTTAAGAATAAGAAAAATTTACTAGGGGATGGAGTAACTTTTATTAAACTAATATTCATTCCCCCAAACCTGATCTGGTTTTGGGATTTGACTTTTGCTTGTTTGTGTGTTCCACCTGCATTAGCTGGCTTACTGACAGGCATTACCTTGCTTGAGAATGGGAAGGAAAAATCAGAGAATTTTCTGTAGCATGGAATTTGTGCAATGACCACTTTTATGGGCAACCCAAAGATATTGCTCCCCTCCCTCCATTACCACCTTCCTGACCTTAGTGCACAGGGTGCTCTGGGGAGCTGGGCAGCTCGACACTGAAATGGCTGGAGAGAGGACCCTGGGGCTCCCTGTCAGCCAGCTGGCAGGAATATGGAAACTCACCCATGGAGAGTGCCCTCAATGCCAGAGGGCCCAGTGGGGCTTTCAAATTGGCCATGTTTTCAGTGTAAACCCAAATCACCAGAAATTCTGCAACTATCTTGAGTCGTACAAGCAGCTCCTTCTCAAGTCTCCTCAGGACTTTGTAGGATTTTTCAGACAGAAGCAATAATGTTTGGTTAAATTTATGTGAAGCCTGTGGCATAGGCAAAACAGCAATATCTGTATATCCAGGTCTGTGTCTCCAGTGCTGCTCTTCTTTCACTGTAGCCTATGATACATCACTATTTAGCAAAAATTGAAAAGATGAAGTATTTGCCTGACATCCTTGAAAGCTGTTCAAGTTCTGACCTGTGCAAAGGACATAAATTTGTCTGTAAAACAGTTTTTATAAAACCTTGTACCTGCACACAGAGATCAGAAATTGCCAGGAATTGGCACTAACAATCTACCTCCACTACAATTCCACTAGAAAGGGGACTCCTCCACCCCTCCACTGCATCTTCTTCCACTACTCTGTGAGCAGCAGGCTTTGAACAGAAGACTCTAAGAATCAGGTGTGTCCTAGGCAGGTGAAGAGCTGTGTCATCATTGTAAAATGTTGCCATCAACCCTGATCCTGGCATAAAATCCAAAGGTCCTAAGGAAGAAAAAGAAAGAAGAATTTTCTTGCCACTTACAACACAAAGACTGAATGACATTGTCATTTCTGTGTTCTGAAATACATCCAGAACATATTACTATTGCAATCACTGCAATAATGTAGGGGGATTTTTGTTTGTTGTAAAACAAGCAAAAAAAATTTGAAGAATGTGTGAAAAAGTCCAATTTTTTTTTTTAATTGAGAATGTAGTTCACTGTTAACAGTGATATTAGATGATATTAGATTAAAAATGTTGTTTGTCATATATTTTTTCTTTGCAGCATAGGAAATATGGGTGTTTTTTTTTTTTTTGTTTACATTTATTTTTAATTTCAGTTTAAAATAAATTCATTTCAAAGTGCTTCATTTTGCATTTGAAAGAATGTTCAAGTTTCCTCTGCCTCAATAAGCTATCCCTAAAATGTATTTTTCCAGATGCATAGGAATATTATGGCAAAAAAAATGAGTATAAACAGTGCATAAAATTGAAACATCAATATGAATTTAAGTAGCAGGGTGACTTGTATTGAATTTTTTCTCAGTACAAGGATCAATAATTTGTCTGTTAACAAATTTAAAATTACTGTAAGTGGCAAGCAAACTCATTTTCGGTTCTCTGAAAGATGATACTTTCAGAGACCCATGACTCCAGGTCAGGAGTGTGTGCGTGTTGCATGACCCTTTCAGTCTCAGCTCTGCAGGAGATGGGTGTCTTTGGGGTGGGTTTACATTGCCACTCCATTTGTAAAGTGCGTGATCCATGCTGCAGTGCTAGAATCCTTTCATTCAATTTTGCATCAGGACTTAACATCATGAAAGTATATTGGGGCTGCACATAAATTCATCTATTCCTTCAAATCCTAAATTAATCTCTAACAAGACTGGTGGCAGTGGTAGAAACTGCAATACAATTAGCATGACATTTCTCAGAAGTAGTGGGCTGTGTCAATGCTGGTCAGGCTGAAAACATTAAAAAAGCTTTTATTTTCTCTAGAATATACTAAAGGAAAGTGCACAATAATTTATTTTCCAGTGTTCCTTGGTTTGCCTTGATGTCAACATTAACTTTACCAAATGCAGAACCTGCTAGGAGTGATTTTCATTCTAAGATTGTCCTCAATCTGCTGAGTACTGATGACAATACACAAGTGGTTACTGTCTTAATATCCAAGCAGCCTGAATTAGATACAGAGCATGGTAGCAATGCATTATGTATTGCTGGAATGGAATTTAAACTATTCAAGCGTACAAATTGAAAACTCATTCTGAAGAATTGCTTTGCTTTCCTAAACTGAATATATGTTAAAAACAACCAAGACATTCCAGAGACTTATTGCTGGAAATGAATGTAATAATATAATTCATGCTGTGTAAGGCAGATTTTAGTCTTGATAGATGGTGTTTGGTTGGTGCTAAACTCTAATTTGCAGAATAGGAAACTCCTTAAGGAAGCAAAATCTCTTGCCAAAGCTGGCATTGTGAGTGCACAGTGATTAGCAGTGTGCCAAATCATTCACTAATAACTTAGATAGTCATCCAACACAGCCACCAGCTGGTTTGAAAACACCATGAAAGCAATTTACAGACCCCTTAGAAATTTAAAGTGGGACTATGTAATTGCCAGTATAATAACACCATCTTTAACTCAAGCTGTTTTTTTTTGAAAGAAAAAGCTAGAAAATTCTCACCTGAGCTGAGAATATCCAGTCTACCTCCTCTGTTCACCAAGGAAACAGTCATGTCCATTTTCTCTTTATGCAGAACAACACTATTCGAAGACCAAGTGTCCAATACTTAACTAACCTTTCATAAAATACCTCCTTGAGCAATTGACTGGAGTTTTTCTTGGGTGAAGATTATGAAATTTTCCTGAAAAGAAAGAAAATTAACTGAATATTCTGCGCAAGAGACCCTGTATTTCTGTGAATTCAGTCTGCCAGCATGTTGGGGCAGACACGTCTCAGATTAGTTCATCATTCCATCTGCAGCAATGCCCTCTGTAGAGCTGGAGGTGTGAGAGTGGCTTGTGTGGCCCATGGGGTTTTTTGACACTTTCTATGTGCTGGGGATTGCTCTATTCCTGCCAAAAAACAAGGGTACACAAGGACTGGGTTGTTCCTGGCCCATGTCAGGGTTGGAAGGGTGTAGACAGCTGCAATTTGTATAAGGGTTTAAGAAGTCCTGTGCTGTGACTGGTCATGTTCAGCACATGGTGTTGGCACAGGAGAAGAACAGATCTGCACTTCCTCTATGCCCACAGGCACCCCCCAGAACAGCTTTTTTTATGCACTCCTTATTCAAGACTGTTTGAGAATTGTGCATGGTGGGAAGGGAATGACATTGAGGAATAGCTGAGTGGTCCAGCAGGGTAAGTTATGGGCTTGGAAGCAATTTTTCCTCTCTTCTGGTTACTGAATGACTTCTGGCCAGATTTCTGCCAGAGCTCTTCAGGCTCATGGGCTGTGCTTCTCAAGGCACACTAATGATTTGATTACTACTGATGTGTAATCCTAGCTCATTTGCTTTCTCCCTTTCCTAGTCCCAGAGAACAAGGAAAATCCAAGCACTGTGAGCAAGGTTGGGTGGCAGTGGATTAGGGTTGGGAAAGACAAGGATTACCTAAATACCCATATTCAGCTTCTACCAAGGCGGAAGCCTTTACAGGAGCTAGAAAAGCCATAATGCCACTTTCAGATTGAGTGAGCAATGGGAAAGTGTGTTCACCTCTGGAAGTCAGTGTGTCATTCTCTGATAGCAACAACCACAAAGTAAATCAGAGAAAGCAAATATATTGAAGGGATGAGCCTCAGACACAGACTCTTTTGTCTGTCTTTCCAGGAATTTACATAAGGAAGCCTTTCTGTCTGGGAAACTAAGATGTCTTAATTTTAAAGCCTGTGAAGGAATTGGGACTTCCAATGATTTTTTTGAGATGAAAACCAAATAATGTGTCTTTCTATCAGAAATCCAAGTTCAGTTGTTGGTTTTTTGGGTCTATGGTTTTCAGTTTTAGTGTTTTTCCCCTTCCCATAATTATAGAATATTTCAGTGCAGCTATCCAATATTTCTTTCTGATCTTAACCCAAATATATTTAGCAAAATATAACAAGTTTCATTTCAGAAACTTTGAAATGTCATGATTAAAATATGGCAATCAAAAATGTTAAAATAGACATTTTCTAAATGCTTCATCCTTTTAGTTTAATTTCTAAAATCTAGTTAGGCTTGACACTCTTCAAAATATTTATGGGAAAATATTTGACTTAAAAGGGAAGATACACCATTGTGCCAGCATCAATCTTCTGAATTCATGAGCTTTCAGTCAGAGACAATATTGGGCACTGAGCCTTTCAAAGCCTTAGTGAGATAATGATAAATTATCCTCATTTTTTATAGAGAGAAAGTACAGTTAAGCATTTGCTCACAAAAAGAACAGAGCTGCCTGAGACAGTTCTGAGCCAGGAGGCAAAACAAAGGCAACCTTCAAGCTGAGCGTGGGCTATGGTCCCTTATGAGGCTGTGAGAGTCTTCCAGGACTGAGTTGAAGCCTATGAGGTTATTCTTTGCTGTTTCAGTTGATTTAAATACATTTGCTGTAGGGTTTTAGCTGCTTAATTAACTATTGTCATAGGGCAGAGAGCAACTGAAATCAAAGCACTGTAAGGATTATTGGTTTCATTAGTTCTTAAGTTGTGATACTTTAAAACAGAGTTCCTCAACAAGAGCATGGCCTTCACTCAGGTTAAATGTAACTGTCCAGTTTAATACAGAAATCCCCTATTCTACATCCAAAGTTACAGACTGCAGAATCACAGAACCATAGAACCATAGAATCATAGAACCATAGAACCATAGAATCGTAGAATCATAGAATGGCTTGGGTTGGAAGAGACCTTAAAGACAATTTGGTTCCAACCTCCTGCCATGTGCAGGGACATCTTCCACATGACCAGGTTTCTTTAAGCCCGATGCAGCCTGGCCATGAACACTTCCAGGGATGGGGCAGCCACAGCTGCTCTGGGCAATATGTTCCTGTGCCTCACCACTCTCACAGGAAAGAATTTCTTCCTAATATCTAATCTAAACCTCCCCTAGGTTTGAAGACACTGCCCCTTGTCCCGTCACTTCATGCTCATGTAAAAAGTTCCTCTCTATCTTTCTTGTAGGATCCCTTCAGATGCTGGAAGGCCACTATTAGGTCACCCCTAAGCCTTCTGTTTTCCAGGCTGAACAATCCAAATTTTCTCAGCCTTTCATTGTAGCAGAGGTGCTCCATCCCTCCAATCAGCTTGGTGGACCCAGTTGGTTATGGGGTCTTGAGCTGAAATAATTTTTGGTTGCGCAGTCCTAGAATGGTAAAAGGGGTGTAAAGTGCTGCTCTTATGACTTAGGATTAAATATCACAATGGTTTTGACCAGAGTGCATCAATGAACTAGGGAAAAGTATTACTTAAGATGACCTTCACTTCCATGGAGGAGATGAACGTTTCCAGGAAACATCTATCACGATTGACTTAGACTCCAGAAGCAGAGCTCTTTTTTTGGGAGTTCAGTAACAGATGAATAGGTCTAGCTGTCAGGAAGATTCTCCTGAAACTTTTCTAATTGATTTACATTGATGCTGTATATGCTTTTCTTGCCTCACTGTGTATAATTCTCCTTTCTTCATGCCACATACTTATTGCCAGTTCCTCATTATTCATTCCCACCAGGATCATACAAAAAAATTCAGTTCCTAATTCCTTCTGAATTTATTTTCCCATCCATCTTTTGTTTTCAATGATTTTTTTTCCCCTCTAAAAAAACTTCAATGTCTTTGCTTCAGATTATGGACAAAAACCCTTATGGCAATACTTCTGTTTGCACAGTTTTCGTAGTTTGGGACAGTTTGTGTAGTGCAATGTAACCTTGTAGAGATTTTCTCAGCAAAGCACAGACCATGTGTGTCAATTCAGATAACATACCCTTAGCTACTGACCAACCTTTTCATGTCTTTAATTTCTTCAAGTGATATTCTTCACTTAAAGAGGGCATTTCAAGCTTTTGATTTTTTTTATTTACATTTTAAAATTTTACAAAACTTAATGATTTGTGTACAAGGAAAACATCTGGGTTTTGCAGAGTATTCTCCTTTGGGCAAGCACAAAAATTTGGAAGTTTTTTGGCTATATAAGTGAAGTTTTTTCATTATTTTTGAGACCTCCAATCAGTTCTAAGCCTCACTTTCATCTGTTTCTAATCTTTGTGAATTATCTTTCCATTACCGCTGATATACCCAAGAAGGATTTAGAGTTCTGTGATTATATCCCTACTTATGTGATCTTCTTGATTACTAATGACAGCAATGTCTTACAAAAGGATTTAACAAACCAAATGAAGGAACACTTAAACTTCTGTGGTTTGGGGGACATCTTCAAGACCTGGATATTCAGATTCTATTACCTTGGAGTCTCATAACACCTGGGATGTTAGAATTTTTCTTTATAACAACAGCAGTGCTCCATACATCACAGAACACATGGATTGGATAAACTCCCAGCCTTTCATTTTTCTCTTACTTCCCTCTACAACTTGTCACTATAGTAACTCTTGCTCCTCTCTGTAGGCAGATCTCAAGTTAATCTCCTACCTGCAAAGGATCCCACAATGAAGAGAGGCAATTTGTGAACTCAATGGAAGTAAAATAAACCTGTGTGTCCTTATGTACCAACCTGTAGAAAACGTATTTAAAGTTTCCTTTGTCCCCAGAGAAAGTTGGT